>NW_026555333.1:29306100-29655934 GCF_029017545.1 Prosopis cineraria | reverse complement strand
TTGTCTTCAAAATTTGAATACCCAAGTAACGTACATTTTGGAATAGATGTGAGTGCTACTTACTCCACCTTTCCTTGCCCATCCAAGCCGCAATACTGAAAGTCATCTCCTCCTAAAATATTTTCACTAGGAGGATGGTTCTAGTTCTCAACTATTATAATTCACAATCGCTAACTTCCCTTCTATTCTATTCGGTAGATTACTTTCTCCTCATTTACATCTTCTACCTTTTCAACTCTATATTACATTATAAGTATTTAAGGTTGTTTCATACACAACATTCTCTCCATACCCACCTACTGTGGTACTAATACCATAAGTCATGTTAAAGTCTTGGGAATTACAATTTCATTCCTCACTTAAACCATTGTGATTTTAACCCATGAATTCTCCAATTAAAGCTACTCACAACTTTGGGCAGCCATGCATACTTAAATCTTATATGAAACTTATGAGTAATATGTTTTTCCCCCTCCATTAATTAATAGATCTAGTGTTTTATAAGTAATCGACTAAATTCACATTAGCAATCCTTATTTTCAATTAACCTTAAGATATTTCATTAATGACCTCTAACTCTAATTTAGAAATATTAGAGACAATCAAAATTTACAATAACACTACTAGTCATACACTTGTTTACACGTTCAATGAGTAGAGTTTTAAGTAGTCATACATATATGTCATAGATTCACAATGTTTCATAAATGTAGTGGTTTAGATATATCTAAGAATTCTCCTTTTTAAGAATATTCTCATTTATGAGTACAATCCCAATATCATTTACTCAAGTGATAAGGATTAACAAATAGTGCATGAAAAGGCAAAAGTAAAAGAATCAACTTTGATTAATAGAGACCTTTTGGACAACAATATTTTCTCTTTATTTATGCAACTACAAGAACAATATAGTGGTTTGGTTTCACACGATTTTACTAGTTTTTCATTGTATTCAAAAAATTTCTTACTCTTGTTATTTTTCAAAATTTCCAACGCTTAAGGTTCACTAGTATCCTGGTGGGATTATATTTATTTTCCTTAGGAAACAATGAAAAATCATTATAAAGATTCAATCTCAAATACTATGAATTATTCTCCTTTATGTTATTCTTATTATCACCTCTCATTATTTCACTTTCTAGTCTTAGCTTTTCTATTATCGTTAGGCTGTAACTCCTATTTACTATATCTCCTTAAAAGTCCTTAAAACTTCCTTTAGTAACATTGTCAATTAACATGGTATTTGAGATTGAAATCTCATCATGGGCTTCAATATTAGGTCTTTCTCCATATAAGAACGATGCCTAAACTCATTACCCTTGATTTTTCTCAAAATGCAATTTATTCTTAATTAATAACCTATAATATTATTTAAAATTAAATTCCTAAATAAAAAAAAACCTTCCTAAATTTCCTTAAATTAAAATGTTCAAATAAATCTAAGATAGTTACTAAACTTCTACCAACGCTACTTACTCTATGAGCTGGATCCTAAGGTTGGTCTAGTTACTAAGCAGGCATCTATGCCTTTTCAGCATAAGGTCATTCATAACATATTGACCAAAACAATCATGTGAAAGTAACAAGGATTGAATCAACTGACACAAGAGGAGATGATCTATATGATTGTTATTCCTAAGAGATTCAAGATCAATGTTCCCTCTATTATCATGAATGGGATGAGGGATATTGTGAAGTTAAAGCATCAGAGAGCTTATTAATTCTTGTTATATGGATATCTAATCTTTAAAATTATAAATACTTCTAAGGTTCTTTATTTAGAGGGTAAAGCAGATGTAGTGTGTCATGTGACAGGTTTTAAGATCCTTAAAAGATGCAAACTTCTTATGTTGATTGAGGATTAAGGTAAAGCTTCAATAATAGCTCCTTCCTTGGGATTTGAGAGGAAAAGAAAGGAACCTAGTCTATTTAAGCTAAAAAGTAAGACAAATCTAGTGAAGAAAGTTACCTTTGATACTTCTATTATGAGATGGCTGGAATTTAGCTTAAGGTTCAAAGTGATGTGCTTTAAAAGTTATTTGAAACTCAATCTAAAGTTCTTGAGTAATGACTTCAAAGGATGAGAGATGAGACCAACTCTAGATTGGCTAAATTAAAGTCATCTATGGAAGATATAGCTACAATGACAATTGGGATTCGATCTTTAGTAGTGAAGCTGGTGAATAAAAAGTTAAGCTTGCTTTTGCAAATGAGGTTGTAACATCCTAAATTTTTAATTCTTAGTTAATTAATGAGATAATCAAGTTTAATCAAGTATAATAGAGTTTGACGATGGTTAGAGAGGATTAATGAGCCCTTTTGGCATGTGGTTGCAACTTGAAGATTAGATCTGAAAGTAAAATTAGGCCACTCAAGCTTCAAAGGGATAAGAGAACACAAGGGTCCTTTTACTATACCATATGCTATGACATATGTGACACAAGCTATGGCATATTACATAGTAGGAAGGAGTCCCTTTTTATGCCATCTTTCATTATGCATGTGGCGTATACCTGGTGCATGGCTCATTTTTTTTTATAGAAATAAGGCAACATCAGTTTAAAAAATTAGAAGAGGGAGTGTGAGAGAAACAAAAGAAGCACGGCTTTGCTCTACTAGGGCTTCTATTTTGAGAAGATTTAAGGCATTTTGAAGTTATCAAACCCTATGAGTAAGTTTCCTAACCTGTTCTTCTTACTTCTAACTCATTTTCTTAAGTTTTTTTTTATTAAGGTTTGTTAATAGGAGATTATGTTCGGTCCATAGAGGCTATAAG
The DNA here is from genome assembly GCF_029017545.1 of Prosopis cineraria. NCBI lineage: Eukaryota > Viridiplantae > Streptophyta > Magnoliopsida > Fabales > Fabaceae > Prosopis > Prosopis cineraria. Next base: position 29,653,158 of record NW_026555333.1, on the reverse strand, counting down.
TCCAAACCGATTGACTTAAATGCAGTTAATGGGAGTTGTTTGAAGTGTTAATCTTAAAATTTATGAGTTTACACGTTTTGGTAGTTATGGGTGCATTAATGACTAAAAATGGACATTAATAGGGTTAATGGAGTTGGTTGGGAAGTAATTAATATTAATTAGAGAGTTTAATGAGCTTATGGGGCTAAAGGCAACTATTAGACCTAATAGTTAAACTTAAATGTTAGAAATAAGAATTTTAGGAATATTTCAAGTATTGAAATAAAAGTGTAAATGGTGTGAATTGCAGTAATGATGAGTTTTGACTTAATTAATTGTAGATTAATCTTTTGTCTATCGGTTTGAGCTTGAAGTGAAAGTTTGGAAGCAAATTTTTAAGGGGTAAACATTTGACCTCTCAAAGGTTTAAGGTAATAAGTGAAAATCTATTCTATGTAATTTCCTGTTAATTGATTTTTATTTAAAAAATAAATTACTTGATGTGGATTGTAATGTCCATGTTGACATTACCAAAATTCACCACATAATTACAACAAACAATCATAATTAGGAGCAAGGATTGCTCCTAAGCTTACATTATCCATATAAAGGTTAAAACTAATAATCTTTTGAAAATAATTGTGGAATATTTGGGATCCCATAAAAACCCTTTAAATTGATAGTTTGAGCTCAAACTTAATGATTTATAAAGGTATTAGAAGCATGAAAAAGTTTTGGGAAGCAAACCACTTCAAAACAGGGGCAAAAATGTCATTTTTGAGTGTTTTGGTCCATACGCTGTGGCTTGTGGCACAGAATGCCATGTTTTCTCACTATACCATGCGTCGCGGCTTGCGCGAAATGTGCCGCGGTGCACATGTCCATGACAGTAATGTTATCATGACAGCTTTTCTGGATGAACTTCAAACACGTGCCATTTTCACATACGATGTCCGATTTGAGTAATTCAAGTGCCCACACAAAGCTTATTCAATAAGCTAACTAATGGTATAAGTGTTACGATCTAACACCATATGAGAATTTTAGACACTCGAATGCAAAAGTCAGTTTTTCAAAGAAATTTTCAACCATCCAAGTACCCAAAACTCATAACTTATACCATTAACCCATTGTGAGGCTTGAACCAAGTCCAATAGACCAAAATACACTTGAGTGACCAATCAAACACACAAAAACATACCAAACACAAAATTTGGCCACTCAATGGCCATTTTGCCCAATATGGCCAAAATGCACAATTAGCACTACAAGCACTATTTGGTCTCTATTGCCACATAATACCCTACCAATACATTATCACTACTTAGATAAAACATTCCTTGCACTTGTATTAGTATTTTAGCCCATCACCATAAAAATTACCACATATTCACCTCATATACAATATTGGGCTAAAATACACAACAACATAGTATGAAACAAGTGCAACCAATCAAAATGATATCCATTCCTAATTGGCAACATATAATATCATATAACAAGTTTATGTACACCACTCAAACCAAAATCGAGCTTTACAAAGAGTATAGCAGATATGCTAGCCCCTGCCCAATTCCCTCACTGGCTCAGTCTCACTGGTAGCACCTGTAAAATGATAATCCACGGGGTGAGATAAAAATCTCAGTAACTAAGATAATCTTCATTATTGATTAACAAGCCAAGTTATGAACAATCATTAAAATAAGTGACATAATCACATCATATAATATCACCACAAATTTGCATGCATGATCCCTAACCATCCGGTCCTCCAATACTTCTAACCAAACTAGTAGGCTATTTCACAGAACCAAATCATATGTATGGTCCCCAAGCTCACCATCCATGGTAGGACTACCCGGCCAAGGTATCCTAAACCACTTCCGGACTACTGTTTCCCCCTATTACAAGTAATTGGGGTGTTGTTACTCCAACACTGCATCCTACAGATGCTAAGGAGCATAGTCTCCAACTCCGCACCCTTTTGGGTACTAAAGAGAGTAAGCCTCCAACACCGCACTCGTTTTCGAGCACTAAGGAGAGTAAATGCTGTACCTAGCATCTCGAGGTGCTAGCAATGCCATATGGACTTAAATCTTCACCATCTCCACTAGGGTGACCTCCCACCCTCTAATATGTCACATTTCACTACATATCTCTACTTGACTATGCATAATCAACTTTCTAAACAAATATAACAAAATCTTACCATTTACTTCAAAAATATATAATTTTACAAACCAGTACTCTACTTTTTCTAAAATAATTATCCTTTTAAAGAATTTATGCATATATACTCAACAAGTCATAGAAAAGCAACTTGAGAATAACTTATACAAGATAATAAACAATGCAAATTATCTGGTTATCTTAACCCTTTTGTTACTAAAAGGGTTACCCGTGGTACTAAATTTCTTCTTCTTGTATCAAGGTAAGTCTTCCCACACCACAATCTACAACAAGAAGTAATATATGTTAATTTTCAATCAACACAAGCACTATTAGCTACTAATAACCTCCTAATTCTCCCACTTCTCACTCAAATTCTCAACAAAGAGGCTTGTTAAGATTAGAATTTGTTCACTTCATCCCTTTAAGTCTCTTTATAACTCTATCACAACATAAAACTCAATATTTCAACTTATCACACTTTAACACCCTATGATCAAGTGAGGGCTTGATCCAACTCCTACTAAACAACAAAGTAGCTTCATATTACCATATATCCAAGATCAATAAACCAAAATTAAACCTTTAGAGTCTATAGAAACCTTTAAAACATTGACTCATGGCTTAACCCCATCAGACCAAATTCTTACTCTTTCAAATCCCATAGAAAATGAGATGAAAAGGTAGAGGAGAAGGGTAGGAAACTTACCCAAGAGTTTGAAGGCTCAAATCATCTTCAAAATCCTCCCAAATTGATGCCCTAGCAGTGTCCAAAGTTGCTCCCTTTGTGTTCTAGGTTTTCCACCCTAAAAACTGTCTATTTTTGATGATTCTCGAAAATTTAAGTTGCCTACTGTACCCTGCGCTGTAGCGCATGCCATGCAAGCCACGGCTCATGGCGCAGTGAGCAACAACTTTATTTTACTCCCCTCAATGCCTCCCAACTTGATCTGAATTTTATCCTATCTTAATTTAGAGCTAAATATGACCCAAAAATCTAATTAGCCACCCAAAAACATAATTAAATAAATTAATCATATTTTTAACTAATTTATCCCTTAATTAATCCATTTTTCTAGATTTGAAGTTTTAGATGTTACATGGATGAGTACTCTATATAGTGTTGTATACTTGCCAAACATCTGATGTTTGAATTTAAAAGAAGAGTTGAACTTGAAATGATTGCAAACTATAATTATGTGTTGAGATGAAAAGTTGATAAGTCGATATGATGATTTTGTGATTGTGGTTGATAAGTGGAGAATATATGATGGTAAATTGAGATTTAGAGTTGAAATCTTATATGATTAGTGAAAGTGATTGTAATGCTCACATGCTTTTACTGATAAATTGATTGAAAATAATAAGCTTGTTAATATGAGATACAAGCATATGTAAATGGGTGTGTGAGCATGACACTTGCATGATCATTTGAGAAGAGTAGATAAAACCATGTGGTATTGTATAGTTGCCTTTTTTTTGATAAACAAGGCATAGAATTTAAATTAAAAATTATTCAAAAAATCGTCCAAACTTTGTAGAAAAATACAATCATCATGAATATCTCATTTTGATCACTTATTTTCATCCTAAGGCTATCATCTATTAGCATTCTCAAGTGAACAACACATCAAACATTATCAATTTTTGACACCCCACAATTCAAAATAGGCAACAAATGAGCAGAAACTTACACAAGAAAAATCAACTAATAAACAATCTAGAAATTAATGGATATTGAAAGAAAATCAAGACAAAAAATGAAGAAATCACACATTCAAGCAAAGAGGATTGAAATCCAAAGAGGAAGAACCCAAGACGGTGAATGATAGTGTAAGAGGTAGGGCCTTCACATTAAAGTAATTCACAATGGTCAACGATAGTAATGAAGGAAGTTCATGAGAGATTGATTTTTTGTGTAAGTAGAGAAGAAAGGAGAAGAGGAAGATGAACAGGTGCAAAGATGAAAATGAATTGGAACAAGGTATAAAAAAGGGAATAAAGGATGATTTTTCCAATCACCATCATTTATTCACTAATATATGACGGGCATTTCAAACACCCATAATATATTTATAACACATTAAATGACAAGTGTTTAAAACACCTGCCATTTAAAGTTTAATGTTTTTTTAATTTTTTATTAATAGAAATCTAAAAGGTTATATGACAAGTGTTTTGAAACACCCATCATTTAAAGCATTCACAATAAATGACGGGTATTTGAAACACTCATGATTTAGTGTTTAAATTTTTTTTAATATTTCAATAAACTAAATCTTAAACTTTAGATGACAGTTTTTTAAAAGACCTATCATTTATTTGAAAATAATAAATGATGAGTATTTATAAAACCTCCCTTATATATGACGTATTTTTTTAACTGTCACTTTTTTGGCATCATATATCCTAATTTATGTAGTAGTGGATTAAACATGAAGTATCTAACTGATAGATTAAAGGGTCTAATAGGTCTTTTCCAATCATCAACTATAAATACAAGCATTTATGAAAATGAAGAGATATAAACTACTAAGTTAATATGAGATCCTACTCATTTACTTGTTCACCTACTTTTTTCTGCAATATGAATTACATTTGAGCTTCATCTATTATATATCCACTTTTAGAGAGAGATTTCAACAATAGTAGTTTATTATCGAACCTATACTATTCAACCCCTATTATATTCCTTTGAAATAGAGGAACTTAAGCTCGAGGAGCTTAAGGGGACTTGAGATTACATTTGTAAGAGGGAGAGTTTCAAACTCAAGAAGGAGTCTGAATTGTACTATGAGAACCAAGAGCTCTGCTTAATCTTGGTGGATATAATGAAAAATATCAAGTATATCTTAAAGATTAGACATAGGCTTAAGTGGTTTTAGCTAAATTAGGATAAACTCTCTATGCAAAGCTTCTCTTCTCTTCATTCAGCCTTGTTTGGTGATATCGTTCCTAATTTATATTTAATTTTTGCATTATTTGCTTTAAATTTTATTTAGTTAAATTTACCTTCTCTTGGGTGGACTTTACAAAAATTATTCAAACCCTAATAAGCAAATAAAATAATAAGCATAAATAATAAAAATAAACAATAATAAATAAGTATGATAAAAATATAAAAATTTTAAAAAAAAGATAATGGAAAATGGAACATAGGAAAGTATTTCATGACAAGAAAATAATAAAATAAATATAAATAACAAAGTAATAAGAATGAAAATAAAAAAATATTTTACAACAAGAAAATAAACAATTAAAAATTCAAAATATCTTTTATATGAAGATAATAATAAGGACACAAATATAATCAAATCATATCACAACTGCAATATATCAATATGAAGATTTGAAGCTAATAATTGCAAAATACAATCAGAATATAATAATAGATAAGATATCAATTAATATCTAATATTAATGTAATAATATAGGAACTATGAAGACTTGAATATCTCAAAATAATATTATAATCAAAAAATAATAATAGATAGGATAACAATTAACATTTAATATCTAAATATCATGATATGAATACAACAAAAGAATATATAAAGATACCAATATAGATTAAAAAGATCATGATAAACCTTAGGTATATAGAGGTCTATATAAGGAAAAGCAAAAGTAGAGCACAGGAGAGGTGCAAGGAAAGAGGAGACAAAAGAGATTCAAGTTGACTGAGATTCATAAAGATAAGTTAATCTTCCCTTAAGCCTTAGACATGCTTGTATATCAGTAAAAGGTTTCATAAAGTTGGGTCCTAATTAAAGCTTGAGCCTTGACACTTTGATTAGCTCATTACCAAATAAGGGACCTTAGCACTTTAGGAGTATAAGCTTTTACTTGTGAGCCTAATTTGGAGGATATATATTGCAATTCTTTTATCTACTGAAGATAGCATATGATGTGCAACTTGTTATAATCTCCAATAGCATCTTTTTTTTAAATCTCCATGTGATTTCATCTTGAATCCTTCCTACTATTAATTCCTTTGTCTTTATGCGCATGATCCCATAACTAGAGGTAGTATTCACTCTCTTGGAAAATAAGGCATGGGCAATAATTGGGCATTTACATACATTGAGTTTTATCATTTTGATAGGGATTAGTCGCTTGCCTTCAAAATTAGACTAAAGCTAACTTTAATGCAATATAGGGCCAACTCTAGGTCATCTTTCAAGGAATAATTTTAGTCTAATTAAATGTTATCTAGTGAAATAAATCACCTAAAGTTTGAAGTTGATTAACTAATTGCTAATCTAATTATCCAGTGAATTAAACTAGAAAAATAATCCTAATTGTGAATAAAGTGGTTTCCCTATTCAAGTAGGAAACCCTAGGGTGTTGTTAATGGAAGATTCCTAGCCTTTAATTAATTATGGCAGCTCACTCAACTCTTTTTCCTTGGCTTAAAAATGTGTTTACTTAAGACAACTATCTCAAATATCCTAACTTCACTAATTCAATTCCCTAGTTGCTATTATAAGCCCCTTAGATAACCTCACTGACTTAGCTCTAGAATTAACCAATTGTTTATTTAAAATTCATTTCTAATTGCCACTGCTCAAAGCTGTACCTAAGCTCAAAACTATGAAAACTCAAGCAACTCATTGAGTATTCACCACACAATTACATGCTAAGCTAATACAAGACATTCACTCATTGAAATCACGTATCACCATGCAAATTCATAGAGTGCATGAAAATTCTAGCAGCATTTAGGTCATGAAATTCAAACTCAACAATCTTGTTTCAACATTACAAATTATAAACAATCATGAAACTAAAGTCAAATTGAACTACAATCAACAATAGTCATAGTATTCTAATGAAATTAAAACAAGATGAAGAAATAGTTGAGCTTAGCCAAGTGAAGACTTCAAAACTCTTCTTCCATCAACTCTCCCCTAAGATTCCATGGAGAATCTAGCTAGAAAACATCAAGAACTTCATGCTCCTCTAAGAACACTAAGAGGCCGAGACATGCTCCATGAATCTTGATGAGTTGAGCTTCAAATCTCCTTCTAGTTGCAAGGGGTAGGGTTGGCCATGAGAGGGGAAGAGAATGGTAGAAGAATTGAGTGGATTTGATGGTGAAAAGTGAAAGAAAAGGTGGATGGACATGGCTGTATGTGTAGAGAGAAGGAAGATAAAAATGAAGAACAAGATGAACAAGAGAGAGAAAATGTGGAAGATGAGTGAATGGATGAATAAATCTCATTTGGGACTCAAAATGGCATGCTCATAGTGTTTTTCTTCAGTTGAATACTCAACTAAAAAATGGGAAAAGAAAATAAAAAGAAAATGGGAGCCTTGTCATACTTGCAAGGTGGCACCCTCTTATTGATTGGTAAATGATTCCAATGTGTGCCTAATTTTTTATGTGTCATCTACATCATTTAAGTTGATTTAATCCCTCAAATAATCATAATTCATAGGCAAATTATCAGCTATTGACTTCAAGGAGTGTTGACCTCAATTGCCCAATTGATGTACAAGTCACATGCCACCTATGTCACATAAATCACATAATTCAATTAAATAGCATGTGATATAATCAAATTTAATTAATGTCTAGAATTAAATTAATAATTAGAAGGAATAATTTATTAAATTAACCAATTTTTATGTTGCACAAAATTATATAAAAATTTTCACACAAAAGAAAACTGAAAACTAGTCGAACTAAGACACTTTAGAAAGTGTTGACTTTTTATTTAATTACTCTCAAAATAAAATAAATTTTAAAAATTTAATTTCATCACTCATTAATTAAACATAAAATTCACTTTGTTAATTTTTCTTGTACATTTTCTCAAAATTTTATTTTTTGGACCAAAATGTACCTAGTACACTAAACTTAAAAACTTAGGCAAAATTCTAAATCTAATGTAATGTGTGCACTTTGAGGTGATAAATTATTAATAAAAAGGTCCTAATTAACAAATAAAAGTGGGTAACAAAGGTGTTCTATCACATGTCAATAATTATTGGTTAATAGCTTAATAGCTCACAATATTCACTTGTTAATAAGGCATATGATGGCTGAGAATCTTGGTATCATAATTGAATTCAGAGATATATATCATGTGAGAATATTCATGAAAATTTTCAAGGAAAGAAATTTCAACATCTTGACCTCATGTCAATATTTGTTGATCCTTTATTATAAGGGTCCTTGATATCATTGAAATTGTCTAATGTGCAAGACTTTTAGAGTCTTCATAAATTTATATTCATTTAATGTGTGAGACTTTCAGAGTCCTCGAGAAATTTATATTCATTTGATGCGTGAAACTTTTGAAGTCCTTGCAAGCTTATATCCTTTTGATTGCATGAGACTTTCAAAGTTTTCTCGTATAAATTAATTAATTTATTATCGTACATAGTGATAAATTATCACATGTGCATAGTTTTAAAATCATTTGCTACATGAGACTTTTAGAGTCCTTACAGGTTTATAAGTCAAATAGCTTATTCTACATGGTGATAAATTATCACGAGCACATATTTCAAAATATTTTATTCATAAATAAAAATAAAAGTTTTCCTAAAAATAAATAAAATAAAAAATCATTTTTGAAAGATGGATTTTAGGATAAAATCATCATAAATCTTATCAAAATGTTTTCCCCAAATTATTTCTGAAAAACTTGTTACAAATAATGAAGTAAATTATTTTTATGAATAAAAATAAAAACCAACATTAAAATTATTATAATAAAAATTGTATTAATTAATATTTTCTTTAATAAAAAATTTCAACAAAGAGATACATATTTTTACCTTGACCTACATGAGTTTTGATCCCTCAAATAGGTACATAAGCCCTATATTTTCATCCAAGGTTAAGTCTAACTTATAAATAAATAAAATTTTTCCTTTTGATTTTTCTTCTTAAGGCTAATTAAGATTTTTTTTTAAGGTCATGTAAATTTATATAGTTAACATAAGGTAAAAATTCAAATGAACGGATGTTGTGGGGTGCCTAATAATTTTCCCACATTCAATTGACTCTTATACCTTTTTTTCTATACGTAAATCATATGTAAAAGAGTTTTCCAAAATTGCCCTTTAAAATTTTAGTGGTGACTTCCAAATATTTTTATTCAATTCTCCTCCTTGGAAAATTCTAGATTAGGTGATTGATAATTCACTTTTATTACACACTATTCCTTATTATTATTAACTAAAAGTCATGTTATATTTACTAAAATTGCAAACTTATTGCATTGATTGTGAAAAATTACCTAAGTGTAGGATTCTATGCATTTGAGGCATTTTGGTAATAAAATTTGACTTTTGAGAAAATGTTGGAAAAAATTAGTCAAGGCACATTTTCAATCCTAAAGAATAATGGTCTAATTAGATTTCTCAAATTCATTTTAGCTTGAGAGTAATTAATTTCACAAGTTGACTATTTTAAAAAGTCAAAGTTTTGGGTTGACTTATTGTCTTGCACTTAGGCTAGGTCATTATTGCACATGTATAGCCTTATGAATTTTAGGTCATAGGTCACACCCAAATCCTTCTTTTATGTTGTCATAAATGGTTTTTTATTATTTAATTGCATTGTGCTACATATTTGGGAATTAATTTTAATTGAAAAATACAATTATTATCTATATGCTTTGAACTTTAATCTTGTGTGTCATATTTATTTGTAGGTTTATACACCTTGAATTTGGCATATGAGGACCATTGGATTGGAATACTAGATTTGGCACATGAAAATACAAGCCTTGCATGGTTTTATAGATATTGTAATACACTGATTCCACTCACTCTCTCTCTTAATTTATCATTATCTTTAACTTTATTTAATTTAATTTTCTAACCGCTTTAATCCAATTTTTGTCCATGGTAAAGATTAAAATTATCCTAACTCATTTTTCACCCATTCACTTAACATTTGAGTTTGGCTCATTCACCCTAGACTTGAATCAAACTACATTAATTTTATTTTCAACATTCATTCTTCCATTCCCTCATTTTCTAGCCTCTACCCTTCTCTATTCTCTCTCCATTGTTCTTCATGTTCTTCATCTCCATCTCACCTTCTCTTATTCATAACTAATGATCCAACCATTAAAACCCTAATCCAACTTTACCATTCTTTTTCTCTCACCTCAAACTTTAAACCTTAGTGCTTTGTTTCTTGGTTTGGTTTTAAAATCTTCAAGGCATTCATGCGTATAGTTCAGCCATGGTGGAAGGGTTATGCATAAGTAGATTTCAAGATGACTAGAGGCTAAATCTTCAAGGAGTGCTAGAAGGGAAGGATACTATGGGAGTATTAAAGTATCTCAAGAAAGGTTGAAGGGTCACACCACTCTCTATTAAACCTAGGTTGATGTAATCTTGTTCTTAAAATTAGAAATATTGTTATATCTTGTTTTTATTGACCAAAAATGATATTTAACTTGATGATTTATTATTTTTTCACTTGATTCTCCTTTGTGTAGTTGCTGAAAATTTTCTCTAATACATTGTAATTCACATAAATATATATTTTATGTGTGCTAAATGTGTCTTACATTGGCTATGCATAAATAAGTTTGGTTGTTGTTTGATAAAGTGTCTTGTTCATAAAATTATGCATTAGACTTACTATAGACTAAGCTACATATAAGAGGAACGTAAGGGGAATTTTGATCACTTTGCATCTAGCTAAGGAATTGATTAGAGACTTGTACAAAATTGTGCAAGGACTTGGTTAATTGAATTGGTTAGAAAAGCACACTTATGCAAAATTGTGTAAGGGGTATAATTTGGTTAATAGAGTCGAAATTCACCTACTCTTAATTAAAAAGAATAGATAAGGAATCTAGCATCCCATAACTCTTAGGACTCCACTTTAGAAAGGTTTAAACACTTATATTTCCATTTCATTAGTTAATTAGGTTTTTAATTAAATCTATCAATTTAGTTTAATTACTCAAAATCAATCAAACCTTAGTTAGTTTAACTCATTAGTTTATCCTTAATTGACTTTAGTTAGCCTCCTTAGTGAAGAATAACCTAGATTGCCACTAGTACTATATTAATATTAACTTAGCTATTTTAGAGTGTAAATAACTTAATGCTCTAGTGCGACAGGTATTGTGGATGAGATGGTTCTTGTTTTCCCCTTGATGTTTATCTTCTTTTTGATTGTTTGTTCGTAATGAAGTATTTGATCATGATTTGTTATTTGACTATATAGGGCACAAGGATGCATGTTGTAGTGGGGATTGTAACATCCTATTTTTATTTAGGAATTTAATTTAATAAAATTATAATATTAAGTTTATATTTAGGAATTTAATTTAAAAAAATTATAAGATTAAGTTTTTATTTAGGAATTTAATTTAAGGAAATTATATTCCCTTCTTATGTAAAGAAAGACCCAATATTCAAACCTATTATAAGTTTCACTAAGTAGAGAAGATATGTAAAGTCCTTGGGTTTGAACTATAAAGTCCTGTCTCGACCCATGCTTTACCATTCCACACCTCACAATCAATAATTCAAAATTAGAGTAATAGCCTTTATTTATTTTCAAAATCATGGGATCCTGACTTCTTAAGTTAGATATTCAAATAAGAGGGCTAGCAGAAGTATAATACAATCAACCGACTCAAAAAGCCACAACTTTATAACGCTAAAAAAGGGCCATGCACCACAGCAAGCAACACGTGCGCCGTAGCATGTGGCACAGAACCACATGCTTTATTTCATACTACATCATGCATCGCGACAGGCACATCATGCGCCACGATGCACCTATTTGAAATTTTATTGTCATTTTGACAGCAAAAATGATGAACTTTTGGTGTGCGCTATTTTCACATCTAACATCTGATTGGAGTGATTCAAGTGTCTATACAAAACTTACAACGTATACCAGCTAATGGATAATTTTAGACCGATCTAACAGTTCGATCTAAAATCGAACACTGAAGTGCAAAAAGTCACTTTTTCTTTCAAAAACTTACACCCCAAGTGCTCAATTCTTATTCCTTGTCCCATTAGACTACTTCAGGCATTTAATTAAGTCCAAAAGAATCACATACACCTGATTAACATCACAATACACATATATCACATCAATAACCCATTTTGGCCTCTTAAAGCCACATTACACACTTATGATCTTATATAAAGAAAAAACATATATAACACATAATCACAAATACAACTAAACTTGTTTCACTTTCAATCATCCGAGTCTTACATATGGGGCTCTATCTCACCATATAGTCAAGAATCATAAATGTACTTGACTCTTCTAAATAGGGCTCTGTCTCATCATTTGTGTCAAGTTCTCATTTCACAACACAATACATATTCAATTCACATCATCAATCACAATCAACACATATATACACGTGGAACAAGTTACAACATCATACACTTGCTTGTCTAGCATTTAGGCCTACTAAAGTACCCTCCACTAGGGTATCCTCGGCATAATACAATATCATATATATGTAAACAAGATTCACATCACAACTCACTTTCTCATATTCACATACATATATACATCCTAGTTAGTAACTTAACTCAGTAAATAACTTTATACATCCATGTCCACTCATAGGTAGTCCTACCATTACCAATCGAGGCTACTCTTTCCTGGCTTCCTTTCCTAGCCTTTTCACACTCTCTTCACCTATGTTCAAAAGCAGCGAAGTGAGACATACATCCTAGTAACTCGAAAGTAACCCTAATTATTGATTAGAAAGCAAAATCATAAATAAGCAATAAAGTAGCATGAGTAATGATAAAAGCAATAACATATGCATATATAGGAATTCATTCTCAACAATCTCGTTATACTCATACTCGTGCGTTCTATCCCGGATGCCTTTCTTCCCTTCAATCCTATTAATGCAATATCCAAACAATACAAAACATCAACTCAACATCCAAATCATAATCAATCCCCTAATTACTAATTTACCCCTAATTAGCAACTAATTCCTGATATTGAAATTTAGGATGTTACACCTTTTCCAATCATCATGAGGAATCTTTAAATTTGGTGTGACTTATTTATACATCATCAGAAAGTCATTTAGACTACTAAAGTTGAATTTGGTTTACAATTTGAAACTATTTAACAAGCTGTATTCTGAATCTGTTCATAATTTGATCTCCTACCTTTTTTCTAAAAAATATAATTTAAACTCTTAGTTTTTAGATTTTCTAAATTGGTACTTACGCTGAATGAATTTTTTAGATGGTAGATATTTAAATACATTATTGCTTAAATAAAGGCTTTTTTATGGGAGGTATCCAAAAAGATGCCCCTATTTTTTTTTAAAAAGGTCATATATCCACAATAGATATACATAATGATTTTTTTAAAAAAATAATTCTCATTCCTTGACTATTATCTATACCTATTAACCAACCAATGTGGATATGATCAATATCTACTCCGGTTGTATATGGATAAAGTTTCTTCACTGACTATAAAATCAATGTAGATATCTAATTTTAACCAGTGTAGATATCCCCATCTTTACTAGTGAAAACTATGATTCATATAGCTTGATTTCAACTACAAATGTTATGTTTCTTCTGCGCATTTTTGCATGTTTTAGTGGTACAAATATGCATTGTTTTTTGATTGGAAGATGTTCATTAGTAGCTAAAGGTTATTATGAGGGATTTCAAATAAGAGGGCTAATGGAAGCATAAATGTTATCAAATGACTCAAAAAGCCACAACCTCTTAACCCTAAAAAAAGGCCATATGCCAAGGCATGCAACACATGCGTCGCGGCATGTGACACAGAACCAAATACTCTATTTTTTACCGTGTCATGCACCACGGTGTGCCTGTCTAAATTTCTACTGTCAATTTGACAGCAAAAATGATGAACTTCCAACGTGCAACATTTTTACATCCGACATTCGATTGGAGTAATTCAAGCGCCCCTACAAAGCTTACAATGTGTACTAGCTAACAGAATAGGTTCAGACTTAATCTGATAGTCTGATCTAAATTTTGACATTCAAGTGAAAAAAGTCACTTTTTCTTCCAAAAACTTACACCTCAAGTGCTCAATTCTTATTCATTGTCCCATTAGACCACTTCGGGCCTTGAACTAAGTCTAAAAGGATCACATACATCTAATTAACACCACAATACACACATATCACATTAATAGCCCATTTTGGCCTCTCAAAGCCACATTACACACTTGTAGTCTTTTATGAGGAAAAATACATATAAAATACATAATTACATAGACAATTAGACTTGTTCCACTTTCAACCCTCTAACTCTTACATGTGGGGCTCGCCTCACTATATGGTTGAGAATTACAAATACAGTCGACTCTTCTAAATTAGACTCTACCTCACCATTTGTGTCAAGTTCGTACTATTTGTGTCAAGTTCTCATTTCATAACACAATTCACATTACCCTCTAAACGTGTCTCCAACAATTTCCCTTCTATTTTTATGAGCTGTTCACGTCAGCTTTAACTGATTCTTGGACAATGCACTGGGGTGCACGTAGCTTCCACCATAGTGTGTGGCACAGGAAGAAAATTCTTACTTGTGCTCTCGCATTCTATCCTAAATTGCCTTCCTACCCTTCAATCCTATCATTATAAAACCCAATCAATACAAAACACCAACTCAACATTCAAACCACAATCAATTCACTAATTACTAATTTACTCTTAATTAACAACTAGTTTCTGGGATTGAAATTCAGGATATTACTAATTTACAGTTTGGTATTAGTCTTCTTTGGTTTTGATCAGTTTACGCATTGCATCATATTAGTTAGGCTTGGACTTTATCACTCCCAATTTTAAATTATTTTTTTGTTACAATATGAAACTAATATATAGTATGATGATTGTGTAGATCATCTTGATCAAGAGATTAGAGGAAGTGGTGTTGTGAAGAGAAATTTGTTATCTAAGACACAAGGTGACCATTATTGATGTATGGTGTAGGATGTGTGTGATTGATTAAGTGTTGTTTGTTATTTGGAAAATCATAATTGTTTAGAAGTGTGTGTGTGTGTGTGTGTGTGTGTGTGTGTGTGTTTGTTTGTTTATTTAGAGTTATTGCTAAAAGGGCTACAATTTTATATGTGTAATATGTTAAGATATTATTGTTCAGAAGCATGAAAATTGTTAAATTATGTTTTTGTTTGGTTTTTTAAATATGCATGACTTTTCGAGATATTTTGAAATATTATTGTTGTTGGAGAATTTTTGTCTAGATAATGTATTGCCAGTGGTAAGCCCTTAGTAGACCCAATAAGTGCCATATAGCTTGGTCCAACTCATCTTTAGCATAGTGATATAGCTTTCGAGCATGGCATAAGGAGGGATATAATGTGTAGTCATGTAAATAAATATTTGTTTAGTTTGTTTGGAAATATTTGTTTTGATAAATGTTTGTTTTCTCACTTGGAAATCACATGATTAGTTGCATCTACATGCATCATTACACATTAATTCTAGTTAGTGGGAATTTTAAATCTCATTCTCCATGATTAATAATTTTTATAGGAGTCCATTCGACTGAGGAAGCACCAGAGATATAGTTTTATGTATGAGACAACACCCTTTGTATTACCTCTTTATTTGGTTTATGTAATCTATATTGTGCCAACTTAAGACACACATTATTTTGTAGAGCATTTAGACTCTAATTTTTTTTATTTATTGCATCTATATGGTCAAGATGATTTTGTTTATCCCTCTTGACCCTTGACTTGAATTGAATATTATGCCAAGAGGATTCTATTTGTCCCATATAGGCTTAGATTTAACTTGTATGCTTGACCATGAGGATGTTGTTTACCCCTTATGATCCTAACTGCTTTTTGAGATATTAGTGATATAGTCAAATTTGCTTGGGATGATTGAGTAATTAGTAAGGTTGTATAGATGTGATCACGTTGTGAAAAAATGTACATCCTAAGACTATTCCTAGTTATAGGTAAATGTTAAATGGATGTGAATATTGTTCAGACTCGTCTTGGGTATTATTAAACAACTTATTATTTAGAAAGTGTTATGACTTAACCATGATTTATTTTATATCGATTGGGATGTATGCTTTGGTCACATTATTATGTCAAAAATTTGTGCTTAGAAATTGTCTAGGATTTTGCCACCCTTGGAGTCATACTTCTACGCTTAATTCTAATTTCAAAACCATTACTTGATTTTGAATGTTGACTGTTTCTATAGGATCTCTTGATGTAAATGGTTTCATATTGTTTTTTTTAATATATAACTTACTATAATTGTTATTTTAATTACCATGGTGAAGTTTATTTATTATGTTAAACTATATCTACCATGGTATATCTTTCTTACCAAGGTAGGTTATTTTGAAATGATTTATTTATATGATAAACTCTTTTCTACCATGGTAAGGTTTCTAAAAGGAGATTTTATTCTTTCATTGCCATGTAGTCCTTTTTTTTTCTAGCACGATAAGTATTCAATATTATTAAATTGGTTTAATAACATATTAGTTTGTAAAAAATAAGTTTGAAAATTTAGATTTTACATTTTGGTATCAAAGCCTTATGTTTTGAGGCTCTGTTTTATGTTACCAATTTAAACTTTTTGTTGGAGCTAGTTCACGTTGTTTGGATTCCATACGTGATTGGTGTGATGCATTGCATATAGTTGGTTGGCAATATACATTGTTATGGTGCTTCTTCTTATAAGGCTATTATATTGTTAGGCTAACTTTATCTTTGTATATCCTACATCCTTTAAGAGGGGAGAAAGGATGCCAGTCACTCACAGCAATTTAGGGCCTCAGCACGAGCAATGTAACATCCTAATAATTAACCCCCTAATAATCAACCTAATTAAGTGAAAATAAGTAGGATTTATATAGTATATAATCAGAGGGGACTAATGAGTATTTTTGGTGTTATTTTAGCTATAAATTTAGGCCAAAGTGAAATTGGCTCACTTAGGGATCAAAAAAAGGTGAAAAACAAAGGAAGAAGGCTTTATGCCACATGTTGCAACGCACAAGGCAAGAAGATGAGAAGTAGCCTTTTCTGTATCACATGCTATGACACATGGGGCAGATGCCATGGCACAAGATATGTTTTCTACAAAAATCCTTCATAGAATAGACTCAAAAATTAGAAGAGAAAGAAGGAGAAAATGAGAAACATTGGGAGAGCTTTGCTAGGGCTTCCATTCCAAGAAGAATGAAGGTGTTTCTAAGCCATCCAACCCTAAGAAGAAGTCTCCTAACCTCTTCTTCTCCCTTTCTAATCCATTTTCTTAAGTTTATAGTTAGGGTTTGCAAGTGGGAGAAGATTGTTAATCCATATAGGTTATGGGCCCAAATCCATTAACTCAATAGAAGTTGTTTAAGGTATCTAAACAAGTGATTGAGCGTTTTACAAGTTTTTGGTGGGTAAGTTTCATTAATATCTCAAACCCTAATGATATTAATGACGCTTACCCATCAAACAACTTTAATTGAGTATTTGTAAAGAAGAAATTTGTAAAGATATTAATGAAGCTCATCCTAATGATATCTGGTACAAGATCACATGAAATGATCATTTTGAAAGAATCACAAACAAGCTCTTCATGAGTTTGAGGAAAATCTTGAAAATCTAGAATATGAGCTTATGAAGGGCTTCCATTAAGTGGCATGGCCTGTGACATCCCGAAATTTTAAGACTCGGATTTATAAAAATAAAATAAAATAAAATATCTATAATTAAATTAAAATTTAAAATAATTTGATAGAGGTCCAGAGTTTGAATTTTTCTAAGAAAAAGTTTAGTTTTATTTGATTTTTAACTATGGGAAAAATTACCAAAGTTGACCCGGGCTTTTATGCAATAATAAAAAATATTGGGCCATTTCTTGTAATTTTTCCTAAAATTTTTGACCAGCATTTTAAAGAGCAAACAGATGCAAAAAACGTAGAAAATGAACAAGGGAAGGAAACGCACAAACGGGAGAGTGAGAGAGAGAGAGAGAGGAAGAAGAAAAGAGAAAGACAGGGAGTTAAACTTGGATCTAGGAGTCTTTACGACCGTTGCGAGCTCGGCTACACGATAGAAAATTGTTGGTGGAACTTATTGAGAAGTAAGGAACAAGCCGAGCCCTATTTTGTACAAGGGGAACCCTTTTAGTACCAAAGGGTTGAGGTAACAGGGGAATTTATATTTCTTATTACTTTGTTTTAGCTATTTTTGAATAAATATTACTAGTTATCATGCATTACATGTTTTAAAAGATTAAATGTGCTTTATAAGGGGTTATGGGGTACTACTTTGATTATAGTGCAAATATATTTTCTAATTGTTTAATAACAATGTTTTTATGGAAATGAGATTTAGAAATATTATACTACTTTAGAGTGTTGAATGGTCAATACTCAGGAAAGGTAGACAAGAGTAAAAGGCATGATCTCGGTGGGAGTTCACCAATGAGAAGGTGTGGATTTTTGATATTCTATGGCACACTGTCAGTACTCAGTGTTGTCTTACGTATTGTGGGCTCAGTGCACTAAAGTGGTTAGTGTATTGAGTGTTCGACACTTCTCACTGGGGGAGGAAATCCAACATATGAAGTGTGAGGTTGAGTGCCTAGGCCAAGGTAGCCCTCACATGGAAAGTAAGTTGGGCTGGCTCTAGGAGGGAGTTAGCTTTAACTGCTTAGGATTCACGTCGAAGGGGCATAGGAGGTTCGGTGGATTAGATCATGCCTTAGATTATGTTTTGTGCCTGTGGAGGTACAAGTAGGTATAAGGTTTATCTACGAGTTAAAGAATGCCAGGGGGCATTCTGTTGGTCATGAAAGGCCATACCGGCCTAGGTCATGCATTCATGCATTTTAAATGACTAAATTATATATTATGTTGAATTTATTATTCATTTATTCGATTATGGCTTACTTTGTAATAATCAATGTAGATTTCACTGTTACTGAGACTGTGGTTGTCTCACCCCTTTCTTTTCAATATTTTAGGTCCAGGCGAAGGATCCAGTGGTGGACGGGGAAAGGAGCAAAGCTAGGGGTTTACTTGTGATTTGTAAAGAACTGCAACCCCTTTCTTTTGAGCAAATATATTGTAATGTATTTAAGATTAGGGTGCCAGTAGGATATGATTATGTGTGTGTGTGTGAATATGTGTGGATTGTGTGCTTGTGTATGAATTTTTGTTTGTTTGCAGAATTGTGGCTAGGAAACTTGGTTATGGTGTGTGGTTTTGATGGATTTACTTAGTAGACCAAGTTTCTATTACAAGCAGATCTTTATTTTGATATATATGTGATTTTATAAGCAAATGCAAAGTGGTTGCATTGCAAATGGTGTGCTATGGGCAAACATACAGCTTGGATAGAGAGAGTGGGTGTGTAGGCCCCATAAGGAGCTCTGAGCCAAGTGAAAATGTTTAGCATATGTATTTATATAAATACATGATATTTAGATTGATTTGTGACCACTCTTGTATGATTTGTGCATTTTGGGGGTTTAGGGTCCATTTTGGGAAATGGCACCCGGGTGGTCAAATTTTGATGTATGGGAGTTTTCCATCATTTGAATGTTCTTTCAGGTGTTTTTAGTCTTATTTGACGTGTCCAAAGTGTTCCCACAGGTTTGTGACCATTAGGATGAGATTTGGACAATTTTAAAAATGGTTTTTACCAAAAAGCTACACTTTTGCATCCGGGTGTCCAAATTTTAATCCAACCGTTGGATTTCTCTAAAATTTGGGTCACAAGTAAAACCTTTTACAAGCTTTGTGTGGGCTTTGGAATCACATCGATCGGATATCAGACGGAGAAACGGTGCACTTCGGAATTTGGTTTGGAGGTGCTGTCATGACAGCATTAAATTGCTGTCATGACAGCTACAGTATTGATGTTATAACCTGCATAAAATTCAATCCGTCCGTTGGATCTTTTCAAAATTTAGTATGCTAATAGTATTCTTTAAAAGTGACATGTGGGCTTTAAAATCACTTCGATCCGAGGTCGAATGATGAAACGGTGCCTCCCGAAAGTTGGCCCAGGAGGGCTGTCATGACAGCAATTTAATGCTGTCATGATAGCATCTTTTTATTTCACTTTCGTCTAGCTTGCTTCCGCGTACTATAGGTAGAATCTATAAATTTTTTTTAAGGCTTTAAATGGTTTGTTTCCTAAGTTGGTTTTAGGATTAATTCCTTAACCACACTTAGTTTATTTGATTGTGTGATTTTTGGATAACACTCGGGGCAAGTGTTACATAACCAAGATAATGAACGATCCGCTGGTTAGCCTCGCACAATATGGGTAAAGGGGGCTAGTGTCGCCTCCCTGATGAGCCCATGGTAGGGCGAAACCAATGTGATCCGTATGTGGTAAGGCTTGTCCTGAGGATTATGGGGTCCTTCAAGACGCCGCACAGGCGCCGTGTGCTGCGCCAGACTCTCAGCCCGTGACAGAGTGGTATTAGAGCAGGACATACTTTACTGCCGTGTACGCGTGGGGTCCCATGTTGGGACTGGTTGGCCTCGGCACCGCTCCAGAAAGGCCTCCGAGTAGGTGGGTCTAAAAGTGGGGACTCGGGCGGGAAGGTTGGCCGTTATCGACTCCACTCCTGTTGGCTCGCGAGTGCGAGTGGGTCCGAAGAGTGCAGGACTCGGGTGGCCACTCAGCAGTAAGCTGATGTGTTTGTGGCAGTACTGTACATACGATCCTTGGGCAAAGTCGTTCTCCCCTAGCACGAGGGCGTGCTAAATTGGGTGTGGGAGAATGTCACGGATGATATCTCCGTGACCGTGTAAAGACCAAGATAATGAACCATCCGCTGGTTAGCCTCGCACAATATCGGTAAAGGGGGCTAGTGCCGCCTCCCTGATGAGCCCATGGCAGGGCGAAACTAGTATGATTCGTATGTGGTAAGGCTTGTCCTGAGGATTATGGGGTCCTTCAGGATGCCGCACGGGCGCCGTGTGCTGCGCCAGACTCTCAGCCCGTGACATGGCCTCTTCTAATTCAAGTGCAAATCCTCCAACTTCACCATCAATTTTAACCACGTCCATATGTGTACCTATAAAATCAACAAAATACCTTTCTTCAAGCACATTTGAGTTTAAGGAAGTTCTATTCCTTTCAATGACAAAGGAATTAATTTTTAAGTAAATAGAGCAAGGAGCATCATTTGAACAACAAGTGATTAAAGAGCTGGAATAAGTACTTTGAAACAAAGCCAATTCATTATTAAATTCATCAAGACTAAAATCATTACCTTCTATATTACCATTAGGCTTTGTACAATCATTTCCTTGAATTTCCATCTCTTTGTCATCTTGTGTTATCTTTAAGTCCTTGTATATCCTTGCTTTGCCTTTTTCCTCCTCAAATCCCTTGTCTTGGATGAGATTTACACAAAACGGTAATGCTGGAAATTTTTTCAGATTTGAGCAACTTGCTTTATCTACCCATTCATGCATCTTCTTAGCCTCCCTTTTTTCTTGGACATTATCCTCACTTGTCTTGATAGTTTTCAAGGCCTCAATTATTCTTTTGAATAAGCTTCCATCCTCATACTTGGGAATCTAAAGAATATTATGAAAAGGATGGTTGCCTATGCCCTTGGTACCTATAAGACAAGAAGAAATACCTTACTTATGATAAAGCATAGACATTAAAGAAGATAAATCCAAATCATCTACAAGAGATATGTCCAAAGGAGAATCCTCATCAAGCAATCTAGAAGCAATTTCTTTACAAATCTCACATGAAACTCCATTAATGCAAGAACAATCAATACTATATGGATTTGATATTTGTAAAGAAGCAATTCCTTTATAAATCATTAGGGTTTATGTATTTTCATATATAGCACATGTGCAAAATAACTTAGTTAAATTTCATGTTGTCATCTTAGGTGACACTTTGCATGGAAGAGACTTGTTCCAAGACTTGGCATGGCACATGGAGAGGCTTAATGTATGAAATTTCAGACCTGAATGAGAGGCTTTGCGTGTGATTTTCAAAAGGCTAAAGAGGCATATAAGAGTTCACCATGCACTTGCACACAATGGATCAAGTTGACTTGTCAAAGCTCAAGCTAATTGCAATGTGCTTGAGAAGCTTGAAGACTAATTTCATATCTGAATTTGCATTGCATTAAGCATGAATTCTAAGGCAATTAAGGGGAACACAAATGCTTAACAAGTCCATGTACATATGAGATTAGAAGAGTAATATTGGAATTATCACCCAAGTTAACTTGTAACCTAGACTATCTTTAACATCACTTGACCTAATCACTTGTGTTTAGTTTTTGGCATCTTGTTTAGCAAGTCATAACCTTAGGAATTTTAGCCAAACAGGTTTTAGTGAGCTTAGGATTGATTTTTTAGATCACTCATATTTTTTTTAGATTTTCATCTTGAAGTTCATAAAGTTCTCTCGCTTCTCTCTCTCTACACTTTTACTCTCTCTCCTCCATATCTATCAATATAACCATACAAATTCCACAACAATCACATCATTCTCTTCTCTCATCTTCCTCTACATAACCTAAGAGCTTTCCTAAGGATCAAAGTTTACTTGCCAGGGGTGATTTTCAAGAGAAGATTCAACCATGGAATTGAAGCTTCATCTTATTCATCACTTGGAAATGCAAGGCTATATTCTTCAAGGAGGTACTTTGAGTAACATCCCAAAAATTTTAAGACTCGAATTTATTTTAAAAATAAAATAAAATATCTATAATGAAATTAAAATTAAGGATAATTTAATAGAGGTCCAGAGTTTAAATTTTTCTCAACAAAAGTTTGGTTTTATTTGATTTTTAACTATGGAAAAAATTATCAAAGTTAACCTAGGCTTTTGTGCTATAATAAAAAATGTTGGGCCCTTTTTTGTAATTTTCCCTAAAGTGTTAGATCAGCATTTTAAAGAGGAAAATGAACGCAGAAACAAAATTAAACAAAGAAAGAAACAAACACACGAGAGAGAGAGAGAGGAA
The DNA here is from genome assembly GCF_029017545.1 of Prosopis cineraria. Lineage (NCBI taxonomy): Eukaryota > Viridiplantae > Streptophyta > Magnoliopsida > Fabales > Fabaceae > Prosopis > Prosopis cineraria. The sequence goes on along the minus strand of NW_026555333.1, from coordinate 29,630,023 downwards.
GAAGAGAGGAGAAAGAGAGAAAGTTAGGTTCGGATCTAGGAGGCTTTGCTGCCGTCGCAAGCTTGGTTACACGATAGGTAAACTCCCTACTTCAATCTTCTTCCCTCTATCTTTGTTTTCCTCAATTTTGGAAAAGGAAATTTCTGAAATTTAATCCAAAATGATTTATTTTTGTAAGCTTTAGTTTTCTTGGGTCCTTGGAAGGTTGTTTTGAGTTTCTACATGATGCCTTAATGATTTGAGGGGGTAATTAGATGAACAATAGAGTTTTAGGACAAAAGTTAAACCTCAAGAGGTTGGGTTTTGCTCCTCAATGGTTTAAGTCTATTGATTTAGTTATAATTTTACTATTTGAGCCCAATAAGGTTTAAATTAAGGTTTGGTTGTTATTATAAGGGCTAATGGTGAAAGTTAGTGACACTAAGTGAAATTTTTTAATTGATTAAAAATTATATGAATTGAAAATTAGCCTAGTGATGGTTAATAAATGGTTTTGGTGGTTAACTGATATTATGTGAATAGTCAGTTTAATATATGGACCATTAAAATGGATTATGACTCATTGACCCAAGTTGTGTGGTATGAGTTATAGTCTTCATTAATGCTATTTGTCATGATAAGTGATATGGAATAGAAAACTAAATTAAAGGTATGAGAGAGAGTGCAAAGAAGAGGTTACACCAGAAAAACAAGTTATAGCTCTATTTATTTTGTCCGCTTGAAGAAGGAATCCCGGCCTCTCTCCTCTCACTGATCAAATCTCTTGATTCTCTTCCTTACTGCCTCTTCCATGTCACCCGTTATTCAGAAGACTCGCTTGTCGCCTCTGCAAGTCAAGCTACTCATCCTCCTCATCTTTGTTTTCATTTCTTGCTTGGTTCTCTCAGAGATAGTTGATGAATCTCAGCCACCATCGATGATTTTCCAAGATCCTCGCTCTTGCTTAGGTCTATCCATTTGATTGGCTTCAATTTTGATTTCATGATCATCCTTCTCTAGAATATGTCAAACAAATTTTGTCATCAATTTAAAGGTAAGTCCCCTTTCGCTCTCTTTTCTAAGACATATGCTTATTTCAATTTTGCTACATCTTCTACTTTTGCTTATTGTGATTTTAGTTTGCATGTCTATTGTCTAATGAAATGTCCTCAATAGCATTGCAAAATAGGAAATGCACATGCTTTGTTTCTTTCTTTATGCGGTCTAACCTACAATGCTCCAAATTGTAAACCCTCTTTGATGAAAGTGTTTTCAATAGCCATGCTTGTGTTTGTGGTGGAAAAGAAGACATTGCTCTGCTTTCGATGAATCTTCCCATTCCTTCTGCTGCATCATTGAGGAAGTGGTATGTCGAAGCTTGGTGATTTTCTTTTTTGTTTTTTTCTTTCACTTTATATCTTTTGTTATGATCTTGACTCTTGTTCTCTGATTCTTTGTAAACTGCATTTTAGCCTCAAAAAATTTGGGTTTGGAAACTAAGAGCACAGGTAAAGGTAAAAAATTTTGGTTGGTATCAACATTTTTGGGGTTTCCTTGCAATTTATATCATTTAGTATCTCAATGCACTTATGGGCAACAATGACTGAAAATCTAAATTATGAAATAATAATATTCAATGTGCTTATGAGTCATGATTTCTCATGAAGATGTCAATATTATGAACTGATTAAAAGAATATTGCATCTATATATCTTTCCTTATTCAGTTATTCCATATGGACTTATTCAAAAGGTTAGTTAAGTGCTGGTCAGTTTTCATTCTACTTTTAGTCAAACCATGTGAACTTGATTTTTAATATATGTTAAATAGCTAACTTATACATATTATGTTTACCTCCAGGAAGAATTCTAGCTTGCACTCTTCAAGGATAGAAACAAAAGGAATCTATTTGTTGATAGGGTTTGTCAATCTAACCCTTGCCCTACAATGCAGAATGATTTGACTTGACCTTAATAAGGTTCTTGAGGACTTCAGTTTATTATTTGAAGTGGTTTAGAATGTTTACTTTTATGTAGTGTTTATAAGCTAACATCTACAAGACACTGATAGTCATAATAGCTTATTTAAAAGTTAATAACTTATGAACATTGGCACCTATACTGTCTCATTCTAACAGTCTAACCTATGTCTATGCTTGCGACTTTTTGATAGATTTTTTATTTGTTCGATCTCAAGCGCGATGGGGTCATTGAGTTTGGGGAATTTGTTCGATCATTAGGTGTTTTTCACCTAAATGCACTTATAGAATGCAAAATAAAATGTAAGTTAATTATCTTGTAATGGATTTCATGCCAATGCTTATGCACTTTCCTCTATTATTCTATTTGCAAGGTATATTTCTTATTTGATTTCATGAGTGATTGCAATTAAATTTCTGTATCAGGGTGCTATACAAATATCAGCTTGCAACAGGGAAGATAATTTAGAAGGCTAACAATTTCTTTAGACACTAATTAATGTTAGCTCAGCTTTTGGTTTGTTATTGTTAGTGCCTCTGAGGGGGGACATGGAGTGTGCTATGCACAGAACCTCTAACTCCATTGATAAGTCTTAAGATATTTTACCACAGTTGTGCATATGTTCATGTGACAACTATTTCTAACTTGTAATGGAGTCTTGAATTAAATTATTTCCTCTTTCTTTTTGTTTTTGGGTGCTGGGTTTTGATGAACTCTTTTTTGCTTATTTCTTTGATTATATGTTCTAGACATTCAGATTCTGGCCTCATCCAAAGGGATGAGCACCAGCTACATCTTTAAAATGGTGCTACTTTGTGTATGAAGACACAATTATGGCTGTGTAGTGCAGAGCCAGAGTGATGATGACTATTCAACATCTCCTCTACTTGTTGTCTTCACTGTTTAGTGTTTTCCTTAGAAGCCTAGCCTTATCGCAACTTTTCCATCAAAAATAAATGTTCCCATTAGATTCTTTCTGAACTAATTATACCATTTATTCAAGCTTCATTCTCTTCTTCCAAGAATTTTGGATGAATAATTCATCTAATCAAGAAACTTTAAGTGGGGAAAATGATTTCGTTCCATGGAAATGCAACCATCAAGCCGGCGAGAAAATAGAAGTGCTCCATCCATCTGTTGTAAATTATGTAAATGGTTTTGCAGTCTTACTTGTATTGTGTATTATTAATGTTGTACCTATTTGTTTGTATATGTTCTACAAGTTAATAAAATCTTGATCTTTGAGTTTACTGGCTTTTTGTTGGATATTAATAATGTATATAGTTCGTTCAAGTTATTGCTGTCCAAACAAAGATGCTTGAGTTAACAAAATTTTAATTGATCAGTGTAAAGCAATATTCAACCGAGGACAAGTTTTATACATAATTTACATATACTGTTTGGATTTCTTTCTTTCTTTTTTAATTTCCATTACACGTGATGTTGACATGATAAAATATTGATAGTTGTGTAGACATCTATGAGTGCCTTTTCAACTGTGTAAGATCCCATGGTTCTTACATTCATATTGTGGGAGAGTATAGGCTGTTTGATTTATTGTTTTTTATTCTGCAGTTTGAGTTACTTTATGCGTTCGGGTTATGAAAATCAAGGTGCTGATCTATAAACCTTTTCTTTTTGTCAGGATATGCATTATGTAGGGTTTTATAGAGTATGAACCATTAGTTTTATCTTTTTATCTTTTTTCCTTTTCCACCTTTTTCGATTTGTATGATTTTTAGTGTATTGGTTTTTGCATGTTTTTAATCTTCAATGTGCTGTTTGGATTTCAAGCATCTCTTCACTTTATGTATCACATTGCTTTTGGGACCACTGCACGTGAGCTTAACCTTTTTCTAGCATTCTTTTTTTCTTGTTTGTCACAGAACATACATTCAATATTTTTTCAGTTGCATTGAACACATCACATCATATCCATGTAGTATCTTTTAAATCATAGGAGTAGGATATGTGACAGCTGTACACATGTTTCATTCACTTCTTGAATATCTCATGCATTTTTTAAGTTTAGCTTTTCTGTTACAACAATCATTATATGCTGAAATGTGTTGGTGTTTAATAGTAGGGATTTTCTATTACAGCACTCATTTCCTTTCATTTTAAACGAAAGTTAATTTTCATTAAGAGTTGGATTGAAGTCAACTTTCCTTATGGAATCATGCAAATATCAATTCTGTAGTTGGTATGATATGTAGATTGACTTTTTATTTTTTTAGGTAAGATAGGCAAACCAACCATATGGGTTTGGAAGTTCATGTGCCTTTTAGTTGTCACTTCTGTCTTTTGTTAACCTTTTGTTTTATGCTATTGACTGATGGTCTAGTACTTTGTTTATTTTGTTATTCAAGTTGTAAAATTTTTATAGTTTTGTCATGATATCTTTCCTGCTTTTTCTATTTACTGTTTCCTTGTCAGTTTTGCACAACCTTTTCATATTTTGCTGCTGTTACCATACTTTAATAGTAAGTATGGACTTGTATGGCTTATGATGATTTTTGATATGTCATGTAGTGTATCTTTATTTTTCATTTTCTGTCTCATTATCAGATTTGCACCAGCTTTACATATTTCTCTATTGTTGCCATATACTTTAATAGCAATTATGGTCTTGTAGAAGTTATGATTTTTTTTTTTTTGGCTCTGTCATTTAGTAAAGTTGAAGTCATGGGGTTGTACTTCCTAAGGCGTATCATTTGTTAAATGTCCACTGCACTTTTAACAGACACGGGCCATTAGTTTTATAAACACTGTAATTTGTTCAGACTTTTAAATCTAAATTGAAAATTAATTAAAATATAATAAATAAAATAAATAAAAATAAAGGAATAAAAAGGGCTTTCTTGATAATAATAACAATAATATTTTTTTTATTTATTGACCCCAAATCTCCTCAATCATATTCCCATTAAATTTGACTTACTTAAAAAAAATTAGAATATTTGAAATATGATTCGAGGTAATTACGTCTTGACTGAAATTTGTTTTTAATTAAGGAAAAAATTTAAAATCTGAAATAAGAAAAAGTCAAATAAAAAATTGTTTTATTTTGCTTGATTCTATAGTGAGAAAATTTTAATTAGTGTCTATAAGAGAGATAATAATAAGGGAGAAAGGGGCAAAGGGAATTGAAAGTGATTACAGAATATATTGGTGAAATTTCAGAGGTGAATGATCTTTCATACACTATTTTTATATTCATATCAGTTTGGTTGCTTTTGAATTCACAGACGGTTTTGATTTTTGTCAGATTCATATATTTGACCACCAAATAATCTTATCTTGATTTGACTTCTTTTATGGCTTTACGTAGCTTTTTACATTTGCTTTCTTTGTTCAAAGTAACTGCATGTTTTGCCATTGTATCTTTCTTGTGCTTATTTTGTCTTCACTTGGTTTGGCTACAGTCCACGTATTGGATGCTTTAGCATTATGAATGCATGTTTTATTTTTTTTACTCATAATTCTGTGGCAATGTTTTGATATTGGATCTATGGTATTTTTTTTTTCACCTCTCTTTACAATCAATACCCACTTAATATTTTATATTTCAATGTCGTCTTCCTTATAATTTTAAGAATTCATAAGTAATACTAAATCATCGTGAATGTTTTGATACACTATGAGTGATATTAAATCACCGTGATTGTAAAAAAATAAAAGAAAAGAAAAGAAAGGCTGTTTGAGTATAATTATTGTGAAATAATAGAAAATAATATTTTTTAGTATTTCTTTTTAGGATCCATGAGTGATACTACATTATTGTGGATATTTGATATGTTGTGAGTAATATTAAATCACCGCAATTGTCAAATGTCAAGAAAATCGTCTTTGTATATTATTTCAAAATAATAAAATTTATTGGCATACTTTGAGGCTATTCCATGAGTGATACTAGATCACTGTGAATCTTTTTTTTTTAGAAATGTCAAATGAGATACTGTGAATGATATTAAGTTATTGCAAGTATCAAATTTTGTATTTAAAATTTTAAAATTAAATTATTTTATGGATAACTCACTTTGAAAAAAAAATTCTTTTAGAGTTTGTTATGAGTAATACTAAATTATCTGTGTGTGCATAAAAAGGTCAACCAATAGACTGTGAGTGATATTAAATTACCGTAGGTTCCAATATTGGTTATTTTTCTTTCACCTAAAGGTATTTTTTTGGAACAAACTATTATTTAAAAAATAAATATAATAATATAACACAAAATACCAATCTCTTCATAAAATAAATTAATAAAAAATTAAAAGAAACTTGAATAATAATATCTCAAATTATGTGGACTTTGATCCCCATCATAAAATACGTAGACCCTAGGCTTTGATCCTAGGTCAAGTCTTCTTATATAAATAAATAATTTGTTTTTCTTTTTTTTAATCTGTATTTTTCATATGGAATAAAGGGTAATTAGGATGTTATTAAAAGGTCAATTGATTTTACATAATCAATTTAGGATAATCATTCTCATAAACGGGTGTTGTGGGATGTCTAATACCTTTCCCACACACAACCGACTCTCAAACTTTTTTTTAATTATTGCAGACTATTTTATTTTTTAAAAAGGTTTTCAAAATTACCCTTCTAAATTTTAGTGTCGACTTTTATATTTATTGTCTTTCCTTTCTAGGGAAAGGCATGATTTGGACGTGACAAGTTCCTTTTTCTTTCGTTGCATTGATTGAGTTTTTGTTTTAGCAAAATAGTTTAGGTGTTTTTATTAGTGCCTTTTGTCTTAGATCATGTCAAGTACATTGATTTCATCCTTACGAGTTCCTTAAATGAATTATCTAATTATTTAGTCTAATGACTCCTCATATTATTTATATGCTATGCAATTAATGTCAAATAATGAAAAAAATCAGGTTAAGGGGGAATAACTAAACTAGGGATATCATAGAGCTGTTCAATTCATTTTATGAGCATTAGTTAAACTTTTTAGTGCTTCAGCTCAAATTTATTCATTTAATATTAGGGATGATTGTTGGACCCTCTCAATTTAATATTATTACCTGCACTAATTAAAATTATAGGTCTTTTTTTTTGTAGGAAAATGTTATATGTTCATTTTATCAAGGATTATATACACCATCATTACATGTCGTAGGTATTGGAGCCGTCCTATTTTTACCTTTTGATTTATGTTTTATTTCATTGCGTTATTATGCTTATCGATAAAGCTTTATTTGCTTCTTAGCCATATCTATATTTTGGACACCAATAAATGATGTTATGCTATTATTTTTTATACGATAGCTTCTGTTTTTTTTTTTTTTTTTTAATAAGAAGACTCAGTATCATCACGATATGTTTTAGGTAATGAAGGTTGAGTGATATCCTATAAAGTCATCTTGCTGAGTTTTATGCCTTAGTTAGCTTTTCAAGAAATATATCATGACTTCTTGCTAAACGATTTTGCACGATGGTGTTGTTATTGGAGCTCTTCTGTATTTTTGTTAAATTTTATCTCAAGTTTTCAAATTTAGTGAGCTTCTCAAGAAATATTTCACTGTCTTTCATCCATGTCTATATTTTGCTGATATGTTCTTGATGTGATGCCATTGATTTTTTGGAGGATATCTTCTGATATTGTTTGCAAGTAAAGTCATAGTATCATCATATGGTATGTATTAGATTTTGGAGGGAAGGTGTTATTCGATGGTGTGATCTTGCTGAGTTGTATGCCTTGGTTAGCTTCTCGAAAAATATATCATGATATTAATGCTTAAAGATTTTGCTGGATGGTTTTGATATTGTAGCTAACTCTACCCTCTTCCTTCATCTCTGGGATGTATGGATCTCATGTTTGCAATGGCAGACCAATACGTTGAAGTCTCGATGGTATTGATTTTCTTCTTATTTTCTTTTATTAGCACCCATATATCAGTACCGTTTAGTAGTTTGATAGCAGTAGTCTGTAGGTCATGCATCATGGTTCTGTTCATGTAGCATGCTCAATGATTTAGTGTATGTCTAGTTTTTCTGGGTCTAATTTTCAGAAAGAGCATCCAATTAGTCATATTGCCATTCTAACAATTTTGAGATATTTTGCCATTCTTAGCCACTAAAAGTCCTGCTCACATCTCATTGAATTCTTGCTGATCATTGTCTTTTCTTGGCAGGGTCAACACAATGAGGAGTACACCAAGCTAAGAACTGGGTTTGTTATATACTTTAATAAGTAGCAGAAGAACTGTATTTTTGTGTATTAGCATGCCATCTGCCTATATGTTTTCTTCTGTTTTATTTCATTTCTTTAACTTAGGAGTTAATGTTTATCAAAGCTTTAGTAAGGACTATGTCGTTTATCCTTATTTTGAAGGGTATGTATTGTATTTTCAACTATTCAGTCCCTTAGTACTACAGACCATTGTTTTATGACCATAAACAACTTTGTAGCAGGTGCTAGATAGCGCATGCGCACCCTTTTGATTGTTAATCTGTGTGCAGTGTGGCTTTTCTGTTATTATATTTTTCTGTTTCAATTATGTTATTTAAATTATAAAATTAGGTGTTCCTTTAGTCTAAATTACTGTGGCATTCTGAAGAAACTGATAATGGAAGCTATGCTCTGTTTAAAGAAACATTGTTTGGAGGCACTACATCAATTAACTTCATAATTATTGTATAATTATCATGCCTGTGTATAAGAAAACTTATCATACCATTTATTAGTTTCACAGTTATCCGTTAATTGTTAAAGCATACCTTGTGAATCTTTATTAACCTTGAATTTAATGGTTTACTTCCGTTAAGTAATCATGCCAACTCCATATGTACGTTCACTATATGTTAATATGTCAAATATTGATTGAGACTTCTAAGGTCAAGTTTAGTGTTTCGGATTTTTCACTTTGTTTACATATTCACAATCATCTGAATGGTTTGTTTTTGGTTTGTAATCTTCTCAAATGAAGTTAGTATCAAGGCAGACTACCATTTGATATTTTAGTAATTATTCTGAGTAAGGAGAGGAGACCACCTTTATGGATGATACAAAGTGGAACTGTTAATTAATTTACGGCAACATCTTAAAAGTTAAAACATGGTTTATCTGATCCTTCTTTAAAATATAACAACTGATAGAAATAGTGATGTTGGTTATTTTTTTAAAAGAAAATGAATACAAAATGTCATATCTGAAATTAAGGGGTATTACTCATTGTAAATTTTGGATATCTTCCTCTTATGACATTATTCTGTTAATTAGAGTTTTATCAGCATTGATTTCAATTTTCATTCTTAAAATCCTGAATCTTTGTAAATTATGAATTCTTGATACTCTCAATACTGCCATTTTGTACTCTAGACACAATGCTTCCTGTTAAACGAAAGTCTTATAGATCAGTACTACACAGCAGCAAAATGAGGATCCCAGGGGTACGTTTGGTACGCAAGATTGAGCAAGTGAGATTGGGTAATAATAAGGTTTTATGTTTGATAGGTGGGAATGACAAATTTATTATCAACCTCAGTCCCATCTAGATAGAAATATAATCAATCCCAAGATTAAAAATTTTCGGACCAAATTGCCCTTTCATACTGTGCACTCCCTTGTCCAAGTCATCCCTTGCCTCCACTTCTGCCATTGACTGCAACATCGGCATCTCCACCTCTGCCATCCATGGCGATGCTGTGCCCCAGGATTGAAAACAGTAGAGAGATCTAGGTTCAATAACGTTGTGCTCCTCGACTACACTGTGCCCTCAACGACGTTGATTCGAGTTTGAGTTTGACATTAATGGGCTCGAGTCATCATTTGCTAGATTTGGGTTCGTCTTCTTCCCACCATTGATTTCCACAATTAGTCGTAGGTTCAAGTTCATCATTGTTAGGTTCTAAGCTCAGTGACACGACAGACGAGCTTTAACAAGATCAAAGGATGAAGAGACGAACTGGGCACGATGAACTTCATAGTGGCTTCAAGTGACAAACAGACGGACTTGCGAGGAGAGAACTGACTTCAGGTGATAGACGGATGGTGGCTTTAGGCAACAGACTTCACGATCTGTTCGTCCTCTTTTCCAGATCATGTTTTTTTTTTTTTTTTCAATAATAAGGGCATTATAATATTTTGATATTTTTGATGCAATTATTTCATCTAAATATTACTTTATACCAAACATTATTTTGAAACCTCAATTTCAACTCTAATTTCAATCTCAATCTCAATATAATCTCAATCTATCAAAATTTATACCTGCATATCAAACAAGGCCTAGATATTTCGATGCAAATGATTCACTAAATATTCACATGGTCCCATGCACATGTTTGCCCTGGGAGAGATTTATCGTGAAGATCAAAATGCTGCTACAAGTGTGTGTACTGGTTGTTTGATTTCAATTTGCAGAAGGCTAGCGTTAAAAAAGTTCACCCATGTATTTTGTGGGAGATGGTCAGTTAGCCAATAATAACATCAATTTTTTTTTTTTTTAAGTCTTATGAACTCATTAAAGGGGGTGGTAATTGAAATTTTTTTTTTTGTTTGGGTAATAGGGGTAATTGAAAGTTAAAGAAAAAGAATAGTTCGTAATGATGGATCATCTAGTGCAAAAACTGGCCCCAATTATTTAGAAGGAAGTATTATGTTTTTATAATTTTCTCACACACACGTACACCGATAGGAAAGTGGGTGCACACAAAGTACACTTAAATGTGTAGTTTTAACTTTTTTGGTTATAATACACTTATACAGTTGAGTTATTGCAGGATTTATTTCCTCTCAATTTTAAAATTGGAGCTTTACATTATTAAAAATCTCCCTTTGATTTTGGCACCGTTTCTTATTTTTCAAATTCATGTAAATCTTTTATATTTGTGACATTTTTTCACTTTTAATGTCTACATAAGATAAATGCACAGCCCACACCAACAATTCTTACAAGTTTCTTATATTGTGGTTTAATCCATTTAATACAATTAATTATAATTTAGATTTTTTTTGGAGTAGTATTTGGTGATTGGACAAATTTGTTTACCCATGAGTGATTAGAGAAGTTAAGTTGCTGTTTGAAAAATATTTAATGATTAGATGAGTTAATTTAATTATTGTTTTTTTAATATCTTTTCTATACAAAAAATCTATTTTTTTTTCAAATTTTCTTTTTCTTGAAGAAGTTCATTTTTATTTTAGTTCCTTCATATTCATTTGAATTGTAAGTAAAATGATATGATTTAGATGGCATATTCACTTATCTATCATTAGTTGAGTATTGCAAGAAATATTTTTTTAGTTTCACACCGTATTGTAATTTTATGTTAAATTATTGATTAATGACCTGGTATTTTTTGCAAGAAAGTATTGATTAATATACTTAAATTGCTTCGATGAGTCTTGCTTGTTAAAAATCAATTACGAGGTGACTATGTTTTTTCTTAATTGTTTATGTAATTGTTATTTAGTCGATATTGTATATTTTTTAGAGTGATTTATTGATTAAAATTTTGGAATTAGCAATCACTTATGTGTGTGTGTTTAATAATGATTATATTACATGCTTATATTTTATATAAAAATAAGTAAATGCTTCTACTCAATATATTTATTGCATTTTCTTTTTTTTTTTTCTGAAAACATAACAACTAAATAAAAAAGATTACACAAGGTTTATAAAAGTACAGCCAGGCGAAAAAGAAAAGGAGAAAAAGGCATCAGACTGACAGGTAAAAAGGAGGAGAGGGGACTCTCTTTTTCGTACTCTTCTTTTATCTTCATTTCTCCCATCTCTACCCTTGACATTATTTTATTAAATATTTTAAAAAAAAAATTAATGAAAGGTAAAGATGGGGGAAGTGGAGAGAAAAAAAAGAAAAAAGAAAAGGAGAGTCCATATTCAAAATGGGAAAGGAGAGAGATAATGTCCTGCCAAACAACAACATCATCAAATTTCGTTTTCTTTGAGAGTTTGCTTCTGTGAAGATTCTTCCAAAAGCCCACTAATCCTATTGAAGCCAAGGAAATCTAGTTCTCTCTAGCAAAGATAGATATCCAGTTAAGAGCTGCTCGAGTAACATAAGGTAAGTCAAATTTGCGACTTCGCATGAACCAATCTGAGAAAGGAAATATCTATAGACTGGTGCCTCCTTTTCTTATCAAGCAATACCATTGATTCTTACTAGCAAATTTCTTTTTTCTAAACCAGAGTCCAGCTATTCTGATACACGTGCACAGCAATTGGACAATTTAAAAAAATCAGAACTAATAGCTGTGGGCGGAGATTTTACTAGAGCTGTTTGCCTGATAACATCTGAATATTGAAGCCACGCATTGAGATCTGAAATGAGTCCTTCAGGGTTCAGGTCTAAAGCCTTATGTGAAGCCAGATTTCTTTTCCATCAGATCAGGTTGACTAAGGTAATAATTTTTTTCAGAAGCATAAAATCTCCCATTTTATTGATCTGTAATAAGAAAGCGGGGAGCCAAGACCTAATATTAGAAGAATTGAGATCATCCGCCCTTATGCCCAGCGACCCAAAGCAAACAGCTTTAATTAGGGAACAGTGAAGGAAGATGTGATCAAGCGATTCCTCAGTGGAACATCTAAAGGGTCAAAGGGAATTGTTTTGCAAGTGATGCTCCTTTAGGGTTTGCCCAACAGGAAGGGAATTGTAAATCAACTTCCAAAATTAAGAGCAGGTGTTTTGGAGAACAATCTAGTTTCCAGAGAAAGGACCATAATTCATTATTAGTAGTCCTATGAGAAATAGCCTCTTCTAAAAGCAAATTGAAACCATCTTTTGAAGTATAACAACCCTGAGAATTTCCATTCCAAATAATTCTATCCTGAATATCTGTAAAGGAAATTGTGGTATTCTTTATACACTCAGCCACAAAAGGCTCGTAGTGAATCTCAAGAACAGGTAGATTCCAGTGAGAGGGACACCACGGGTTCACAGAGTGAGAGATACGATCTGAAATAGAACTTAAAGCAACATTAGAGCCTACTCTGTCTCCTTTTTTCCACCTAATCTAGGCCACCATAAAGGATGATCAATAGGAATTTTTTGGCCATTACCAACTTTCCATTTTAGCTTAGGGACAATCAAATGTGCACTGTCCTTTATGCCCTTTCAAAACCAAGAGGAGTTGTATGGAACCTTGAAAATTTGCTCCTTGTTTAAATCAAAATAATTAGTTCTTAAAGTTCCAGCCAACAATTAGCCGGATTGTGAATCAAGAATTCTCCAAAATTGCTTAGCTAGAAGGGACATATTTGCCTAATGCAAAGGCCTAATACCTAGACCACCATTCCTTCTAGGGGTGAAAACAGCATCCTTGTGAACGAGATGCATTCGCTTCTTCCCATCATTAGTTCCCCAGAAAAAATCAATACACATAGAATCAATTAGCTTGCAATATTTAATGGGAAGTTTACAACATGATAACTGGTAGATATTGGCTGAAGATAACATAGACTTAATCAAAGCTAATCTCGAGGACTTAGATAGAAGCCTTCCTTTCCAAGAGCAAATCCTTTTTTGAACCGAGTTAACAATATGCTGGTAAATATGATCTTTATTCCTCCCTGCGTCAACCCCAGTACCTAAGTACTTCCCAAGCTTCTCAGTAATATTCACCCCTAGAAAAGCGGCAATGGCTAACTTATTCTGAATAGACACATTAGGACTAAAAACAATGTTAGACTTTTCATGATTTATTCTTTGTCCAGACCCCCTACAAAATAGATCTAAAGCTTCCTTCACAGAGGCAATACTATTGTCAGTGCATTCAAAGAAAAGCATTGAATCATCAGCATAAAGAAGGTGAGATATTGGTTGAGCTAGAGAGCATATTTTAATTCCTTCCCATCTTCCACTGTCGTGGTAAAGCTTAATTATGCAAGATAAGACATTAGATGAAAGGATGTAGATGTAGGGAGACAAGGGATCACCTTGGCGAATACCACAGGAAGGAGTGAAAGATTGAGACAGTTGACCATGTAAAAGAATCTGGTAGGACACAGACGATATGCAAGCCATGATCAATTTAATCCATTCAATTGGAAAGCCCATCAATTTAAGAATAGCCTCAATAAAACACCAGGAAAGTCGGTCAAATGCTTTTGAGAAGCCTATTTTTAAGGCTGCTAGATTTTTCCTTCCCTTTCCAGAAGAGTGAATTTTGTTCATGATGTCCCATACAAGAAGAATATTATCTGATATTAACCTCCCTTTTAAAAAAGCACTCTTGAAGGGAGTTATAAGACGCAATAGAATTTGTTGAAGCCTATTGCACAAGATCTTGGAGATAATTTTATAGGTTACATTGCACAGACTAATTGGTCGCAGATCTTAGTTTGTACTGTCTTGTCTTTAGGGATCTATGTGATATATGATTTATTCAAAGCAGTAAGAAGATATCCTGTGTTCCAGAAGGAAGTTGCCATAGAAAGAAATATCATAATTGACAATATCCCAGTGACTCTGAAACAACCTTGCGTGATATCCCTCTTGTCCAGCCGCACTATCCTTAGGCAACTCAAAAACTGCTCTTTTAACTTCTTCCAAAGTAATAGGGGATAAAAGGATGCTAACTTCCTCTTCAGATAGGGTTGGAAGAGATAAATCTCTCATTTCTCTGATAAGTGCTTCAACATCACCATTATTAGTACTTGATAAGATACTCTAAAAATGATTAAAGGCCATGTTCTGAATTTCTTGTTGGTTATAAGTCCATGTTTCATCCTCCCTTTGAAGAGCCTAAACAAAATTTTTCATTTTTCTCCTGCTTACTATTGAATGAAAGTACTTGGTTTTTCTCTCTCCCTCCTAATGCCACCGAATTTTAGTTCTTTGCTGCCAATAGCTATGCTCACGGTCATACAAAAATTCCAAATCATGTTTTTTCTTTCTAAGCAAAGCATTTAGCTCATCAGAATGTAAATTTCCAATAGAAAGTTTCTCAGTAATATCTAAAATTTCCTTTTCCAGAGTTTTAATACGCCATCTAAAATTACCAACCTTGCCTTGACTCTAATGAAATAAAGAGTTCAGAGTTCTATTCAGTTTACATTTTAGCCTAAGGCCTGGAGACCCAGTGGAATGTTGACCCCAACTCTAAGCTATAACTTCACTGCAATTTCCTAGATTGTACCAATAAGGCTCAAACCGTTTAAATTTACCTCTGTGATGTTCAATGAAGGTAGAGAAAAGAATTGGAGAATGATCTGAGGCTGCAAGAGCAAGGGTTCTAACATTGGAATGAGGATATGAGTTTAACCAAAGGACATTGCTGACTGCCATATCCAATCGTTCTTTAACATTAGCAAGCCCTTTTCTCATGTTAGACCAGGTGAAACATGGCCCGAACTGTCTAATTTCCTGTAACTCATCATGATAGCGCAGCATTACATGGGTTACAGAAGGGGTACAATAAAGGATGTGAACATCAAGGCAATTATTCCAGGCAACTATAATGCCTCCCCCTTTTTTAATAGCATCTAGCCCCACATAATTATTAAACCAAAAGTAGAAAGCAAGTTACTAGCGACAGAAAGTTCCACCTTATTTTCAGATAAAAAGATTAAATCAAGCCTATAGGATGAAACTAACTGCCTAACCCTTTGAACTGCCATGGCCTTACGCAGGCCGCGACAGTTCCAGCAAATGATCCTTATGCACCCTGGGAAGCTTTTCACAGGCAGCTTCCTGAGCCTCTGCTGGAATAGACAGGTCAATGATAAGCTTCAATCTCTTGTTAGAATTCTCAAAAACTAAATGGTCTTCTAACAGCTTTCTTTTTTTTCAGACCAGGCGGACTTGAAGGTTCCAAATTCAAGTTGAAAGCCTCCAAGAGAGAGGAGTTGTTTAGATAAGGTAGTGGATCCTGGAATGATGGAGCAGTCTCACAATTCTGAGTAGGTGCCAGAGCTTGATCAGCAATAGGAGCAGTAACTTGATCCAAGGAAGTATAAATTGCTGAGCTGACATCTAGAACATAAGAAAAATAAATAAGCCAATGTGGTCCATCCATAATTGCAGTAGGTGAGAACGCAAATCCTCCATGCTCACTCAAATCATAAAACAGTATATTACTAGTTTGAAATGCCTTTTCAAAGAGTTCATAGTTCAGAGGCCGAAACCAATCTTAAACCGACCATAATTGTCACAGTTATTCCTCCAACTGTTAACTAACACCAAAGGAATTGGGGGTTTGTTGTCCAGCAAAAACCATTTGGAAGATTTTATGAAATGAGGATCAGAACCAGAGTGGATAATACTTTTTAAAAATCAGGTGGTATCTCAACCCTCTTACCCAAATTAGAGAAAATGCGCCTAGCGAATTCATCAACTTCGGCTTTAAGAGAATCCAGACTATCATTCAACCTTCTTTTTTTATTAATTCTGTACCCAAAGTAATCATATTTCCAAATTGGCA
This sequence comes from Prosopis cineraria, assembly GCF_029017545.1. Classification (NCBI taxonomy): domain Eukaryota; kingdom Viridiplantae; phylum Streptophyta; class Magnoliopsida; order Fabales; family Fabaceae; genus Prosopis; species Prosopis cineraria. The sequence continues at coordinate 29,613,661 of NW_026555333.1, read as the reverse complement.
AGGCAGACCAACCTCCAAGCTCCTTTGATCGAAAATTGGAGCAACATCAACTAGATGGTTTACATCTGCTTCCCTCTTCCGACAAACTTCCTTCATCACCAACGTTTCTTCAAGAGGATTTCTAGCATCTGTAAAGAGAGGTTGAGTCTCAGGCTGTGGAAGTTTCTCTGGATTGGGTAGAGGGCTACCCTCCTCAATATTAGATCTCGCATTGTCAGATTTGGATAGAAAAGAGGCATATTGATCTTGAATAACCACAAAATCCTCATCCAACATTTCATTCACCATGGTATTAATTTGAGATCAATCATCGGGTGGAACTGCAGCTGAAAAAGGCTGATTATCCTGTTGCGAAAAAGTTGGCTCAGCCATTTCCTCATGAGGGAGGCCTCCCTGATTTTCTGAATCTGAAGAGTCTTCATCATCTAGGTGAAAGAAAAGATGATTAGGACCAGCATCATTGATGAGGACATGTTCTGGAAGAGTTTCATAGATTCTATATCCTGGCCTTGCATGTCTGAAAAAGCGAATCCTAGAAGTGCCTCTCTGCCGGTTGTTCCTGATCCATTCATGCCAATCACTTGCTAGGGGGCCTCAGTCAAAGAAACATTGGAAATGATTACTGAACCTTCTGACTGTTCTTGCATGTACCCAGTTGAAACCGTGGAAGGCCTGATGCACTGTTCTAGGACATTCTTGCTGAGTGTGACCAATGATCCGATAGAAATGACAATGTCTAAAGATTTTTTCATAAATGCATTCAACTTCAAAGGAAATCCCTGAGTCAAGGTTGACTCTAATACGTTGAATAAGTGGTAAGCGGGGATTAATCAAAACTCGGACTCTAAGAAAGTTCAGAGAACTTGAATAATCAGTATGATCATGAAGGAAAACCGTTTCGCCCACTATGTCTCCTAAGGTATTAGCCACCATCTCATTGTGGTACTCCAGAGGAATGGCCCAGAATTGGACCCAGATGGGGAAATAACCGACAACTCACTCACTTAAATGCATGTTGGGACACCAGTGGTCAGCTACAAGCGGAGAGTTTTGAATGGACCAAGGCCCATTATCCATAACAAAATTTCTGTCCTCCTGATTATTGAAGCTGATCAGAAAGAAGCAACTAATCCTCCCCTCAGTTCTAAAACTGTCTTGAAGTAACCAAGCCCTCCTAAGCTTTCTTGAAAGAGATCTCAACGAGTACATATGAGCATCTATCACCACAACAATAGGCACAAGAGGCCAGAGAGAAACTCGGTCGAGCAAAAGCATGAGGCCTAAAACGCAGTGAAGGCTGAAAAATGCGAGCCACCATAGACGGGAGAAATAATCCAGGAGTAAAGAAGAGTACGAGAGAAAAAGGCGAAAGCTTGACTAGAAATTTGGAGAAACAGAGGAGATAAGCAGAGGCGAGAAAGCATAAGCGAAAGGCGTGATGAAAAGAAGGAGACTTGACCTCCCTTAAATAAGCAGAGCCTCATAACTTCAGAATCTGAAACGATCACTTCCGAAAGAAGATAGAATACCAAAAACTGTCAATGAAGCACTAAAGCATCTATGATCAGTAGTTCAGAGCACGAGCTGAGCATAATAAATGAAGATCTGAAAAAAAACAACAAAATCTAGGAGAAAAAGAACACAAATCAAGTAACCAGAAACCAAAAAAAAAAAAAACAAAGAAAGAAAGAGAGAAAGAAAGAAAGAGCTTATTGGTGCAGGGAGCAGAGCCGAAATAATTAGAGACCAGATTCAAGAACCACACAAAAGTAGCACCAATGAGAAAAGGGAAGAAAGTAGAAACTGAGCCCAAATGATTAAGGCTAGAAGAACCAGGAAAATAAAGGCAAGTAGGCAAGGAGAAGAACACCAGTGTGAAAAAAAGTGACAAAAAGAGGAAGCAAGGAAGACAAAGGGCACTCAAAAAGGAGTGTTCTCATAGAGAAGGCAGGGTTTCTCTCACTAGGAGAGTATTGAGTTCATTCATCTAGGATTCAATATATTTATTGCATTTGAAATTTGAGTCTTGAACAAGATGATGAATACACGTGGTCTGGTAATTAAACTGACCAAAAGCAAAACTTCAGTATTCCCCGGGGACGCATTTCAATTCTCGTCAAAGCATTGCATGTAAAAAGTGAAAAACCATTTCATCTTATTTTTTATTTCAATGTTTCTTTTTGGGAAGACTGGTAGTTAGATCCCACGACATAATTAATTATAGTTAAGTTCTCATAAAAAAATTTATAAATTAATTAAAAATATCAATTTAAATAGTTGTAAACAAAAACTTTTGCTTCAATGTAAGTTATATTTTATTTTTAAATATTTATTTATAATTTAACACTTAAATATTTTTTATAATTAAAACTCTTAAATTTATGATTATCTGGATGAATATTTTTAATAAATTTTTTTAAAAAAATTATTGAGAATTATTATTAATTCAAAATTTTGGAATTTAATGATCATTCTCCCTTCTTTTTGCTGGTATTTTTGGTAAGATCAAAGTATATTAATAATTAAAAATTATTAAAGGAAAATGATATATAGGATCCAAAGAAATTAATTAATTTAAATAAGTCTTAATTAATTTTAAAGTACCAAACTTTAAGGACTTATAAATTTAATTTTTAATTGTGTAATTTTATTATGATAAATTTATAATTTAATTTTTAAATTTTAATATAAATAAAAAATAAATAAATTCATTAAAATAAAATTCATTGTAATAAAATTATAAAGTTAAGAGTTAAATTTATAAATTTTTAAAATTTAATACTTTAAAATTAATTAAAATTTAATTTAAGTTAATTAATCCTTGTGAAGTCCCAATAATTAAAGTTAGTACAATCATATGCAAAAAACTAAGAGTGACCGTTGGACAGCTGTCCATCTGGCATCCATGTGAGAGTTTCTTTTGGCCGTTGACTAGTCTCCTCATGTTTTATATCTAGCTTCGTTTCTTTTTTACCCTCACGTTTTTTTTTTTTTTGGGCCGTCGGGATTGCCTTTTTGGTATTCTTTGTTCAACGTCGCTGCGTTCTCATCATAGACTCTTGGTAAGTTCTCTCTGTTTTTTTTTTTTTTAATTGAGAGATATGTGTATTTTTCTCTCCTTTCATATTCCCTTCTTTTTTTCTGTCCAGTTTTAATTCTTTTCCTTCCCCTTTTCTCCCTCTTCTATTTTGGCCTTCTGGTTTCCTTCAATCGGCTCCGTTTCCCGGCTCAAATCTGGTTCCCTGTTCAGAAGCTGTTTCTGAACGTCTCAACCCGGGGCAACTCTTCAAACGGTCCAAAGCTAAAAACGAGCCGGTAAGGTGTCTGGGTAATGGCCGGACCGCGGCCCTCACCCGTCTATTGATCTTCCGTTCTTTATTTACACAATTTTCTTCGATGTCACAAAGATAATTGTGATATTCACAACCTTTGACCTTGAGATAAAACCCAGAGCACTTGACGTTCGCATACATAAGAAGAACTTACCGCTTGGGTAGTGGTGATGCTTGCTTATTTGTGTTTGTCTCCTCCCGTACATGGGTATGAATGTTATTGGGATTCAATCTTTCGATTTTGTTCTTCAAGTAGCTAACAAATCTGTGGTCGTTGATATAGCTGGCTTGTCGCCTTCAGAGACTTAAGAAGATGTGGAGTCTTGGCAAAAAACTTTTGGTAACTAGTAAATTAATTAATTTTACACCGGTACTTCTTCCAACCATAAGATTAATCTAGTGGTCAGGGTCCGAATCCGTGTACGCTTGGACCCCCTTCTATTATTTTATCCTGACCAAGCGTACTTCTATTATTTTTAAGGAGAAACAAAGATGACTCGATTGATGTATACTGTAAAATTATTGGAGAATTTTATTTTACTTTATTTTTTATTTGGGCGTGCCAGCATGCCTTGCGATGTGTCCACGATATTGTTGTCATTAAAGTTTTAATGAGAATCGATCATCCATTACGACGACGACGACTTTTGTCTCTACATCTTCTTGCATGCATGTTTCATTATTGCTTCCCTCACAAGCTTTCCTCTTATTCGTGTTTTGTGATTAAATCACGGTTGCTTACTCTATCATCTTTGAATTTTTTTTATTTACAAAAAAAAAGTGAGGTTGAATCCTAAAAACTTATTTGGATCAATACATATTCCAGTATTTAAAAAACACTTATGAAAATACTTAAACATGGTCTATAAATAAAGTTCTCATATTAACAATAAAATTCAAACAAAGCAACTTGTGAATTATGAGTTGAGAGTAGACTACATAACCTTTTTATCTTTTTCGAAATCAATACTCCTACCTGCACGTGCTTGACTTTCTTTTCGTGTCATTACATTTTAATTAAGAAAAATTTTCCTTTTATCCGGGGATTTTTATTGTGTACATCCTCATCATTATTATTGCGAGGATGTAATAATGCAAGTGGCTTCTAAATTTCCTTCTTTCATCCTCACCATATACGTACGCCACTTCAATTGCAGACCACCGCTCCAATGGGATTCCTGACCAGTGCTTTCGAGCATCTGCTTCTACTAAAAGACCTTCGGCCACCGTAGAAGAGCTTTCCCACCGCTTCTCTCTTTCCCAACTTCGAGTAGCAACCAACAACTTTGATGAAAGCCGAACAATCGGTAAAGGAGGTCTTGGTAATGTATACAGAGGTCACATCTCGATCGATGGTCAACCAATAGAAATTGCAGTGAAGCGTCGAGATTCCATCCGAGAGCGTTCCGAGTTCGTGAACGAGATCGTGTTTATGTGCCAGCTACACCACCCGAATCTGGTGTCCTTCCTTGGATTTTGCGACGATGAATTTAAAGATGAAATGATGGTGGTGTATGAGTACATGCCTAATGGATCCCTCCACCATCAACTTCGCGAAAGGGATAGCAACTCACCAGCACTCTTGTGGAAGACAAGGCTAGAGATCAGCATAAGAATAGCGCGTGCACTACACTACCTTCACGTAGGAACCAAGGGCACCATCGTCCATTGTGATGTAAAATCACAGAACATTCTTTTGGACGAGCATTGGAATCCCAAACTCTCAGATTTCGGGCTTTCATTAAAAGGACCAAAATATTCATCCAAGGATAAGGCCAAGGAGGTGAAAAGAGTCAGAGGCACCGTGGGATTCATGGCCCCTGAGTATATTATTAATAATAAGGTGTCAAGTAAATGCGACGTCTTTAGTTTTGGAATGTTTTTGTTAGAACTAATAAGCAGAGAAACACTCTCGCAAATTCTGATGATAACTGATGAAGAGTATGATCAGGAGAAGAAGAATGAGGGTAAGGATAAACATGCTTCGCCATCTTTCAAAAACACAGCTGAGGAAGTACGGACTGCTACAGAAAGTACAGATAATTGGAACGGTGTCGTATCACTAATTTCCCATGCTATGGCTGAGGGAGTACTCAGGAATCTTGAGGAAAAGGGAAATATTGGGAAAATAATTGACCCTAGTTTGGTAGGAGAGATAGCACCAGAGTGTTGGAGATTGTACATAGATATTGCAGCAAGTTGCTTGAGTGGAGATCCGGATGCGAGGCCAGACATGGGTCAAGTTGAAGTGCAGCTGGAACGTGCATTGCAACCACAACAGGAAGCAGATGCCCCACGCTTTCTTGATTTAACTTTCTTTCTCCTTCATTTTCTCTGTTTTTTCTTTTAATCTTTCTACCGTCCCATGTTTTCTTCCTATATTTAGTATAATTGTCCTCTTATATTGATTAGTAGGATATAGTGAGATTTATTTTTTAGATTAAACAATAAAAGTTGTTATAAATTCAAGGGCATCTTGGATTTATTAAGATTTATTCTATTTAGATACTATTTATTAAAATTTATTAAATTGAAATTTAAAGAATATTTTTTATTTATTAGTTATTATTATAATATTCATTAGTTATTATTAGGATGGTCAATATATAATAAATTTTCATATATGACACATTTTCAAATCTCATTCAAATAATCACTCCTAATTAAATTTTCTGTCAAGGATCATTGTAAGAGAATCATTTGGAATTTTTTTACTTAGTGATTTATTTTTAAAAATCACTTTTTAATTTTTTTACTAACTGATTCATCTCTTTTGAAAATCATTTCAAGATTTTGTTTAGTGATTATTTATGTATAAGAGAATCATTTTGAGCAATACAAGTTGTTATAAATTCAACAGCATCTTGACTTCAAGGGAATCTTTTTAAGATATATTGAGATTTATTCTTCAAATTAATCAATGCAAGTTGTTACAAACTCAAAGATATCGTAATTTTGAATGGAAGTGTTATGATATATTATCTAGGATAAACGTATATTTTTCCTTTAAAGTTTTTTTGAGAGAGCATCCAATATTTTAAAATATTTTGTATAGCATTTTCACCTCTTAATTAATTAAATTGAAACATCAAGTATTTTAACGTTAAATATCACAAACATTCATAGTAGGCCTCATTTTCTATGACGTGGTGAGCCCCATTATATTTTTTATTATAAAATATTCCACAATGAAACCCTGTTAAATCTAATATCTCAATTCATATGTATAATAATAATATGATAGAATAAAGTAATTCATACGTACCTGAAGAATCCATGAATGCTAAAGAGATCTCGATTACCTCGAGTATAGGCAAGTACACAACCCTCAAGTCCCCAGAGCTTTCAGAGAGTTCAGAGACAATGGAAGTAGAAGAAAATGAGTCGTGTGTTTGTGGTTACCGACTAATCGTCTTATATAGATCAAATCGGTAATCGCCTTATTAAATAATTAAATAATTATATTATCTATTATCTCTGACTCAGTCAGTTAAGAGATAGGAAATAACTGACGGCTACTAGGTTGTGGGTTGAGCCTCTGCCCATTGGGCTCACTTGTGTGGTCCACCTATCACAGTCCACACAAGATCATAAGGACCAATTTATTAGGCTTATTAATTAATGCTAATTCATAAATAATATTCCAAACATCTCCCACTTGAATTGCATTAATTAAGCAAGTTATATAAACAAGCCACAAACAAATTCAGAAAATGAAACTCCACAAAATCACTGAATCCTATGGGGAAACAAGTGATATGATATCTCATAATCTGAGTAAAATATGAAATTTTATTTCAAACACAGCTCAGTAAGATAACAACATAAATCACTGATTCCTATGGAGAAACAAGTGACATGCATAGCGTATCACAACAGAATCATTGAATCCTATAGGGATACAAATGATATAGACGCATCTAACTGAACTGAACATAACTCACAGAAGAAAACAAAGCCTAAAGAGAAATTGCAACGAAGAAGGTTCTCAAACTCCCACTAAACTAGGGCATCAAAGGAATTCATAATACCCATACAAGTTATATGATTTTGAAAAACTTCTACAGGTAAGCCCTTAGTCAGCGGATCTGCAAGCATCTGCGTGCCAGGAATGTGTACCACACGGGTTTGAGACTCAGCAATTTTCTCTTTCACAAACATAAGTTTGATATCAAAATGCTTTGTACGACTGGAATTTCTGTGATTGTTAGCATAGTATACTGCAGATTTGTTATCACAATAAATGGTTAGAGGACGTGATATTAACTCAACTAGGTGCATGCTAGATATCAACTTCCTCAGCCATATAGCGTGATGTGTAGTCTCAAAGCAAGCAATATACTCAGCTTCCATAGATGAAATTGCCGTAAGTGTCTGTTTCACACTCTTCCAAGAGACAGCTCCTCCAGACAACATGAAAATATAGCCAGTCGTGGATTTACGATCATCTAGACAAGAGGCAAAATCTGAATCTGAAAAGCCAACAATCTCAAGATCTTCTGATCCCTTAAAGTCATAATCAGAATACCCAACAACCTCAAGAGAATTTGACCTTCTGTAAGTCAACATATAATTCTTTGTACCTTGAAGATACCTCATAACTTTCTTAGCAGCCTTCCAATGATCCGGACCTGGATCATTTAAGTATCGACCCAGTACTCCAATGGCAAAGGTTATATCTGGTCGAGTACACACTTGAACATACATAAGGCTGCCGACAGCGGAAGCGTATGGTATCTTTCTCATTTCAGCCCTCTTCTTATCATCCTTGGGACATTGTGACTTTGACAACAGCTCACCTTTTTGTACAGGAGCAGGTGAAGGAGAACATGAATCCATTTTGAATCTCTTAAGTACCCGCTCAATATAAGTGGCCTGTGATAAACTAAGAATACCACGAGATCTATCACGATGAATTTGTATCCCAAGAACAAAGGAGGCTTCACCCATATCCTTCATGTCAAAATGGCAAGACAATAGGTGCTTTATCTCATTGAGAAAATTTATTGAATTGCTGGCTAATAAGATATCATCAACATAGAGAACAAGAATGGCAAAATTGTTCCCATCAAACTTTTGATAGATGCACTGATCTGAGACATTCTCAACAAAACCAAGAGAGGTGATAACTTCATCAAATTTCAGATACCACTGCCTAAAGGCTTGTTTTAACCCATAGATGGATCTCTTTAATCTGCACACTAGATGTTCTTTACCGGATTCAACAAAACCATCAGGTTGTGTCATGTAGACTTCTTCATACAAATCGCCATTCAAGAACGCAGTCTTGACATCCATCTGGTGAAGATTAAGATCAAGCTGTGCAACTAAAGCCATTACTACTCTAAAAGCATCTTTGGTGGATACTGGAGAGAAGGTTTCTGTGTAATCAATACCTTCTTTCTGGTTATAGCCTTTAGCTACAAGTCTGGCTTTATATCTATCAATTTCACCCCTAGCTCCTCGTTTTGTTTTAAAGACCCACTTGCAACCCACTGGTTTAAACCCTTTTGGTAGCTCTACAAGCTCCCATACGTGATTGCGATACATAGAGGCAATTTCTTTACTCATAGCCTCCAACCATTCAGAAGAATGCGAGCTAGAAATGGCCTCCTGGTAACACATTGGGTCTAAGCTATTAATAGCATCTGAATCAAACTCCTACAAATATACCATGTAATCATCTGGAATAGCAGACCTGCGAACCCTTTGGGACCGTCTCGGTTCAACAACCATGTCCCTATCACGCTCTAAAGGTGGTTCATCTTGAGCTTCATTCTGATCCACGGCATTATTTCTGTCAACATGAGGAGTTGTCAAGATAGGCATAGGCAAATACTACTTTCGTCATGCAAGGTAATATGCCTAGGCACAGAGCTCCCACTGTCTAAGGCATCTTCAAAGAAGTAAGCTCGATCAGATTCAATTACCCTAGTAGTGTGATTTGGGCAATAGAATCTGTACCCACGAGATCCGATGCAATAGCCAATAAAGAAACCATCAACAGTTTTAGCATCAAGCTTCATCTGTTGTGGATTGTAAGGTTTTACCTGTGCTTTACAACCCCAAACTCGCATATGCTTCAGCGCAGGAGTTCTTCCAAAATACAACTCATATGGAGTCTTTGGAACTGACTTGCTAGGAACTTGATTCAAAATATAAATAGCAGTTTTGAGTGCATCACCCCATAAGAATTTTGACAGTGAGGAGTGACTGATCATACTCCTAACCATATCCATGAAAGTACGATTTCGCCTTTCTACAACCCCATTTTGCTGCGGGGTGCCAGGCATAGTATACTGAGCTTTAATGCCATGCTCTTAAAGGTACAAAGCAAATGGCCCAGGGTTCCTGCCAGTCTCAGTATATCTCCCATAAAATTCTCCTCCTCTATCAGATCTCACACACTTGATCAACTTGCCAGATTTCAATTCAACTGCTGCTTTAAAGGTCTTGAATGCATTAAGGGACTTGCCCTTTTCACGCAAGAGTTCAATCCATCCATGACGAGAGTAATCATCCGTGAAGGTGATGAAATATCTGAAACCACCCATAGCCGGAGGCGTGATAGGTCCACAGATATCAGTATGGATTAGGTCTAAAGTATTTTCAGACCTCTTTGCCCCTTTGGTTCTAGCTCTAGCAGGGAATTTTCCCTTTATACAGTCAACACAAGTCTCAAAATCTGAGAAATCAAGGTCTCGTAAGACACCTTACTTGATCATGCGTTTCAATCTCTCTCTAGAGATATGACCCAAATGACGATGCCATAACATAGAGGAATTATCATTGGGCCTTTGACGTTTATGCCCAATAGCAGTATTGACATGAAGATTAGGAAGTTCAAGTGACCAATCATTCAATCGATATAAACCATATATCAAGGAAGCAACACCAACATTAATGGAATCAAAACAAATGTTATTTTTCCCATTTCCTTGGAAGAATGAATAGCCACAAATATCCAATGCAGAAGTTGAAATTAAATTCCTCTTCGCAGAAGGTACATAAACTACATTGTTCAAATGTAAAACATGACCAGAATTTAAATACAAAGAAATAGTTCCAATGCATTCAACCGATGCCTTACTCCCTGCTATGCCAAAGACTGACCTCTGTGCCTCACTTGGAACCTTCTGGTTTCTTAGCCCCTGTGGAGAATTCACAACATGTACAGTGGCACCAGAATCCAGCCACCATGAGTCAAAGGAAGTTTCAATGGTGTTAGATTCAAAACAAACTAGAGCTAGAGGGGCAGTTTGAAGAGTTGTACCTTCACTTTCTTGTTTGTTCTTCAATTTGAAGCAATTAGCTTTAATGTGTCCCGGTTTCTTGCAATAATTGCATAACCCTTTAAAGGGTTTCTTCCTCGACTTCTCACTCTTATCACCATCCTTCTTAAAGGTTGGATTATTAGGCTTTGGGGCATCATACTTCTTCCCCTTTTTCTTATGTGACCCTCCAGATTTGCTGCTAGAGCCATGGGAGACATAGTTTATTGAGTGAGAGGAATTCTTCTTTATAGCTTCCTCTTCTTGAGTGTCTATCGATATCATCTGGTCAACAGACCATTCAGCTTCTTGTGAGTTGTATGAAGTCCTCAAGAATGCGTACTCTGATGGCAGTGATTGAAGAACACGGTAAACCAAGGTACTTTCACCCAAATCAATCCCATATGACTTAAGCTTGTTATAGTAATGAACAAGCTTCAGAATGTGCTCCCTGACACCAGAAACTCCGTCGTATCGAGTATTGTCAAGAAGTGACAGATAGTAGTTCTTTTGAGTCTTGTCAAGCTTCTTGTATTTGTTACCAATGGCTTTCAAGTACTCCACTGCAGTATCATTTTCAGGAATGCTGTCCCTAATTCCCTTTTCAATTGTGTACTTGATGATCGCTGGACAGATCCGGTTGGACTCACTCCATTGTTTATGGAAGGCTATTTCAGAAGTACTGGACTCGGAAGAGAGATCCGCAGGCTTGGGCTCTCTCAGAGCTAAATCTTTCTCAGAAATAGTCAGATACATATTGAGAGACTCTTTCCAGTCATCATAGTTAGTCCCATTAAGAGCCTTCACAAAGGATAGTTGCATAAAAGCAGAAACTGAAATCGCAAAACAGAAAATGGGAAATATTAATTATGCGTGCACAACATAATTATAAAACAGAATTCCCAACAAGCGATTATCAATTATGCAACTATAACCATGCACCAAGAAGGCTCATATACCGTAAAGATTTAGCTCACGCAAAAGTCCATACAAAATAATGCATTAAACATTTCCATACCTATAGGGTACAATAAATATCTAATACATTAAAGGAGTGCTATTAGCCTATTCTCAAAGCCAACCATCAAAATCACATTAATAATGTCATACCTATGGGGTATGTCCATTATCAATGCTACAAGATCCTAAACATCATCAATAATTTACAAAGTCATAAACTCTATGACTTTAGGACAAAACAAAATAATTTTAAAAGTCCTTAAGGTCTTTTGGGAATTAGGGAACAAATTTGGGACTTAAGTGAAATTTTAAAATTAATCAGGGGCAAATAGGTAATTCTGGAAGAGATTTGGGTCAAAATTGCAATTCTGGAAGTTAAGGGACTAATATGTAATTTATAGAAATATCATGGGGATAATTCATAAATTTAATAAATTATGGGCCAAAGGAGGTAAATTAAACTGAGGCTGGAACGCAATTAACTAAAACATTTTTTTTTTGTATCAGATCTGGGCCCAATCAAAAATGGGCCCAGAACTCGTGGAACTGGATCCCTAGGATCCGGTTCCTAACCCTCTTCCTGGGTCTTCTCCAGCCGCAAGAGGGACATGCCGCCGGCGTTCATGGAGTGACTTACAGCCACCACGCCGCGAACTAAGAGAACCAGAGGAACGTCGTGCACGTGAGCCAGAAGATACGGCGCTGTGAGCAAGAAGGGAGACGACGCCCACGACCGAGCCCAGACGCGAAGACGACGGCGTCATCCCCATCCCCGGCGACTTCTCCAAGCTCACCGCACCAATCCAGACAACGGCACGTTGATTCAACGCCTTTCAAGTGCCACTTCTCCACGCTAAGATGACAGCCTTGCATTCCTCAATCTCACCATACTGAACAATCTATGAGTGACGCCATGAAGGAAGATCTCCGGCAAAAGAAACAGACAAACCGACCATTCTCTCTCTAAAAACCAAACCTTTCCTCTCCCTCCTCTTCCATTAATTCCATCTACATCATCATCAAAAGAATCAAAAAACATGGCTTCTAATCCTTCATTGTTCTGCATTTCTCCCATTAATCTTCTCATGTCACCTCATCATGTCTCTCCAAAAACCACCGTTCAAAACCTCCCAGGCGCATCCCCAAAACCAGACAAGAAAAGCTTCGTGGCTTCTCTAATGGAAGAAGCAACTCTTCACATGGCTTCCTTCAAAGAAGACTCCTCCTTTGTCTCCCACTTAAAATCCTCTGAGAGTGGAGAGATCCTTCACTTCTTCAGTCTTTTTCTTCCTCTTGATCTCCCTCCACACTCCTTGACTTCATTGTTATCAGAGCTCTCTCCAGGGATCTTGCATTTTTTGCTACACACTGCTTCAGTCTTCTCCTTCTTGCATTTTCTGCATGATTTTTGCAAGCAAAGCCTTGCTCTGTTTCTTTCTTCAGAAACAAAGCAAGTTTCTGGAGGAGGCTTTCCCACATTTGTTGATTCAACTCAGGCATAGTGAGAGCCTTATACTGCTATGACCCACAAGATATGAGCAAAGCAAAGCCAACAATGAAGCAGTCGAGGGAAAGGGATGCGATTGACGGCAAGTTTGCAGACATCTAAATTCAGTTGACCAAGGAACCGTAGATAACGTGTGACACTACTCATGGTGGCAGAAATTAGATGGTTCAAATCTCCAAATCTTGGGAGGGTGAGCTTGAGAGTATAGAAGAAAATGTCATAAAGAGTCATTGTCCAAAACCATGCATTCATCAACATTATTATCATCGAGAAAAAAACAAACACAGTTGACATTATTTTCATTGCCATGAACAAGATTAGGCAGTGTTGTTGACGTCAGGGGGAGAAGTCGTTGAGTGGATAAAAGTTGGTGGTGGTGATCTTGATGGTGCCGGTGCTGAGGATGCACAACTCAGGGTCAATGACATACTCGAGCTTGAAGCAGGTGCCATAAGTGAAGCCTTTATTGAAGAGTGATGTACTTAAATAACAATAAATTAATTTTGTGTGAAAAAATCAATAAATTAATAATAAGACCCACGCCACAAGTCCCATAATATGTACCCACCAAACAGACATTTGTGATATTTAATATCAGAGTATCCAATGCTTTAATTTAATTATTTAAGTGGGGAAAATACTACACAAAATATTTTAGGGTATTTGATGTCCCTTCAAACAAACTTTAAAAACAAAAATGCATCTTTACTCTATTATCTATAAAAATTTAGCCTATTAAGATATTATATCTTTTTTTGAGCCAACTGTTAAGATATTGTGTCTGTTGATATTTATTTTATTAATATTTAAGGAATATTTTATTCTAAGGGTAAAATTTATATACTTAACCTTATATACTTAATATATTTATTTCAAATCAAATCATGACATATGGGTCTTTATGTATTAATTTAATTAATAACAATAATTTATTATAGAAAAATAATGTATAAAAGATTAACATATCTTGATTGAATTGAATACAAGCACTTTAATATATAAGGCAAATTATATTAGTTTTGTTTTCTTATAATAATTAGTTAGTATCAGGATATGCTTTAATTATTATTAGGACAGTTTATATTTTGTAAACTTTTCATATTAATGGAACACTATTTTAAATTTCTTTTCTTTGTCTTCTGAATTTTTTCATTAATCTAAATATGTTTATCTTTATTCAAACGCTTGACATCCTTTCCCTTCTCTTTATTTTCCCCTAATTAATATATTCTTTTTATCATGTAAAAAGAGCTTGAACTCTTTAATTGCTCTCCAAACTTTACACCGTTAATTCTTAACAATTGAGTTTGGTGCAAGTGAAATAGAATTCCACTAAAAATTCTCCTGTGATCATGAGATTCTGATGAATTTAAAATAATTAAAATTAATTTAAGATATTCTACAATAATTTAGGATGTTCCTCCCCAAGCTGAGGAATAGATGTCATCAATTTCCAACTAGAATAATAGAAGCTCCAACCTCCAACTACTGCTATTCAACTCCTTCTTATAGAAGAACGTTTCGCATAGTTTCTACATCATGCTGGGACACAAGGCATACCTACCAATCCTTCATACTAAATATCATGCCCAAAATTGTGATTGTTTAAAGTTGATATACACTTCATTTCTCTCAAATTATAAAATATTTTTAAAAAAGATTTGATATCTTAAAATATAAGATACTTTGATAAAAATAAAATTCTATTAATAATATTTTTTAATGTTATCTTACTTTTCTTTAATTCTTTTTCATAGATAGAGTATTAAATGAAGATCATTTTTAAAAATTTATATTTTTATTTTAAAAAATAAAGTTATAAAGTATATTTAATAAATTTTATTGCTAGGTGTGATTTTTTTTGTATAAAATTATTTTATAATTTGAGAAAAAAAAGAAAATATTAACTTGAAATCAATTTAAATTGATTAGTCTAATTAAATGGTGAAAAATAATTGTCCGTCATCCAAACTCAGTCAGTTACACCCGCTGCTATTCTTTCGGACAAGGCAAGGATCGCTATTTTGCATTAATCGTCTGACTATTCAAACTTTTGTTTGTTTGTTCCTTTTGTTTGTTTGTTTGTGTTTTTTTTTTTTTTGTTTTTTGTTTTGGATAACAAATTCAAACTTTTGTTTTGGGGCATACCGCAATAATGGTCTAACTGCTCAAACTAAATCGTCGCCACCAGATACTATTCAAACAGAATATATGAGACTTTGGGAACCCAATTCTTGGCCCACTATAATTAATTTGAATTAATTAAATAGTATAAATATTTTATGACTACAATCCCTATCTATAATATACTTTAATTTATCTTTTTTTAGGAGCTGTTTTGTAATTTGGGGAGGGGTGGATGCCACGGGAAGTTGGGGAAACACTACTAGAAAAATTAAATTTAGCGATAGACGAATTCCTCACTAAATGTCATTTTTCGTAGCTAAATTGCATTATAGCTACGAATTTTGTCCCTCGCTAAATTCATAGTTAAAAAAAGGCTCGTTAAATTTAGCGAGGAATTGTATTTTTCTTACTAATTAGTGAGGGATTTAGCGAGGGATTCAATCCCTTGCTAAAATTAGCTAGGAACTGAATCTTTCACTAATCCCTCGCTAAATATATTTTTATTTAAAAATAATTATGTCACATCACCCGCCATGTGTGATGTCAACCTGTGACATGTTATCAACAATCTCATGCTTTATTAACCACCATATCACCTACCATCTCGTGCCCTATCACCTACTACATACTTTTGAATTAACTACATAAATATATCAAATAATATATTATAAAAATACACACATATACATATTACATTTTATTTTCAATTATTAATATGTTAAAAATATTTATATTTTATTTAAATTATTCTTTATATTATATTTTTAATAAAATATAATTTTATTAATGAAAATCAACTTAAAATAAAGAAAATATTAAATAATTTTATTATGAATATTTTAGTTAATTTTTAAATTTAATTATTATTTTTAAATGAAAATAATTAAATGTATAATTAAAAGTCATTGTCAAAAAGTAATTTTTTTTGTAGTAATTAGCTAGGGATAGAATCTCTCGCTAATTATCTTATTTTAAAGAGGGATTGATAGTCCCTCACTAATTTTAAGTCAAGCTATGAAATCAACATTCCTCGCTAACTTGGTATTTTAGAGAGGCATAGATGATCCCTTGCTAAATTTTCTTGCTAATTTGTATTTTTCTAGTAGTGGAAGAAAACAAAAAGCAACTTCAAGCTTAAAAAATAAAAATAGAAATTTCAATTTTTTTTATAAAATGATATTTTCCAATTGATAGTTCCAAGAGCTTTACTACTATTTTACATTTCCTCCGATCTTATATATATATATATATATATATCAAAAATGTCATTTTCTAAAAAAATTGATATTTATTAGAAAACTGTTAATAGAGGACTTCTCATATAGAACGGTTTAATACAAAACTGTCTTATATAAGAAAGTGGAGAAAAGTGTGCTGTATGATGACACTACAATTGCAAAAATTCATAACAAGCACTTCGGATATTGGTTGAAAGCACACATTGCAGCCATGTATAATGCTGACAAAAATTTAGTACTAGAAAGGGTTAGATGGTTGTCTAGGGGTCCAAACATATAAGTCCTTTTTTATACTAGTTATGTAATCAATGGCTTCACATTTTCTACTAAAGAGTAGGATAAAAGAAGCACAATGTAAAATAGTGGTCTAACTGTGATTGGTGAAGTGATGTGTGTATCCAGCAATAAAGACAAAAATCCCATGTATGCAAGAATGTCATACTTCAGAGTTATTGAGAATATTTGAGAGTTAAACTATAGTAAGTTCAAGATTTCAGTTTTTGGTTGCAAATGGATTGATAATGAGAGTGGTCTTCACACGGATGATAATTTAGGGTTCATACAGGTGAATTTAAATATGATAGGTTACAAGATCAAGCTTTTCATTTTTGCATCACAAGCTAGGCAAGTGTTTTATGTCATTAATCCTATTTCACTAGGTTGGTCAATTGTGTTATTGTCAAATAAAGAATTTAGAGAGGCCATCAGTTCGCTAAATACAACAATTGAGGATGATCCATTTGAAGGGACAACACTTGAATGTAATGTCATTGAAGATGGCACCAACTATATTAGAAGTGATCATAAAGATGGTATCTAGATTTCAAAAAGAGGAAAAAGAATAAAAGAGAATATTAAGAAATTAAACCAAGCTGCCAAGTTGAAAAAGGTTCAAAAGGAGACAAGGAAAAGAAAAAGACCAACTTAAACATGTGTTAGTTATTTATGTTTCTATCAATTAATTTTATCTGTGACTTAGTTTGTATGTTTTAGTTATTTATGTTATTTGTGTTTCTATCAATTAATTTTATTTGTGACTTAGTTTGTAGGCTTTAGTTATTTATGCTATTTGTGTTTCTATCAATTAGTTTTATTTGTGACTTGTATGATAGGTAAATGGATTCAAAAATTGCTCCAAAGAGACATAAAGTCGCTTCTACTACCACTTTCCCTATTGACCCTACTCTTCCTACCACTACTCCAGTTAACACAGCTCCTACTGCCACTGCTCCAGTTAATATAGCTCCCACAGTCACTGCTCCAGTTTACACTAGTCCTGTTGACATTAAACATGCAAACTTGTTGAACAATCCTCTCAGTGCTGCTTCTAGTCCTGATAATAAGGGTCCTTCTTCTATTCCCAGTGGAATGAATGAGAAAGAGGCAACTCAAATATCTAAAACAATCAAGAAAGGTCTAGTGATGATGGAAATGGTGTCTAGGAGGAGGTTGGCCGGACTTACATATTCCCTTAAATGAAATCCTAAGGGTCAACTAATAAAGAAGAACAAGCATAAATTTAGTAGTTACATCGGTGCAGTGACTCGATCATAGCTTAGCCTATTAATTAATGACTGGCGTGATATTGATGAAGCAATGAGGGAGTCAATATGGGAACTGATTGAGGTAAAATTAAAATTCTTAATCAATTGATTGTGTTTTTGAATAGGTGGCATTTCATATAAATTAAGCCTTGATTGTGTTATTGAATAGGTGACATTTCATATTGATGCTACTTGAAAGAAATATGTCTTTTATTTGGCCGTTAAGGCACATCAATAGTTTCGGTGCTACATGAGAATGAAATATATCACATTGGTTGAAAGAATTAATGGTGAGGTTCTTAAACCAATGAGAGCAATTGTTAGACAAGACTAATGGGATGCATTTGTTGCCAACCGTCTCAGCAATAAGTTCTAATCATTGAGCCAGTGAAATAGGGATTTAAGGGCTAAAAATAATGATATGCCTTACTTAGGATCTCGCGTAAGTTATTCACACATTGAGCAAGAAGAGATGTGTTTATATATATATATATATATATAAATTTAATAGTTTGTATTATATTAAATAATATGTAAATTTTTTTTGTTATTAACTTATTATTACATTGATTCATTACATAGCTCATAAGATTAGGCACGGGAGAGACTTCTGTTTCACGTGCCAAGCTTTTCATTCTAGCTCAGATAGACAAAAAAGGCACGATCACTTCTCCACATGTTCGAGAACTTGCTGAAAAAGTTGTAAGTACAATCTTTAAATAATTTAAATATTTTAATTTAATATTTCCTTTGGTAAATAGGAAATATATATATATATATATATATATCTTTTACAGAGTGCCCTCTTAGAGGAAGTCTCTAGAGGTGAACTTTTAGAGAATGAAGATATCTTGGAGAAGGCATTGGGCAATAAGAATCACCCTGGTCGTGTTAGGGGTATCGGCATAGGTGTCACTAGAAAAATTGTGGGTGAAAAGGCTCTAAAAAAGGATATCGATGCAGAGCTTGAGGCATTGAAAGCATGAGTAGCATAGCAAGAAGAATTTATAGTAATAATAATGAAGACCCATGGACTTGGAAAGTCAACCTCAGAGCTTATCCATACTCAAAAAGATAGCTGCATCGTACTTCAGCCTTCTCCTCATCACCTCCCTAAGGTATTTAAATTATTTTACTTTCTTAATTGCGGTCCACAATTATTATTTCCTTATTAACTTACATTTCTTTTATGTTTAGGGTGAGGCTGAGTGTTCATTCCAGGTTGATAGCCCAGGTAGACATAGAGTTGCCACGAGAGAAATGTACAATGTCTTAAGGCAACAAGTTCACAATGAGCCGGTGCCTAAAGGGTAGGTCAAAGGGCTAATTATCAAGCCTAATAATGCCAATTACAAGTTGCTTACACAAAAATATGAGTTAAAAATTATAGCAGACATGGTTGGCTCTTATATTGTATGGCCCAAGCATCTCGTTTAGTTAGGAGCGGAAGAAACTCCACCACAGGTATGCCATTAATTTGCACTATCTTAATTCAAATTCAAGTTACAATCAATTAAAATTAAAATTCTAATAATTGATGTTAATTGGCACTTAGTCTAAGGAGAATGATCCCCCTAGATAATTAGGTCAGTTATAAAAGATCAAGAAAAAATCGACCTCTAAGTCAGCACCAGTAGATGTTGCTCCTCCTTTGCCAAAGATAAATCAAAATATGCTAGCAATGTATACGTGATTGGCTCAGAACATGGTGGTACAGTTTGTACTGCCAAATGATGACATGTATTGAAAAGAGGTCAATAAGATTATTAACTTTGATATCATCAATACTGTCCTGACGCGCAATGACGTTGTATACAGCCCAGTGAACATTTATATGAGGTACTTAATTACTCTTCCTATTTATATATCTATACGTTGTTTTTATTCATATTTACTTCTGTCAATTTCTTTATTCAGGTACTTGTGTGATACCTTCATCATTCTTGGTAACTTGGGATCAAGGTTCATGTTTGTCAATCCCCATGATTTCCAAGTTTTGAAGGCGGTCAGAAGGATAAGTATTTACTACAGCAATCTCAAACATTGACCACATACTTTAAGGAAAGACCGGCTTCAAAGGGGATGTTGTTTTTTATTCTTTATCTTAATGGGTTAGTTACTTGATTTTCTAAAAACTTGATTGCATTTTATTGTCTTTCTCAAATTTCAATTATAACATGCATTGTCCAATTCTCCTAGGGGACACTAGATGTTTATTGTGATTGAGCTAGCAGATCCTAAAGCTCTAAAGGTGTGCTATTTAGATTCAGCTCCTCATGGTGGGGATCTAATTAACCGACTAAATATGATGGAGCTATTTAATAGGCAAGTATATTTAGTAACTAATATTTTATTTGTTTCTAAAATTTTACATTTCTAACATGTTTGTCTTTTGTATATTAGGGCTATTATGCTATATCGCATCGATGCAAATCTTCCAAATAAAAAATCATTTAAGGAATACAAGGATGCCATTGAATGAAATGTAATACATGTATCTTTAAGTTACTGCCAATTACTCAATTGTTTTCATTTTTTAATATCAATAACATATATATCTATGGTTTTCTTCATATAGTGCCCCCGACAAATTGACAATGGTCATGATTATGGCTACTGTGTGATGAGGTATGCTAAAGACATCATCACTCACGAGCAGCTTACAATTCCACTTACGGTATCTATAATTTATGTAATATTTTTTATATTATAATAAATATTAATTATCTTCAACTAACTTCATTTTTATGTATGTTGCAATACTATCTAGATTGTGCTACACCTTATTTCGATGATACCCAAATTAATGAAGTCCTGAATATGCATATGAAAAGTGGGTCACATCCAATATGAGGTGATAATATGTAGTTAGTCTAGGAAAAAATTAGTTTAGTTGTCAATGTATAGTTTAGATATATTTTAGAGATTGATATTTTACCTTAAATTGATTGATTTATATCATTGAATTTTCTCAATACTTTTGAAATAATTAAATTGTAAATATTATAGTTTTCATTGAGTAGGGTATATCTTCTAGACTGTTCTGGAGTATTATTGAGTATATATGTTTTTGTATTGTAGGGATAGGACGGTTATGTAATATAACTGTCCTCTAATGCCTATTTATTTCCAGCTTTGACCAAAATTTGAATGTTTTATAGGGTCATTATTTAAAAACTGTCCTCAATTTATCTTCAATATAAGACCATTTTATAACCGTCCTATATGTCTTAGCAATAGAGGACGGTTGAATAGAGGACTGTTGTCAACCGTCCTCTATTGTGAAAAACAACCATTCTTTATGGTTATATTTGTTGTAATGATTCCTTTTTATAATTCACTTTGCATAAAACTTGATTATTAATTATTTTTGCTAATTTTAATTGCAATTATCTGTGTTAAATAAAAAGTTATGCATGAAAGAGAAAAAATGTTCAATGTTGGCATATTTAAATAATGATAAATTAACAGCTTTCTTTCTTTAAAAATAATATCAACAATTTAATTACATCTTCTTAATTTTGATGAGATAATTAAAAGTTCCTTATATGTTGTGAAATATGGGAGGAGACAGGAAGAGAAAGAAAGAAAAAGGAGGGAGTCAATATACTCTTAGATCAAATAAGCTGTCAATCCCTTACCCTTTTGTGAAGCATTAGAAAATATTTTATCTGTTAAAAAAATGTAAGATATTTTTTTCTAAGTTTGGATATTTAAAAATATAGAGTATTTTTATCTTTAGTTTTCAATGTGTAACTAATGAGCTTCTTCCAAAAACACCCTTAATAAATAAACTACTTAATCAATTCACCTTTAAATGCATGTGACATCCTATAACAAGGGTAGATAAGGAAATATGATATTGATTTAAAGATAATTAACTAACTCATTAGAAATGTAATTCAATTAAAAATGCCTTATAACTTTTAAGGAAGGGAGTAAAAAGTCTTCAATGTAGTTTATACACTGCCTTGATGTTTGAAGCTAGTTTTTATTTTGGAGTTGTTGATTCTTAAAGTTGGTAAAGTCCACTTAGTGTAGAAACTATTTTCTAATTTCTTTTCAAAAATTTTCCAATTTCTACATTGTATATATCATTTTCACATTGTGTTGAAATATTTCATTTTATATATATATATATATATATATTTTTAAATGTAACCACTTTCTATACTGGGTAAATAAAGACCAAGTGTAGAATTATTGTCATTTTTTATACATTTCTTTTAAAAAAAGAAATTCAAAACCTTTTACACTGGTTATATGTGGAATATTCTATTGAGTCACTTTATCACACTTTTTTATAATAGTGTTTTTTAGTTGAAAAGTTTTTTGACACAACTTTACGGACTCTAACATGGTTCAATTGAATCGCATAGCATAGTTAAATTCAAATGATTCTTAAACTTGCACAACATAAAAGAAATAGCCAAAAAAAAATATCATGTTGACAACTTGCCCCCTCTTTATTTGCTTTCTAAGTGAGAAAATCATGAAATGATATTCTCACCTTGGAAACAAATGAGGAAAGAAGCATGTATTTTTTTATAGGAGGCAAGACTCAAGAACAACCAAAAAATAAAACTAAGACAAGACTTCTAAAAACCTAATTTCATATTAGGGTCTAGGCCTTATGGAATTGAAATGCATGTTTACGTCGGATATGATTATGTGCAGCCAGTCAAAATAAAGTTTAATGAGGTCCTGCCAATTTTGAAAGAAAAAAATGAAAATGAAAACTAGACTTAAAGAGCATGTTGTTATAGGGCTTCGAAAAGAATGAGATTAGCCGAAATTAGGCTTTAAGGGTGTAATGTTCACCGTAATTATATACTACTTAAAACCTCACTACCATGGTAATAAATGATTAAGACCCCATATTAGTCATTACTATGGTAAATAGAATTAACCATGGTCAAATAAGTCAAACATAAGTTTAATAGGAAATACTTTTGAAAATGGGATTCCTAGGTTTATAAAATAAAATTATTGAGCTCAAGAGTCAAAAATCAAAGTAATCTAACAAATAGAAGTAAAATGCAACATCAAAATAGAGTCACACATTCAATTGGTGGTGAAATAGTCATTTTTCTCATTCTAGCACCATTATGAAGGCAAGGCACATTAGTGATAGGAATTAGTTGCTTGCCTTCAAAGTTAAACTAATGCTAACCCTAATGCAATATAGGGCTAACCTTAGGTCATCTCCTAAGGAATAATTTTAGTCTAATTAAAAGTTATCTAGTGAAATAAATTATCTAAAATTTGAAGTTGATTAACTAATTGCTAATCTAATTATCTAGTGAATTAAACTAGAAAACTAATCTTAATTGTGAATACTTCCCTATTCAAGTAGGAACCCTAAGGTGTTGTTAATGGAAGATTCTTAGCCTTTAATTAATTATGGCAGCTTATTCAACTCTTCTTTCTTGGCTAAAATATGTATTTACTTAAGATAGCTATCTCAAGCATCCCAGCTTCACTAATTCAATTTCCTAAGTGCTATTACAAGCCTTTTAGGTAACCTCACTATCTTAGCTTTAGGTAACCAAGTGTTTAGTTAAAATTCATTTCTAATTGCCATTGCTCAAAGCTGTACTTAAACTCAAAACTATGAAAACTCAAGTAATTCATTAAGTATTCACCACACAATTACATGCTAGGCTAATACAAGACATTCACCTATTGAAATCACATATTACCATGCAAATTCATAGAGTAGACGAAATTCCAGCAGCATTTAGATCATGAATTCAACTTAACAATCTTGTTTCAACATCACAAATTATAAACAATCATGAAACTAAAGTCAAATTGAACTACAATCAATAATAGTCATAATATTCTAATGAAACTGAAACAAGAAGAAATAGTTGAGCTTAGCCAAGTGAAAACTTCAAAACTCTTCTTCTATCAACTCTCTCCTAGGATTCCATGAAGAATCTAGCCAGAAAATATCAAGAACTCCTTGCTCCTCCAAGAACACCAAGAGGCCGAGACATGCTCCATGAATCTTAATGAATTGAGCTTCAAATCTCCTTCTAGTTGCAAGGGGTAGGGCTGACCATGAGAGAAGAAGAGAATGATGGAAGAATTGAGTGGATTTGATGGTAAAAAGTGGAAGAAAAGGTGGCTGGAAGTGATTGTATGTGTAGAGAGAAGGAAGAGAAAAATAAAGAACAAGATGAATAAGAGAGAGAAAATGTGAAAGATGAATAAGATGATGATTGATTTGATTTTTTGGGGTGTGGGACATGCTTTAAGTGTTTCCCCATCAGCTGAAGCTCAATCAAAAAAATAAAAAAAGAAAATAAATGAAAAATGGGAGCTTTGTTACACTTGCAAAGTGGCGCTCTCTTATTAGCTTGTAGATGATTCTAATGTGTGCACAATTATTCCCATGTGTCATCCACAATTTTAACTAATCTAAACCACCAAATAGGAGCCCTTACACATCCAAACTGTTAGCCTTTGACCCCATGGACCTTTGACTCCATTTGCCCAATTGATGCACAAGTCACATGCCACCTATATAACATAAATCACATAATTCAATTAAATAACATGTGACATTATAAAATGTAATTAAAGTCCATAATTGAATTCACGATTAGAAGGAAGAATTAATTAAAATAACTAAGTTTTAGGCTGTACAAAATTATATAAAATTTTTTTCACAAATACAAACCAAAAACTAGATCAAACTAAGACACTTAAAAAAGTGTTGACTTTTTATTTAATTACTTTCAAACTAAAATAAATTTTAAAAATATAATTTTACCACTTATCAACTGGACATAAAATGTACTTTGTCAATTTTTCTTGCACATTTTTTCAAAAGTTCATTTTTTGGACCAAAAGGCCTCTAGTGCATTAAACCTAGAAACTTAGGCAAAATTTCAAATCTAATTCCAAATCTAATGTAATGTATGCACTTTGAGGTGATAAATTATTAATAAAAAGGTCCTAATTAATAAATAAAAATAGATAACAAATGTGTTCTATTATTTAGCCACAACATGTGGAACAGAGAAAATGCACGATGGCATGACTTTGACGTGCTGTGTGATGCCTTGTGATGCACTTCCATTTAAGCCATGACTTCAAAATTTCCATTAAAATAAAGATCATCCAACTTCATAAACGTTTGTAGAGTTAGCAAACTATCAGACCTAGCTTGGTGATTCTTCCTAGCTCTACAGTCCACGTTCAATGTCTCAGCCAATTTTTCTAAGCCACCATGTAATTAAGCCGCTGCAAAAATTCATCATATGCTTCATGTCATACACTTTGGCTCTAAAGCATTGAGCCACCAAATATCTAAACAAGTGAATATGAGACGGCAACTATCCTGTTATTAGAAGTTTGATATCATGAACCCAAAATTGTAAAAGTTATGGAATGTCTGACCTATGTAAGACGAGAATTGAACCATTATCCTGATTTTGAAATAATAATGTGGAAAGTCCAAGACAGAATACCCTTTTCGGCTTTTCTTGTTCTTCATGAAATCAATCCTTTGCCTCTCCAACAATTGAATGGACTCAGGGGCACAACATCGTGAGGATCCCTGCTCAATGTCAATGTCATGGAAGTTATGTACTTATTTGGTTTCTATTTTCAAAAATATTTTTTTTGTTTTTAGAAACAAAAATAAAAATAAAAAACTTATTTTAGTAAGTGTTCTGATTTTCATTGTATTCAAAACTGTTTTCATTTTTTGTTTTAAGAACAAAAAGTTAAAAACATCTTAAAACTATTTTCATTTTATTTTTCTTATTTTTAAAGTACATTATATATTTGTTTATTGAGAACTATAATTACCTTAATCAATTATTATTACAAGCCACAACTATTAACAGCCTATAACCATCACTATTAGCTAATTTTTTTAATTCTAATTTTTTTTAAATTAACATAATTTGTCAAACATATTTCCTTTTTTTTAAAAAAACAATTTTAAAAATTATTTTGCAAAACAATTTTTTTAAAGAAAAACGAGAACACAAACAAATAGACCCTAAACTG
The DNA here is from genome assembly GCF_029017545.1 of Prosopis cineraria. Classification (NCBI taxonomy): domain Eukaryota; kingdom Viridiplantae; phylum Streptophyta; class Magnoliopsida; order Fabales; family Fabaceae; genus Prosopis; species Prosopis cineraria. The sequence goes on along the minus strand of NW_026555333.1, from coordinate 29,587,654 downwards.
CCAAATTAATATCGTTCCAAAATGGGGTAGATTGCCATCATTAATGAGTAAAGTTCTGTATTTTTTTATGATTTTTTTAAAAAATTAAAATTACATTTTTTTTAATATTTGAAAGTCTTAAAAAAATACAAAACTCTATGATTTTAGGTCATGAAAAATATCAGAATGCTTCTTATTTTATATAGAAGATAATGATGAAAACCAAAATTAGAAAGGCAAGACATGGTGTAACATCCCTATTTTCATTTTTAAAAGTTATGTAATATTATGAGGAAATTATTCCAGGGTAAATTACCATGTCCATATTTGTGTTAAAGTTTAAGATTTTAATTCTAATTCATATTTTTTAAGAAAAGAGAATTAATATGGTTAAGTGGAATTTAATTAAACTATGTAAATTATTTATTCACTTCAGTGATTTTAATTATATAAGTATTATGAAAATTTTATTTGAGAAAAATATATAAATTAAGTTGACTCATTTGAATTTTATGAGAATCTTGAAAAAATGATGATTTAAATATTTATTATTATTAGACTGTGATATATGATTTATGGGGTAAATAGAAACCATACAAAGTAAATAAATAAATAAATAACTACATGAACATAGTCGGTGGCACATGGGCCAAGCCCACTATATCCTCCCTTCTATTCATTTTTACTTCTACGCTGTGCTGTAACAGTCGCAATCGAGAGATGGAGAGCACGGGCGGAACACGGTGCATCGGCAAAGGTGATCTCAAAGGATAAGTTCTATTATATGATACTTTGATGATTTAAATATTTTTTAGATTAAGTAAGTGACTTAAATTTTTCTTATTATCTTCTTTCATTAGTTCTTGTTTTTTTTTTTTGCTGAAGAATAATACAGGGCTTGTTAGAATTTGAATTTTTGGGCTTTTTTTTTTACTTTTTAAATCTTAATGAAGATAATGATGTTAGAATAAGAGCTTGTATGATTTAGATTTGCCCAATTAATTGATTGGAGGGATTAAAGTGAGGGTTTAGTTGAAAATTTGTAATTTATAATTTTGGTATATATTTCGAGACTAATGGTTTATTTTGAATTGATGGAGATTATATTGATTATTAAATGGATTTGTTTTGAGGTTAATGATGGAATGTGAATATTAGTGATTTTGGTGAGCATTTTAAATGATGAAATTTTGAGATTAAGGATGATTTGAGTAAACTATTGTTGTTTAATAACTCTAACTAGTGAAACAAGGTTATTGAATTATAGGAACATATTTGGGATGGAAAAAGTTATTTTAAAATAAATTAAAGTTTAGAGAAAAATTGGGGGTTTTGGGTTTAGCTAAGCTCTTTGGGATCTAAATAAGTTAATGGAACTAATGGGTAACTAAATTATCCTGTAAAATGAATTTTGGAATTTTGAGTGAAATGGATAGTTGAGAAAATTATGATTTTGATAAGGAATTGATGTTGAGTTGTCTAAATTGTAGACCAACTCCCTTGAGCTCTTGGTGTGAGTGGAAGCTTAGAATTGGATTGTGTCCACAAGTGTCCATTTTAATTGATTCAAGGGTTGGAGGTAATTGAGAACTTAAATTTTCTCATATACTTGTTTCAGTATTTTTGGTAAATTGGAAAGTATTAAAAGTATGTTTGTATATAATAATGCTCCTTTTGTATTTTAGAAAATGTGTAAAGTGGGTATGAAATAAATTGTCAAAATTTTTGAATAATTGAGTATATTATGTGATATTGAAAGTAATGAGAATGATTTGAGAACTATGAAAACTGAGTTTTAGAAATATGAAAATATTAATAGACTTGAGTATGATTGTTGAAAATATGATATTATCAGTATGCAAAAAATACATTATGTTTACATATAATTGTGAACATGATGGCGCATCATTGTAAAAGTGAAATGGGTGCAAATTTCACCATAGTCATGAGGTTGTTGTGTTGTAAATCAACGTGGCATAAACAAAGCTTGGGTAGCTCCTTTTGTTGTATAGCTGTAGCACCTACTCAAATAGGAGTTAGTTATGGTTTTGGCTTTGTCGATGATTGTAACACTTGCCCCGAGTGTTATCCAAAAATCACATAATTTAAATAAACTAAATGTGGTTAAGGAGTTAATCCTAAAACCAACTTAGGAAACAAATCATTTAAATCAATAATAATTTACATAATAGAAAAAAACACACGTATAAAATCTCTTAAAAAAGTATAAAGGATTAATATGTAGCACACAGAAGCAAATAAGAAATAGGGGCAGTTAATTGATGTCATGACAGCATTAATTTTGCTATCATGACAGCCCTCCCGGGCAAACTTTCGAGAGGTGCCGATTCACTGTCTGCCTTCGATTAAAGTAATTTTAAATCTCACACATCACATTCAAAGGGTACTATAAGTGTATCAAATTTTAAAAAGATCCAACAGTTGAATTAAAAATTAAACATGTTAAAAGTTTGGTCATTTTTGCTGTTATGACAGCACCTTCGGACTAAATTTTGGGGTGCACCATTTTATCATCTAAATTCTGATCAAAGCGATTCCAAAGCTCACGTGTCACGTTTAAATAGTAATATTAGCATACCAAATTTTGAAAAGATCCAACGGATGGATTGAATTTCATGCATGTTGCAACATTATTAATGTTGCTGTCATGATAGCTCCTCCGGACCAAATTTCGGAGTACGCCGTTTCTTTGTCCGATATCTGATCGACGTGATTTCAAAGCCCACATGAAGCTTATAAAAGGTTTTACTTGTGACCCAAATTTTAAAGAAATTCAATGGTTGGATTAAGATTTGAACACCCGGATGTAAAAGTACAATTTTTTGGTAAAAACCATTTTCAAAATTATCCAAATCTCATCCTAATGGCTACAAACTTGTGGGAACACTTTGGACACGTCAAATAGGACTAAAAAAACATGATAGAATATTTAAATGATAGAAAAATCCTTCATACCAAAATTTGACTACTCGGGTGCTATTTTTCAAAATGGACCCTAAACCCTCAAAATGTACAAATCACACAAGAGTGGCCAAAAATTATTCCAAATATCATATACACATATGAATACACACGTTAAACATTTTCACTTGGCTCAGAGATCTTTATGGGGCCCACGCACCTACTCTCTCTATCCAAGATACATGTTTGCTTATAGCACACCATTTACAATACAATCACTTTGTATTTGCTTGTGGGATCACATATGTACCAAAATAAATATTTGCTTGTAGTGAAAACTCGGTATACTAAATAAATCCATCAAAACCACATATCATAGCCAAGTTTCCTAGCCATAAGTCTGCAAACAAATAAAAATTCATACACAAGCCATACAATCCACACATACTCACACACGTATACATAATCATATCCTACTGGCATCTTAATCCTAAATACATTATAATAGATTTGCTCAAAAGAAAGGGGTTGCAGTTCTTTACAATTCACAAACAACCCCTAGCTCTACTCCTTTCTCCGTCCTCCACTGGTTCCTTCACCTGGACTTGGAAATATTGAAAAGAAAGGGGTGAGACAACTACAATCTCAGTAACAGAGAAATCTACATTGATTATTACAAAGTAAGCTATAATCGAATAAAAAAATAATAAATTCAACACAGTATATAATTTAGTCATTTAAAATGCATGAATGCATAACATAGGCCGGTATGGCCTTTCATGACCAACAGAATGTGCCTTGGCACTCTTTAACTTGCAAATAAACCTTATACTCACTTATACCTCCACAGGCACAAAACATAATCTAAGGCATAATCTAATCCACTGAACCGCCTATGCCCCTTTGACGCAAATCTTGAACAGTCAAAGCTAACTCCCTCCCAGAACCAGCCCAACTTACTCTCCATGTGAGGGCTACCTTGGCCTAGGCACTTAACCTCACACTTCATATGTTAGATTTCCTCCCCCACTGAGAAATATCAAACACTCAATACACTACCACTTTAGTGCACTGAGTCCACAATATGTAAGGCAACACTGAGTACTGGCAGTGTATCATAGAATATCAAAAGTCCACACCTTCTCATTGGTGAACTCCCACCGAGATCATGCCTTTTATTCATGTTTATCTTTCTCGAGCATTGACCACTTCAACACTTTAAGGTAATATAACATTTATAAATCTCCCTTAAACAGTTCCTTAACCTATCTAAGATACCTTATTTAGTTACACTTTCTTAGGTGCAACTTCTATTCTTTATGATTATAATCCATGTAAACAAATCTTGTTTTTATAAAAATATTGTTGTTAAACAATTAGAAAACATATTTGCACTATAATCAAAGTAGTACCCCATAACCTCTTATAAAGCACATTTAATCTTTTAAAACATTTAATGCATAATAGCTAGTAATATTTATTCAAAAATAGCTAAAACAAAGTAATAAGAAATATAAATTCCCCTGTTATGTCAACCCTTTGGTACCAAAAGAGTTCCTCTTGTACAAAATAGGACTTGGCTTATTTCTTAACTTCCGAACAAATTCCACCAACAATCCCTACAACATATAAGTGATTCACATCACTTATCATGACAAATAGCATTAATGAAGATTATAACTCATACCACACAACTTAGGTCAATGAGTCATAATTTATCCTAATGGTCCATATATTAAACCAACCATTCACATAGTATCACTTAACCACCAAAACCATTTATTAGCCATCACTAGGCTAATTTTCAATTTATATAATTTTTAATCAATTAAAAACCTTCACTTAGTGTCACCAACTTTCACCATTAGCCCTTATAATGAAAACCAAACCTTAATTTAAATCTTATTGGGCTCAAATGGAAAAATTATAACTTAATTAATAGGCTTAAAAACCCAATCTCTCAAGGTTTAATTTATGCCTAAAATATCTCTTTTCATCCAATTATTCACTCAAAACAATAGATCACTATATAGAAACTCAAAATCTCCTAAGGACCTAAGGAAACTAAAAATTACAAGAATAAAGTTTTTTGGATCAAATTTTAAAAATTTTCTCTTCTAAAAATTGAAGAAAACCAAGAGGAAGGGAAGAGGATTGAAGTAGGGAGTTTATCTATTGTGTAGCCAAGCTTGCAACAGTTACAAAACCTCCTAGATCCAAGCCTAATTCCCTCTCATGCATTTCCTTTCCTTGTTTCAATTTTTGTTTCTGCGTTCTCTTTTCCTCTTAAATTGCTGATATAAGACTTTGGAGAAAATTATAATAAAGGGCCCAACATTTTTTATTATAGCACAAAAGCCCAGGTTAACTTTGATAATTTTTTCTATAGTTAAAAATAAAATAAAACCCAACTTTTGCTTAGTAAAATTCAAACTCTGAACCTCTATCAAATTATTCTTAATTTTAATTTAATTATAGGTATTTTATTTTATTTTTTAAAAATAAATCCAAGTCTTAAAATTTTGGGATGTTACAATGATACTTTGGGAGTGGGTATTATTGCACAAAATGTTTTGATAATAACAAAACCTAGAGAAAGATGTGTTACTTGTGTAGAATGAATATGAAGATTCAAGTGGAAAACCATCAAGAAAAGGAGTTTTAAGTAAAGTCATCATATACTACACTCAAAGACAAGCATGCATGAAGCATTCTAGATTATAACAGCTTTGTTTTTTATAGATAAATCTTGTGAAAATAAATTGAGATATATATATATATATATATATATGAATTAAAGTAAGAATGCATCACGTAGAAAATTATAGGCTCACAAGTTCTAAATATCAATTTGTTTTATTCATGCTTGGACGTAGGGATGTCCATGTTTGATTGTCATACATATGCATGCATCTATGTTTCACAAGGCATCATTCACACTTGGACCATGAGTGTCCCATATGTGATTAATTATATTCTTGTGCATAAAGGACGTAGAGGATTTATTCAAGCTTGGATAATAAATGAACTTTTCTTGAAGTAGAGAGTTAGAAGTTAAGTCATGGCATTGTGTGTATATTCACGATTGGACATTTTTGTGTCCATGCTTGTATGACAACGCAACATGGTGAAATGACTTGGTTGAGCTTCTATGATTTGATTCAAGCTTGGTCATTATTTTTTTGACACTATTGATCCTTTGTGTCAACTTGATGTATGCTTGAAAAGAAAATCCACGCTTGGATTTTTGAAAATCCATGCTTGAATGGATGAATCATTTATAACCTTAAAACCTAACTTAGAATAAGCCTTAGCACTAAACAAGCTATTCAAGTTCATTTCAAAAGTTGCCCAAGCGCGATTCACATCACAAAGAGGCAAAATGCCTTTGTACAACTATCCATGCTTGGTACTCATTTTGCTCACACGTGATTGGACTTACAAAAAAGCTTAGTGCTTTAATTCACATCACTCACGCTTGGTACATAGATTTGCCCATGCTTGAATCATTGAAATGATTAGTGAGTCTAAGTTAAGAGAAGCTCATCCATGAGTTGGACATGCTTGTCCACACTTGAATGAGGAGTCTAACAACATTTAATACACTTCATGAAAAAAGTGCTTTCTCCATTATAGATCACTTCAACATGTCTCTAACAACTATAATCTATCTCTAATGAGTCCCAATAGTCCGAAAAACCTTCTTTTATATATAGGACCTCATTTAAGTGAGTGGGCAACAACCTTGAATGAGCATTTAGTGTCATTATATTGAATTCTTCCTGTCACTCTATGAAAAAGCTTTCAATCTATTTATAAGCTTTCATTGTTCTTTATCTACTCTTTTTTGAGAGTCTAAGCAACAAAAATTGTCTTAGTTTGTCATTGAAAATCTTAGAAAGTATTTTTCTAAGTATGAATTGTAACAGTTTACTTGTATAAGTAATTAAATTTGTTATTGAAATTCAAGATAGTTATGTCTTATGATTGTACTGTGGTGACTAGCACCCGTTAAAACTTACGTTCATAGTGAAAAATATCAAATTTGATCTTAAGGACTAGAGATAGGCTAAGTAGTAGGTCAAACAAGGATAAATCATTTGTGTTCAACTTCTCCTTTCTTCTATAAGCTCATTTATTTCTTTCAAAATTATGCTTTAAAGTATTCTATTCTTTGTTTTATCTTTTAGTTGAGAAAAAAGTTTTTGAAAATTTTAAGAACACCCAATTCAACCCCTCTTAGGTACTAGCATGATTTTATAGGTATGTGTTACTGACAATATATATATATATATATATGAAACCTTGCAAGAATTCGATTAGTAAGGGAATTCATAGTCCAAGTTTGGAGGGAGGTAAGCTTTGGCTGGGTTACCCCTCAAACATATTAGAGAACTTAGGCTCGCCCAGTTTTACGAATTGGTTCTATTATGAATTCTAGCTCATGAAATCAGTTAAAATGAATAAGGAGTCGATAAGGGGCCAAGTTAAGGATCATGCATCCTTAAATATGCTGTTATATTAAATGGTTGTCTTTATATACTTTATACACCCTTAAATACTTATATTTGTATATATTAGAAGTTATGATTCCTTTTTTACTGAGATATTTATCTTACCCTGTGATTTAACATTTTATAGGTAATGCTTTAGATGATAGCAGGGGAAAAGGACTGGAGACTAATTAGACTCTTGTTATCTATATGCCTCTTGTTCAATTTATGTGTAAAGGATTTGTATTAATTGTTTTATACATATGTTGGCAAATAGGGGACACATTTTTGCATTGTGATTGTATTTTGAATTGTGATTGAATGTTGAAGATTGCCTAGCCATCATAGATCCAAGCTAGTATAGGCTTGTGCTAAGGCTAGTGATTTGATTATAGGAAAAGTATACTTGAGATATTATCAAAGTTTTTGAAATTAGACCAAATTGACTAGTCAAACCAGCTAGTGCTCCAATCTAGTAGACAACATCGAACTAGTAATTAATCAAACTGATCGAAAACTAGTAAACTGGTCAACAAATAGGAAAAAATGATTGAGCAAATTGGATGGTTTGAGAGACCAGATATGAAAGACTACAAAAGAAAGGAGAACCTACAGAGGAAGCTAAGAGAAAAGATGAAGATAAAGAGATTTACTAAAATTAAATAAGAAGATGATTTGTAAAAAGTTACTACCTTATATGTGCTTTTTCATTAGCAAAACTATCAGATCTACCCTAAAGATTTCAAATGGAATGAAGGCTTTTAGATCTTTTTCTTCATGAAACTTCGGCAATGACATAGAAAGCAAGAAGAGGAAAGAAAATGAAGAAAAAGATGGATTGAATTTTTGTATTCACCCCTTGGGTATGTGGGATATCATAATGGTTGTTCCTCTCTATCCAAGTGCAAGCATTAGTTCAATAATACATGGGATAGCATAAAGAAGAAAGCTAGGAAAAAGGGTTTTGTGGCTGTGAAAGTGGACCTAGAAAAGGCTTTTGATCACCTTGAATGGATTTTTATCCAAAGATACATTGAAGAAGTGGGCTTTAGGGATAAGCTATGCAAGATCATTATGGCGTGTGTTAGTACCCCAGTGACTAAAGTTCTATAGAATGGAGAACCTACTTCAGAGTTTGTACCTTCCAGAGGTTTGCAATAAGGGGATCCACTATCACCATATATCTTTACACTATATATGGAAACATTGAGTTATATAATTGATGATGAGATTGTGAAAGGTGAATAGAAACTGACTCAACTTATTAAGAATGGTCCTCAAGTTTCTCATTTATTTTTTACAGATGATCTTGTGCTTTTTGGGGAAAGCATCTCATAGGCAAATGGATATCATGGATAGTTGTATGCCTCATTTATATGCTAGCTCTATGGAGAAAATGAACAAAGATAAAACTAAGCTTTTTATCTCTGATACTATGATAATGCAAAAGAAGTAGATGTTTAGTCAAAGTTTGGAAGTTAGATTAACTAATGATTTCTAGAAATAGTTAGGTGTTCCCTTCATCCACAAAAAGGTTACCACTAACCTCTTTTTTCCTATACTTGAGAAAGCAAGAAAGACAATGTTGGGTTAGAAAAGTAAATATCTCACTATTGCGGAAAGATGTACTCTTGTTAAATATGTTATCTCGACCCTTCTATCCTATTATATGCAAAATATGCTTCTTCCTATGAGGATTCTTAATGATTTAGAAAAGATTAGTCATGGTTTTCTTAGGGAGATAGTGCTGAGGCTCATAAATTGCATATCCTCTCTTGGGACATTTTGCAAAGCACAAAGACCTAGGTGGATGAGCATTAAAAACTTAAAGTTTCAGAATAAAGAATTCATGTAAAAATTATGTTGGGGTTTGTTAACTAATGAGAAAGCTCTTTGAGTGCAAGTTTTAAAATCTAAATATAAGTATGGTGGTGGTGACTTTCCAAAAGTGAAGAAAGGAGTTAGGGTTTCAATTACATGGAGAAGTATTGTGAAAGTATGGGAATCCTTTCAAAATGGGCTTTGAAAATCTGTAGGATCGAACAATAATACCTTTTTCTAGCTTGAGAGGTGGATATCTAATAGAAAGCTACTGATTGATCATGTGGAGTAGGGCAGTGAATTAATAGACCTTAATGAATGTGTAAGGGATTATGCTCTTCCTTTAGGTGGATGGGATTTTGTGAAACTAAGGTCTTAGCTTCCAAATCATGTTATGAATCTCATTTCTAGCTTAAGAGCCCCCTGTGAGGAGATAGGAAAGGACAAATACTTGTAGATTTTTTCTAATGATGAAAATTACTCTATGAATTATGGTTATTCTTGTTCTTTTTTCAGGTAGGGAGGATCAAACCAACTCTATTTGGTGCAACATATGGAGATAGAGGATTCTTGAGAAGATTAAATCCATTCTATGGTTGATAGCACATGATAAAGTATACACAACAAAGCTACGGTAGAAATGTGGTTTTGATGTGGATCACCCTTGTCTCTTAGGGTGTTCTACCATTGAAGATACAATGCATTTATTCAGAAACTGCCTAGATGCCAAGAAATGGTGGAATAAATATGTACGACCAGTTGTTATGGATAAGTTTTTCAGCTTAAATTGAACGGAGTGGATATCATGGAATTTAAAAGTCTATGTTAGTTATCGTTTCATAGAGTTTGTTTCTTGGAATGTCCTTTTTGCTTATACTTGTTAGAATATTTGGAAAGTTAGATGCAGGACTCTCTTTCAAGCAGAGGAAGAAGACTCTATGGAAGACCCTTTTTCTTTCCTCTTTAAAGTGGTTACTGATATCAACATTCTTACTCAAGTTAAAAATCATGAAGGTCTTCATTTTGCTGACCATCCTCATCAATCAGGAATAGATGCACTTAGATTGGAGATGGATGGGTCTATTCTTAGTGATGGGTGTAGTGCATGTGGTGGCATTCTGAGAGATAATATTTTTGGTTTTAATCAAAAGTTAGACTATGTTCTTGCTAGCATTGAGAAAATTTATGGGACTTTTTATAGATTGGATTTATGCTGGAAGAAGGGATATAGAGCTGTAGAGATATTTTGTGATAGTGCATACACTATTTTCACTATCAGAAGAGACAACCATAGTTATCATTCCTTTGATGATATAATTCAAGCTACCAGAAGGCTTTTACTTGGGAAATGGAATGTTAATATTCATTTTTTGTACAAAGGAGACAACAAGGGTGCTAACTACCTTTCTAAGTTGGCACATAGTGTTCCTTGTGATTTTAACTTGTATATCTTGCCCCCTCATTAGGCTTCTTTTTGGTTCCTTAGAGGGGTCCTTTGTCTTTTCTTTCATGGGGTTTTCCTTAATTTGTAATTGTTTACTTTTTTGTGAATGAAGTTTTTTACAAAATAAAAAGCAGGAGAAGGCAGAAATGTATTAAAATTTCACATTAAATGCCATTTTTGTTTATGACAAAGGAATCTTATTAATTAATGCTTTTATGTTTATAGAAAATGGAGAGAATAAAATAATATCTACTAAAATATTACTCTTATAATTTAAGAAAATTAAAAAAATATATTTATACAATTTTTTATTTAAATATCAGTTTTAATGATTATAAATGAATTTATTTTATGGTTTATATAGATATATATTATTTAAATATTAAATAAATTATAATTGGTTTAACCATGATTTGACCATGGCTAGACTATTGATCATTAAATCAATACCTCATCTGATTTAATAGCTGGTTAGATGGTGGGAAATTATCACTTATCCTCAAAATTAAACTAAAGATAACCTTAATGCAATATAGGACCAGCCCTAAGTCATCTTTCAAGGAATGGTTTTAAGTCTAATTGAACTTATCTAGTGAAATAAATCAACCAAAGTTTGTAGGAATTTAGTTACCTAGCTAATTATCTAAATTAATTATCTAATGTGCAAGTAATTAAAATGCTAGTGAAAGTGAGTGAAATAAACTTTTGTTTTCACAATAATGGAACCCTAGAGATTAGTTGATTTTGGACTCATTATCTTCTCATGATTAGGCTCAGTTAAGCTTCTCTTTCCTCTTGACTAAAGCTGTCATGACTTAAAAAAATTATTCTAAGACAATTAACTAAATTAGCTAACTTCCCTAGGTCTTAGATTAAAGTTCCTATTTCAATAAATCAATTGGTGAAGAAATTAGCCAAGTGATTAACTCAAAATCTCCTCTTAACAGCCATGGTCAAAATAACAATGTGAGCAACCACAAGATTATGTCAAGCTACTCAACAACACAAGCATTAACACCATAAGATTATGCAATATTAACACAAGTAATTTGCTAATTGAAAAACACAAGATTATGTGCCAAACAAAGAGTGGCAAAATTCAGTCATGGCTGTCCAAGGAAGAAATTAAATGGAACAATCCTCTCTCTTTACATCAACATCAAATTCAAATTAGAATTTACAAGCCAAGATGATTAACCCTAAATTAAGGAATCTAACTATCTAGTAAAAAGAGAAGAGGATAGGAAACAAAAGAACTTAGCCAATTTGAAGCTCAAGATTGATCCTCCATCTTCATCTCTCTAGGATTCCACGAAGAAACTTAGCCAATCTTCATCATCTTCAAGAATCCTAGTGATTGCTTGTGAAGGCCAAACTCAATAGCTCTTAAATGATGGAAATGAGCTTCAATCTTTGTGAAAATAGAAGGGATGGGATGAAAATGAAGAGAGAAGAAGAATGGTATGAGTTTTGTGGAGGTTTGGTAGATGAAAATAGAGGTTAGGGTGCTAGAAAATGAAGAACAAAAGAGAGAAAATGAAGAACACTATGAATAAGAGAGAGAAAATGTGGAAGATGAATGAGATGAGTGTTGGATCTCCATTGGGGCTGAATGGATGTGCTCCTAAGTGTTTCCCATTAGTTGAAGCTTAATTAAAAAAAGGAAAAAGAAATTAAAATGGAAATGAGAGCCTTGTCACACTTGCAAGGTGACAACCTCCTATTGGTTGATGGATGATTTCAATGTGTGTGTAATTTTTCATGTGTCATCCACATCATTTAAGCTAATTTAATATCCCAAAAATAGCATAAATCACGTGCAAATGCTCAGCCAATGATCTCAAGGAGTGTTGACTTCAATTGCCCAATTGATGCACAAGTCACATATCACCTATGTCACATAAATTACATAATTCAATTAAATGGCATGTGATATAATAAAATCTAATTAATGTTAAGAATTAAATTCATAATTAGAAGGGAGAATTAATTAAAATAACCATGTTTCAGGCTACATAAAATTATATAAAAATTTTCATATAAAGGCGAATTGAAAATTAGGTCAAACTAAGACACTTAAGAAAGTATTGACTTTTTATTTAATTACTCTCAAATTAAAATAAATTTTAAAAATATAATTTTACTACTCATCAACTGGACATAAAATGGACTTTTTTAATTTTTCTTGTACATTTTCTCAAAAGTTTATTTTTTAGACCAAAATACCCCTAATGCACTAAACTTAAAAACTTAGGCAAAATTTCAATTCTAATGCAATATGTGCACTTGAAGGTGATACATCATTAATAAAAGGATCCTAATTGACAAATAAAATTGGGTAACAAATGTGTTCTATCATTAGATTTTTATAACCTTGAAAATTTCTCTTTAATATTATTAAATGCCATTTTTTGTTTGTAACAAAGTAATCTTATTAATTAATACTTTTATGTTTATAGAAAATGGAGGAATTAAAATAAAATCTACTAAAATATTACTCTTATAGTTTAAGAAAATCAAAAGAAAATATCTTTATATAAATAAATTTTATTTAAATATTATTTTTAATGATTATAAATGAATTTATTTTATGGTTTACATAGATATATGTTATTTAAAAAATTAAATAAATCATAACCAGTCCAACCATGATTTGACCATACTTAGACTATTGACTCTTAAACCAATATCTCATTTGGATCAATGACTGATCTGGTTTATAAAACCTTGAATATTGTTGAATATAGTAAGTCTAGTTGATTTTGTTAATCCATGCCTATGGTGTTTGTGATATGGCTAGAAAATATTGTGATTGATATTTATATGTAAACTTGATGGTCATAATGTTCATGGTTGAATTGTGGATTGTAATGTTGTGTTGACTTCTAAAGTGAATATACTTGACTTCATTGGTTTGAGAGATTGATTGTGGTAAAGTTCATGTAAATTGACTGTTCTATCCTATGATGTTGGATAATCAAATTCTAGGATTATTCATTGCTTCTGTTTATTTGATTAATTTGATTGATTGTCTTGATCTCAATGGTTTTTGGAAATTGATTTTTATAGGGATCTTGTTTTCAATGAGTTTCACCATGCTTGTTTCTTTATAACTATATGGTTAAACATATTCTACCATGGTAATGGTTAATATAGGACATCGATTTTAATCACTATGGTAGAGTGGTTCAATTAGTGGGTTAATTATGTGGTCATTACAATTTAATACTAGAGCCTTGCAGTTTAAGGCTTGGTGTCACTATGACAAAAATAGGATTTGGTAACATGCACTTCATGGCAATTAAAAACAAAATGCTACTAAAATGAAAGCTGAAGTATATTAGGTGGCATTTCTTTAGGGTGTGTTTGGTTTGAGGAGAAGGGAGGGGAAGGGAGGGTTTTAATATTACTTTATTTGGTTTTGTTGAAAGGGAGGGGAGGGGTTTTTAATGATTCTTTGTTTAGTTTATAAGGGCAAGAAATAACTAATTTACTATTATATCCCTATATATTAGTTTAGAATTTTTTTAATTATTCCTTATAGAAAATAATTTTACATCTCAATTTAAATTGCATGATTTCTTAAAAATTTGCTTTTATCCTGTCATATTGTCGATATGTGAATAAAAAAATTAAGCAAATAATTATAATGATAACAATTTGTAAATGCCCCAAGAGGGGGGGTGAATTGGGCTAATTAAAAATTTAAATGATTTGTAATGATAATAAGAGTAATGAAAGAACGAAATCACCAATTATGAGAGTTAGAAAAGAGGAGCTTGACACAAGTAATTTATCTTAGTTTAACTCCTACTACTTGAGTCTACGTCCAGTCTTTAGGAACTTCCTGATATTTCTAACTATATTACCAAGATTAATTCAAGCTCTTGGTTGCCTCAATACATTAACAGACTTCACAATAAGTCTAAAACTCTCCCCTTTACAAAGGTAATGATAAATCTCTTTTAGTTCCCTATGCTTAAGTTCCTCTATTTTGAAGGTGTAAAATAGAGATAAGTGGAGTAAGTTCAAGAATGAACTACTAATGCTTTTCAACTCTCTTTAAGAGTAGATATATAATCAATGAAGCTCTTTAACAATAAATGATGCACAGAAGGTAGGTAAACTTTAATGCTTAAGTAATCATAGAATTTTCTTGTTTGGCTCTTGTTGTTCATCCTTGTTCATGTTTCATAAATGAAGTTATTTATAGTTGAGGATCATAAATGGTTCGTTATACTCATAGATTTTTTTCGTTGAAGGTTGCTTGTAAATTAATTACATCTTTCCTTAGTGTTTCCTTGGATATCTGAGCTTATATAAGGTTCTCTGGTAGATAAGGTAATGAAATAATGCTTTACGATAGAGACTTCCTCTTTTATGTAGTAACGGCTTAAAATATTAAATACTTCTAATAAAAGTGGTTAAAGCTTATACATTTTGGTATAACAAAAGGAAAACTCGGTGACTCAAGGAATGATAAGCAATTTGAATAACTTCAAGGAAATAATTGTGTCTAAATACCATTCAATAAAGATATAGAGGAAACACAATTGATTTCAGATGAAAAGAAAGATTGAGAGATGAGTTTTGGTGAGATTCAAAAAAGACAAAAAATAGAGCATGAAAATACAAGGTAGTACCGATGCTATAATGTCCCAGCACTAATGTTACTATGATAAGCAGACTTTGATTAAGAGCTTAGTATAGGTGTTGTTCTAATAGTATCAGTGTAATCCATCATCGTAAAAGATAAAGACTTTTGACAATTTTGCATGAATAAGGATAATTTTAAAAAGATAACTCAGCACTAGTGTTAAAAGGAAATAACATTGAAGAAACATGATCAATCAAACATCTTTGCAAGATAATAGAAGAGACAATACCGGTGCTATACAGTTAGCACTGGTTTATAGATATTTGTTCAAAAATAGTACAAGTGCTAACTAAGAAACACAGGTGTTGTCTTAACTCAAATAAGGACATAGGATGAACAAGACTGATGTTAAATAGATAGTACTAATGCAAAGAAAAATGTTTAAAGTAGAGAGAATCAATTGCACAGGTTTAAGGGGATAACACCGGTGTTAGAACAAATAGGACTAGTGTTATATGAAATATGAACTAATAGAATAGTGAAAATAATTAAAATAGCACCAGTGTTAAAGCTTTCAATACCAGTGCTAAGAATACTTAGAAACAATTTAGAATAAGACAACATCAAGTATATAGATTATAGTTAAGTCAAATACTTATCTAACAAAGATATATTTGGATCAAAGAACTTTTGTTAAAAATAAGCTTACATTTAGCCAGTTTAGATTAATGTTAAGAAACGCAAAAAAATTCTCTTTATTTTGTAATCATCAAAACCAGGGTTTAATACAATTTTTTATAAAAAATAAATAACTCCCTTAAATATATAATAAATATGATGAATTGTAATTTTTTAAAAAAATTCAATGAGGTCAATTGAGGTCTGGGAGAAAAGCACAATCTAATATGAAGAGAGTTTTTTTTTTAAGCTATAGGTATGCTTAAAATATTAAAAAATAGATAAGGGTAAAATAGTAAAAAAAAAGTAGCTCCCTCAAAACAGCTCCAATTTGGAGGGGAGCAATATGAGGGGAGGGAAAGGGTTAATTTGGCTCCCCACCCTCTAAAATTTCTTAACCAAATGAAGGGAAGGAAGCATCTCCTCCTTCCCTTCCCCTCCCCTCCTCTCCAAAATCCTCCAACCAAATACATTTTTAATGAAATCTCACCGCTTATCGATTATTATTTTACTTACAATTTTATTAAAATAATAAGAGGTGTTGTTTTCTTCATGAAATGCCACAATTTGTTGTTACTAAGCAATTTCGTGGTATTTCAAAAAGAAACACCGCCTAACAATTATGATAATATTACAAAAAAATAATTATATTTGTTATGGTTATTATAATTATTATTATACTTATTAATACAATTGCTATAATTTAATAATTATTTTATAATAAATATAAAAATAAATTTTGAAATAATTATTTTATAATAGATACAATATTTATTCAGGCGATGGAAATGCCACCTCTCTCTTAAAAATTAACTTTTTTATTAATTAGTTTAATTTTAAAAAAAAATTAGAGAGGTGCGTTTCTTCCATGAAGAAATGCCATATCTTCCATAAAGAAATTCCACTGCTATGATTTTTTTTGATTATTTTTAAAAATTAAAGATAGTTTTTAACTCTTCTTGGAATTTCCAAACCTTAATCTCCTTGTCTTGGTCATTCTCTCTGTCCAACTGCTTGCTTTTCTCTCTTGCAACCCATAAATTATTTATTGTCTAATTGTTGAAGTTTCTTTCATTGTCTTCTCTAGTTGAGGTCATTTATACGATCATACTTATAAGATGTTCCTTTTTTTTTTTTCATTTTTCTTACCTTTTATCTACTTGTTTGGGCTAAAACTGAAATAACGTCTATTTAAAAGGGAATAATGGCTAAAACAAGAATTGGATCGAGTGAATGAAGTATTAGGCTTAATAAGGAATCCAACAATGATAGACCCGATCCACATCATGGTAAACTAGTTTGACCAAGTAAGCATGAGTCTTTGAACCCCTTAAAACTTATAGCCACTATATAGACTATTGCCTCACATGAAACCATAATATCTACAGGTGCTGAATCTCATAAAATCATGACCTTCATTTACGGATATTTCAAAAGTATGGGCTGATAGTTACAAACAGCTAATGACGGCTTACGCACACTATAAAGACAAGAACAGCAGCAAAGAAAAGAGGACCAAACAATCAATCAATCATTGGCATCCATTAATACTTTTAGCATTTTTACTTTGTATTTCCATATAGTTTTTAATATCAGTTTTAGCTTTGTAACCTTTATGATCTCGTATCTTGCACATTTTATTAACCAAACACTTGTTATTCCAATTTCTTTACATCTTTACATCCGAATATACTATGGTAAAAGAGCCTGAAGACCCTTTGTTATCTTTTGAGACTCAGCATCCCTAGTACGCTTGGTACTTTTATTGTTTATAGAGTGTTATAGCACTCCCGATGGGACACTGTGTAACAAGATGCCAAGGATGAGGAAAGATAAGAAGATTGATGAAACAAGTGCTAGTTTTAACGAGCCAGAAGGAAACTCTACACATGTAGTGTTAAAACCATTGATGCTTAGTGTTGAGATTGGTGGACAACGTGAGCATGTAGTGATAATGACAACAAGTAGCAATAGTACAAGTCTTGGTTTAAAAGTAGGAAGTGAACATGTTAACCTACTAATTATATCTAACAGTCCCATATCAAAGGTTCTGTGAGGAATTCATGACTGTATGAATAAGCAGATGGAAGAAAATCAAAAGTTCTTTACTCTCTTTAGAAACATCCTAATGTAGAGAAAAGGGAACACTAGCATATGATAATACAGGCTTTGCATGAAGGAATACAAATAAGCTCTTGAAGCAGGGACCTCTTAAAGCAGGCTCAACCTTGGGGCCGCCTGGAGGGTAACCATCAGGGGCCAATACAAACACAGGCCTTCACATACCTATAAAGGACTATTCTGTTCCTCATATTTTCACTAATAGTAACCTCATAAATAATCCGTTAC
The DNA here is from genome assembly GCF_029017545.1 of Prosopis cineraria. Lineage (NCBI taxonomy): Eukaryota > Viridiplantae > Streptophyta > Magnoliopsida > Fabales > Fabaceae > Prosopis > Prosopis cineraria. The sequence continues at coordinate 29,569,371 of NW_026555333.1, read as the reverse complement.
ATTATTTACAGGAGCTAAACACAGGTGGCCTGGGGGGTATAAGGGCCATCCCAAAATGACATAAAGAACAACAAAATCAATTCATAATAGTAGAAGCTCTGAAGGACGTTATTCAAGACATGCACGGTCCTAGCCTGAGACTAATTGTTAGCTTACCTTTACGAAACCATACCCTGAACACATAGACTAAGACAACCCCTATCATAAGGGCTACAGAATCATAAACTTAACTTTGTTCTCAGGAGATAGTACGCAATCAACATAAGAACATATTAGTAGATTTAGCATTTAATATGGTGAAATCATCGATTATGACAACTTCACTAATTTAAAGCTGAGACTATTTTCAAACTCCTTCACAAGCCTAACCTTTACTTGATACGCAACTTTGGCACATAATCTAATGCTTAATTGCATGAAATGGAACAAAAATTCCATGTACAGTTTTATAAGGTAGAACTTGAAGTTAGCATCATAAAGCTTTACAAGCTAACTCAACAAGCAAGAGAAGCAGCTAATTAGTATCTTGTGAGATTTAAAAGACTGAGTAGTAGGTGCAATGTACCACTTCTAGAGGCCAAATTTGTCAAGTTGGCCTACGCAGGGCTCGATATAAAATTAAGGAAAAAATTCCAGGGTTGGTGTTCATAGACTTTTATGAACTCACTGCCAAAATTTATAGATACAAGGAATTACTAAAGGAGGAGAATCATCACTGATGTATGGCTATAGGCACATATTTTGGTGAACTGGGTATGGCAGTAGTAGAACTAAAAAACATAGGAGATTACATTTACCCAGCCTTAATAGGGAAGGTTGTTGAAGCATTGAAAAGACCTAGTATAATGCAGTTCGATACCTCTAAGACTAAAGAAATCTTCAATTTCTTGCTCAAACAAAAGTTTATCTTGCTTCCTATAGATCATAAAATTCCCTCAAAAGAGGAGCGTAAAGGGAAAGATTGATGTAAGTATCACCATTTATGGAGCCACAGTATTAACATCTATTAGGATTTTAAAAATGTTGTACAAGATTAAATTAATTAAGGTGTATTAAAGTTTTCAGGGAAGGAGGAATCCATAGTAATGGATGGACTCGTTCCCACTATTTGCCACTATCAATATGGTAGAAATAGATCCTAACAAGCAAAAAGTTAGGAAATATGGTAGAAGGCAAAGAAAACAAGTGAATGAAAGCCCTGGAACATCTAGATAAAAAGGAAAAGAAGATAGGAAAGGGCTAAGGTAGTATGGGACTACTTAGGGGAACCCTAGGGCAAGACCGATCACGATGATAAATATGTAGCCCTACTTGATACAAGGAGACCGTATAGAGGTTCACCTTTAGGTTGGGAAATAGGCCTAGAGGGGTAGCTTACGGAGAGCCTGGAGAAACTAAAGTAGTCTAGGACCATTTAGGGAAGCCATCGAGAAAATTTGATTATTTTGTAAAATACTCAACCCCACCTAGTGTAAGGGAACTATTTAAAGGTAAGCCTTTAGGCTAAGACGTGGGTCCTAAAGGACAACCCATAAAGGAACTAGAATCAGAGATCACTTAAAAGCTACCTTTAAATCTAAAGCCCGTTGAGGTTCGTGAGACATTGGAAATTCCTAGGTGTTTTAACATGCACTTAAAAAAGATGCCTTTAGTATAAGCGAGCTGCTTAAAGGTACATAGAGGGATAAAAAACAATGTCTTAGGAGAATACCAATGTGCAAGAAATGAGAAAATTCAAAAGGAAGTTAACAAAAGATTAGGATAAGGAGGGAGAAAGTGGAAAAGAAGATGAGCAAAAACAAGCCAAAAGCATTCATGTAGGAGAGGTACCTTTAAACTTCTATTATGCTTTACAATTCAATAGAATAGTAGGAAATAGGGCTTAGGACAAGCTTTCACATGATCAAGACAAAACAGGGGTCACTGAGACAGATGAGAAGCATATGAGCCATATCAATATTGTCCTATGGAACTAAGAGAAGATGAAGAAACTAAACCAATTGAAACATAGGAAAAAGTACAACCAGAAAACACTGAGTCAGAGCCTGTGTGTCAAGTTACACTGTAGGCCATGGAAAGGAAACCTAAGCAAGATATTTTAGAAAAACCTAGTTTCAAGATAACTTTACACTTAAAGCCTTTGTACATTAAGGCTCATTTTGATGGTAAACCCATGATGAGAGTACTACTTAATAATGGCTCAGTAGTTAACGTACTGTTAGCCTAAGTAATGCTTAGGATGGGGCTAGATGAATAAGACTTAATGCCAAGGTGCCTGTGGTAGGATTCATAAGGATAGCCTCAAAGGTTTTAGGGGTATTACCATTATAAGTGAACGTCAAGTCCAAATTATCTCTCATGACCTTTTTTGTTATCAACATTATAACATAATATCAAGCCCTTTTAGGCTGAGATTGGGTTCACACTAATGAATGTGTTCCTTCCTTTCTTCATCAAATGCTTCTTATGTGGAAAGGAGAAGAGGTAAAGGTGGTTTGGGCAAAAGATAGGTCTTTCATAATAGTCATAGATTTCACTGATGCCAAATACTACGATGCAGAATAAGCCCTTCTACTTTCCATAAAACTAATAAGCAAGGGGCCCTAAGAAGGTTTTCCTCATCCAATAGAGTCATAAACCCCTCATAGAACTGATAGATGTTTAATCTAGAAAGGAAGAAGGTCGTAGCAACCATGACCATTCAAAAACTTTGGTTGCATATTATGAAAGAACAATTGAAAGACTTTAAACTCAAGACACTAGGGGCCTAGTTATTTACAAGAACGAATCACAAGAAATCACACAATTGCACAAGTTAAACCTTGCACCTTTTAATTTTGAAGATATAGCCCTAAAAGTACAAGATTTGCTTGAAGAAGTAAATCTCGAATCTCCCAAAGAGCCAAGGATCACTTATATTAGCTCATTGCTAACTCAAGAGTTGAAGAATGCTATGGTACATGTGTTATAAAAGTGCAAGGAATGCTTTGCATAGGATTATGATCAAATACAGGGACTAGTAAGATAGCTAGTCAAACACAAGCTTCCCATTAAGCAAAATTACAAACCACATTAGCAGCCCACTAGTAAGATGTCCATTAAGATAAAGCTCAAGGTACATGTGGAGATCAAACACCTCCTATGGGCCTGCTTCATACTACCTTGTAGGTATACTTAGTGGCTCTTAAACATTATGCTAGTGATAAAGAAGAACAAAAAGCTATAAGTTTAAGTTGATTTTGAAATTTGAACATGGCCATGCCTAAGGACGTGTATGCAATGCCTATTGCAAATAAGTTAATAGATGCTGGTGTTGGAAATGCATTGTTATCATTTATGGATTGTTTTTCAAGTTATAATCAAATATTCATTACAAAAGAGAACATTCATAAGATTGCTCTTAGATGTTAGGCTCTATTAGGACATTTGAATGAGTGGTTATGCCATTCAAACTAAAAAATGAAGGGCCACTTATTGGTGAGCTATGAATGCAATCTTTCATGATACGATAGGAAAACATATGGAAATGTATATAGATAGTATAATGATTAAATCAAAGAAAACTATAGGATCATATTGAACATTTGAGGGTGAGCTTCCTTCAAATGAAGGAGGTAAAAACTAAATATACTTAAATGTGTATTTGATGTAATTACAAGTAACTTTCTTAGATTCTTGGTCCATAAGTGAGGGATTGAAGCAGATTGGAATAAAGCACAGGCTATACAAGAGGTAAAGGAGCTAAGCAACAAAAAATAGTTATAAAGGTCTCTGGGACAAGTTAATTATCTTAAATGCTTCGTTTTAAATTTGGTAGGTAAGTTAAAGGAGTTTCTATGAGCTTCTAAATCATAAAAAAACTGAGGAATTTATATGGGTTGAACATCATCAAATGCCTTTAAAAAAATTAGAGATATTTAACGAAACGCCCAATTTGAGTAGCCATAAGGGAGAATACAACATTTATTTTGTATTTAGCTTCCATCGCCATGTCTATAAGTTACATGTTAGCCTCAATTACTGATAGGGGATATGAGTAGGTGGTCTATTATTTAAGTAGATGTTTAATTCTCACAAAAACTTGATACTCACCTATTGAGATATTGTGTTTAGCATTATATTACGCCTATATTAAATTGAGGCATCATATAATAAATACAATTGTGTATGTGGTTTCACATTCAAATTTAATTAAATACATGCTTAACCTACCTGTTATGATAGGTAATGTAGGAGAATGGAGCTTGGCCTTAACAAAATTTTCATTAGTATTTTTGTCTCAAAAATCAGTAAAAGGCCAAGTATTAGCGGACTTCTTGGTTGATCACCATTTAGCTGAAGTAATTGAAGATGAGAAAGAACACCTATGTTCTTAGTAAATACAGGGCCTTGGGTGCTTAGATGGGTCTAGCATAGAACAAGCATTCGGGGCTAGAATTGTAATAATCTATCCTACAGGCATAAAAACTATCTTATTACTTTAGTTAGATTTTGAATGTATGAACAACCAATCTAAATATAAAGTGTTACTACTGAGGCTTGAAATCCTTTAGGAATTGAATGCTCATGAAGTAGTCATAGAAGGAGACTCTCAACTCATTATCAAATAATGAATTGGTAAGTAAAAGTGTATGAGTCCGACTCTGATAATGTACTACATAGGGGCCTCTTAAATTTTGGAAGACTTCAAGGAAGTAACATTGATGCATATCCCTTAGGCCTAAAATTAGGAAGCTAATAAATTAGCACAGATAGCATTAGAGCTGTGACTCTCACTAGAACTCACTAGAAAAGTGATTGTAGCATAACAAAGGGAGCATCTTTTAATATTTCAATGAGGTTAGACAATATAATATAATTCTATCTCACAAGAGTTAGCTTAAGATTTGTGATATGAATTCAAAAGTTATTTACAAAATCTTAACCAACAACATTCTTACTAAACTAAGATATATGCCTAGAACTTCATCCTAATTAGAGATGAGTTGTACAAAAAGGTCTCAATAGATTATTACTGAAATGCTTAACATTTATAGAATACATGGAAGTTCTAAGACAAGTATAGGAAAGGGTATGTAGGGCTAATCAGTCAGGGCCTAAAATGTAATGGATGGTGCGTAGGCGTGGGTATTACTAGCCATCTATGACTAAATATTGCATTGAATATGCTAAGAGGTGTAGGAAATGCCAAAACACAGGCCAATACAACAAATACTAGTATCAAATGTGCATCCCATTATCAAACCATGGCCCTTCAAGGAGTGGGCCATGGACATAATAAGAAAAATTTATCCAACCTCTTTTAAGGGCCACTCTTGTATCTTAGTGGCTACAAACTATTTCACAAAGTGGGTAGAGGCTGCCCCTATGAAGAAAGTTGAGCAAGATGAAGTAATCAATTTTGTATATGAAAAAATTGTTTTCCATGTTGGGATTCCTCAAATGATCATGACAGATCAAGGGACTATGTTCACTGGAAGCAACTTTAAAGCTTTTGTTGAAGAGAGTGGAATCAAATTATTAACATTCTCACCACATTATCCTCAAATTAATGGACAATTGCTGAAGCTTCTAATAATGTCATATCCCAATACTAAGGGTGTGACTAGCAAGAAATATGAGATAAACTCACATTCCATAAGCCTTAATTAATTAAAAAATTAATTCAAGATAATGATACATAATTTATGTATAAATTTAAGATTCATAAGGTCTTAACCATTTTGTAAAAATTTTGGTAGAGTCTTCCCTGTAATTAGAACCTCCCAAAAATTTTTACAATAACAAACCTATTAGCCAAACTAAAAAAAAGAGTTTAGCTCCACTCCAGCAAATTTCACAATAACAAAATAAGACTAGGAACAAACTACAGTTTACGTGAAGCACTAAATTATAATTGTATAATATAATACATAATTATATCAAAATAAATAGTCAATATATACTTCCACCTTCCAAGAAACAATTATGCCCATTAATAATCAATAGAAGGTGTAGGGTCAACTTCAATTTCTGAGATCAAAAATAATTTTCTCATGAATCCCAATTGAGATTATAAAAAATGAAGGAAGATAACATTTATGAATCCAATAATAAAAATAACCATTAACATATTAAAACTCATTTCATTCATCATTTTATTTTTATTTTTAAACAATCATATATGAAAATATAAATTAAGTGCATATATATATATATATATATATTCAATTGTAGATAATGGAGAAATCAAGTTCAACATTCCAAGCTACAATCTCTTTCTTAAACAATTGAATTATATAATTTACCATATAAAATCAAATATGATCAAACAACAGTTTGTTTAGTAGAATAAATTTAAAAATAATTAGTTTTCAAAAACTCACATTTTAACAAGGCTTTATCAAAACAGTTAACAAATATAGACACACAGTCCATGAGGATAAATAACTAATAAGCATAGGTACACTGTCTATGAGGATAAATAACTGATAAGCATAGCTTAAAGTCACACAAAAAAAGCACGAGCATAAAGCCCATGAAATCAAGCGTAGGCACAATGCCCATGAAAACAAGCATGAGAACTATGATCATGAATAACCATCCCTCCATTTGATGTGCATTGGCTATTATACAGGGTTAGTACCTCCTAAGCACCCTATTAGCTAGGTGTAGCATGGCATGCTAAGGGCTAATGAATTTGCCACTAGCGTCTAGTGTTTTAAAAGTAGTCCCCCTAATTAAAACCAAGTGTGCATGAAGTTGAAAAAGTCAATTCTCAAAATGTTTGCTTTTAAAATATACCATTCAGTGGTCATATTTCATTCCCATACTCATCTCCATTTCCTCCATGCACAATTTGTTGTATTAAAAATTCGCACATCAAACATGGTATTAAGAAATTAAGTTGTTTTTGAAAAGTAACATCGCTTGTCATATATAAATTTCAATTACTACTTATCAATGACATAAATCATCAGTAAAATCATGATATCATAATTAATAAAACAATCATCATAAAAAAATAGTAGTGATAAGGATATTTATACAATTTTTTTATAAAGGAATAATATTAAAATTCAAGTAAAAGCAATTTTATGAAAACCTTGCGAAAAAATTTATTCGAGACGCTATCCACTCACCTTTCACATTTTCAATTATCTCTATAGCTTGCTCCTTTTAAGCTTCTCACTTAAGCTTTAATAATGCCACTATTTACCTAATCAACAAACTAAGAAGCTAATAATACTAAACTTTTCGTGCTACAATTTCATCTATTTATGCTTTATTTAAATATCCACAAGACTTTCCAAAACCTTATTTATTCTTAATTCAACTATCTCAAACCATGCTCTCTTCTAAAATTCTTTAAGTCCAATAACAATAACCTTAATAGTTCACTGGCTATGCAATTCTCAATTGGTATTATAGAATGTAAAAGGATATTAATTCTAAAGACATAGTATTCAATCATCAATACATTAGTCAAGTCAAATTAACAAGTTTAAATGACTCGTCATTCAAGCATATAAAAGAGAAATCTCAAACATCAAATATAACCTTTATAATTTCCTTTAACATAAAACATAATAAGCTAAGTTAAACTCATGTATTCTTAAAACTTTATAATGTACTACAAAACACAAATTTGTTTAATCCTTTCTTTTTCAAATATTTCAACAAACACCTTGAATGCATCGAGCTTCAATTGACAACAACCATTCGATAGATCTCACCAACTTTTAACATTACACAAGCCTCATCAATAATACTTAACATCTCAAATAACATCAAAATTAAACATGTAATATCTGCCTTGACATTACTAAGACAATACTCTTACACGTCGTTGTGATAACCAGGATTAGATAAAATCCTAAGGAAAAGTTATCATAACTCAAGGGTTTAAAAGATAATTAATTTAAAACCATGGGATCCCAAGAAATCTCTTTAAAAAAATATTGTTTAAGCTCAAACTAAAGTTTAAAATCAATAAACCATATTAACAAAAGTATGAAAATCAAACATCACTTGAAAACAAGCTAATGCAATTGGAAATTTTTCAAAAATCTAACCTATTTACCGCAACATAGGCCACACCCGCTGCGGTGGATGGCACAGAGGGATGAGTCCCTCAAAAGGCATTTGCGCCGCAGTGCACACTAATTGTCATGATAGTAGTTCAAACTTTCAAAGTGTGCCATTTCACCATCTGACGTTTGATTTGAGCGATTCAAGTGTCCACACAAAGCTCTTCAAGCCCTCTAGCTAATGGCATTGGTCTCATACTCAAATAATCATCCATTAAAAAAATGGACACCTAAATAGTTTGCTTTCACCTTAAAGCACTTTCAAAGGTGTCCAAAACATACTTTCAGAGTTACTTTGACTGCCTCAAATGAACCACACACAACATAAGAAGCCAATCATATAACCCAAATAAGCATTCATACTCACAATGATTACTAAACCCCTATTTCACAACAACACAAAGGGGTGGATAAAACTTAACACAATTATCATTTTGGTCATTTTGACACATAATTTATTTCAAATATATCACTTGTGATTGTATCTTGGCCAAACACACTCATTTAATTACAATAACATCAATCCTAGGCTAAGATACACACACTTCACATATTCTTATATAAGTGATAATAAAATAATGTCATGTTCTTAAGTTGGCATTATATTATAGCATATTTGTTACAAATCCAAAAAGAGAAAAGGGAAGAGCTATACAATAATGCTCTTCATTCTTCGGTTGCACCTTCCTTCCCTTTGCCCCTACCGGAGCCCTCACCTATAAAATATAACTACGAGGTGAGATAAACATTTCAGTAATAGAATGATTCACTACTATTAATTAACATGCATAACCATAAGAGAGTAAAGCTATTAAGCACCAAAACATACTTTTAGCATATTACAACATACTCTTTTCCATAAACACAAGTCATTTATCACTAGCATGATCATTCTATCATTTGAGCCTTCATATCATGTCGATTAAAACCATAGGCTCTTGAACTAAGTGTACATTCACAATAGTCTAAGCTCAACTTTAGTAGTAGGATCACCTGACTAAAGGTATCCTATCCCACTTTTGGACTATGTTCTCCACCTACTACACATGAATCAAGGTGCAGTTACTTTAACATCACATTATTGATGCTAAGGAGTGTTACTCTTTAACACCGTATCTCGCATGGATATTAAGGAGACTTTCTCTAACGTTGTGTCTCACTAGACACTAAGGAGATAAATTGCTATATGGACTTTCACTACTCCTTCCTACTAGTGAACTCCCACCCCTTAACATGATCATGCTCATACTTTCAATACATTTCACACACTTGTGAAAAATCACTATCTTTTTTCACATAAGGACTTAAAAAATCTTTATCATTTTGAAAGTATTTTCTAGTACACATGAAAAATTATTTTTCATAACATGCCAAGCTTTTGAAACACATGTAAATAAATATACTTATCTACTCACAAACAGTTAAGCAATATAATCAATTAGTGTAAATTATTCCATTACGTTAACCCTTTATCGCATAAAAGGGTTATTATGATTCAACGTTAGCTCTACACATTTTATATGCATAATAAAGCTTGAACAACATTCAATCTACACAATCAAGTGACAATTGTTAATTATCACTCTAGATAAACCTTGAATTCATTAGGTTCTAAATACCTACCACTCTTAAATTCCTTATCTAAAAATATCAACCATTCTAAAACACTCTAAATATCCTATTAAACATCCTAACATACCAAAATCATCACTTAATTCTCCACATTGTCTAGAAACTCTTAAATAATACCTAGGGTTTGTCCAAACCCTTAAGAAAAATTTTAAATCACCATAAAACTCATAAACATAGGGTTAAAGGCTTGATTTAACTCCCCAATAGCTTAAACAAGTCAATGGGTTCGGTTTAAACCTAAGGAAACTAAGATCAAAGTTCCCATTACCCCAAAAGTAGAATTTTTGCATAAAGAAGAAGGAGAGAGAATGTGAAACTTACCCTTTGAAAATTCAAGCTCCAAATGCATCTAAAATAGTCTAGAGATTATTCCTTAGTAGACACCAATCATTTTCCATCGCCTCCTCATGATTTTATTTATCCCACTTCTGATTTCGAGTCTATTATCATGAACTGACAAATGCAAATTTTGCACGTGCATCTTGGCATATTAACATGTCCATCACGGTGCGTAGCATAGAGAGTTCCATCACAATTTAAACTTCCTTCCATACCATGGCTCGCTCAAACACCGACCTAGCCTTCTTTTAAGGCTGTCCAAGGATTTAAAAAATATATTAGTCTCCCATAAATGTCATTAATTAATAATTTATCTAAATTGACTAAAATACCCTTAAAAACACTAAAAATTCTTAATTTGAAAACTTAGGATGTTACAAAAAACATACAACCAACAATTTCCTTACTAAATTAGTAACTTAACCAATCTCAATTCATCTTTATACTTCTTGTAGCCCATCAGTAATCATTAATCATGATAGGCCAACGAAAATCTCTTCTTAAGCTTTCTTTAAACTTAATAAAATACTATAACAATAATCCTATTTAATCCTTTTTTTCCTATTTTAGCATCTTAAGATTCCAACCAATAATTCAAGCCAATAATTATACATATTTCTTCAAGTTATATTATGACAATTTAACAATACTCTTTCAAGCATTTTCTCAAACATCTTAAGGACATTCATCAACAAACTCATGAAGTTAGCATCCAACCAATATCAACAACTTCTAACATTCAATTTCATACTCAAACTTCAATCCAGCCTCATAATAAAGCAACATCCATAATTAATCACAAATTAATGCCTTAATTTCTAGAAATTTTTGATAGTAAAGATCAAAAAATGAAGTATACCATTGACAGCTAGAGGAAGAGGAGAGATTGAGCTCACCACATATACTTCTGTAATGCTTATAGCTGAGATAGGAAGAAGAAATGAAAACTGAGGGCATGTAACAAAGGCCACCATCGACCACAGAGCCAAGAAGAGATAGAGGATGATGATGGAGGAAGAAATCTCATGTCTTTAACACACTAGATGTAAATGTAGCTACATTGAAGGCAATTGAAGACCACCAATAGATTCATGAGCAGCAGGTGAGGAGACAGGAAGATAAAGTTCACACACCCTGACCTAAAGCAAGGAAGAAACAAAGGACAATGATAGGGAGAAAGATTTAGCGACTAACCTACTGTGTAACATTTTAAAATTTTAAGACTCGGATTTATAAAAAAAATAAAATAAAATATCTATAATTAAATTAAAATTTAGAATAATTTAATAGAAGTCCAGAGTTTGAATTTTTCTAAACAAAAGTTTATTTTTATTTTATTTTTAACTATGAAAAAATTACCAAAGTTGACCTAAGCTTTTGTACTATAATAAAAAATGTTGGGCCCTTTCCTGTAATTTTTTCCAAAGTCTTATATCAGCTGTTTAAAGACCAAAATAGATGCATAAATGAAATGGAACAAAGAAAAATGAAAGAAATGAATGGGAGAGAGGAAGAAGAGAAGAGAAAGAGAGGGAGTTAGGCTTGGATCCAGGAGGTTTTGTGACTGTTGCAAGCTTAGTTACACAATAGATAAACTCCCTACTTCAATCTTCTTCCTTCCCTCTTGATTTTCTTCAATTTTTAGAAGAGAAAATTTCTAAATTTTGATCTCAAAGGCTTTATTCTTGTAAACTTTAGTTTCTTTGGATCCTAGGGAGAATGTTTTGAGTTTCTATACAATGATCTAATGTTTTGAGTGGATAATTGTATAAAAAGAGGTGTTTTGGGCACAAATTTAAACCCCAAGAGATTTGGTTTTTCTCTGTAATGGTTAAAGTCTATTGACTTAGTTATAATTTTGCTATTTGAGCCCAATAAGATTTATATTAAGGTTTAGTTTTTATTATAAGGGCTAATGGTAAAAGTTGGTGACAATAAGTGAAGGTTTTTAATTGATTAAAAATTATATAAATTGAAAATTAGCCTACCGATGGCTAATAAATGGTTTTGGTGGTTAAGTGATACTATGTGAATGGTTGGTTTAATATATGGATCATTAAGATGGATTATGACTTATTAACTCAAGTTGTGTGGCATGAATTATAGTCTTCACTAATGTTATTTGTCATGATAAGTGATGTGGATCACTTATATGTTGTAGAGAGTTGTTGGTGAAACTTATTGAGAAGTTAAGGAATAAGCTAAGTCCTATTTTGTACAAGAGGAACCCTTTTGGTATCAAAGGGTTAAGATAATAGGGAAATTTATATTTCTTATTACTTTGTTTTAGTTATTTTTGAATAAATATTACTTGCTATCATACATTACATATTTTAAAAGATTAAATGTACTTTATAAGGGGTTATATGGTACTACTTTGATTATAGTGCAAATATGTTTTCTAATTATTTGAAAACAATGTTTTTATGAAAACGTGATTTATTTGCATGTATTGTAATTATAAAGAATAGAAGTTGTACTTAAGGAAGTGTAACTAAGTAAGGTACCTTGGATAGGCTAAGGAACCGTTTAAGGAAGATTTATAAATGTTATACTACCTTAGAGTATTGAAGTGGTCAATACTTGGAAAAGGTAGACACGAGTAAAAGCCATGATCTCGGTGGGAGTTCACTAATGAGAAGGTGTGGACTTTTGATATTTTATGGCATATTATCAATACTTAGTGTTGCCTTACATATTATGGGCTCAGTGCACTAAAGTGCTTAGTGTATTGAGTGTTTGACACCTCTCAATGGGGGAGAGAATCTGACATATGAAGTATGAGGTTGAGTGCTTAGGCCAAGGTAATCCTCACATGGAGAGTAAGTCATGCTGGCTCTAGAAGGGAGTTAGTTTCGACTGCTCAGGATTCACGTTGAAGGGGCATAGGCGGTTTGGTGGATTAGATCATGCCTTAGATTATGTTTTGTACCTGTGGAGGTATAAGTGGGTATAAGGTTTACCTGCGAGTTAAAGAGTGCCAGGGGGCATTCTGTTGGTCATGAAAGGCCATACCGGCCTATGTCATGCATTCATGTATTTTAAATGACTAAATTATATATTATGTTGAATTTATTATTCATTTATTCAATTATGACTTACTTTATAATAATCAATGTAGATTTCTCTATTATTGAGACTGTGGTTATCTCACCCCTTTCTTTTCAATATTTCCAGGTCCAGGAGAAGGAACCAGTGGAGGACGGGAGAAGGAACAGAGCTAGGGGTTGTTTGTGAATTGTAAAGAACTGTAATCTCTTTCTTTTGAGCAAATATATTGTAATGTATTTAGAATTAGGGTGCCAGTAGAATATGATTATATGTGTGTGTGTGAGTATGTGTGGATTGTATGGCTTGTGTATGAATTTTTATTTGCTTGTAGACTTGTGGCTAGAAAACTTGGCTATGGTGTGTGGTTTTGATGGATTTATTTAGTAGACTAAGTTTTCACTACAAGCAAATATTTATTTTGGTATATATGTGGTTCCACAACAAATGCAAAGTGGTTGCATTGCAAATGGTATGCTATGGGCAAACATATACCTTAGATTGAGAGAGTGGGTGCGTGGGCTCCACAGAGATCTCTAAGCCAAGTGAAAATATTGAGCGTGTGTATTCATATGTGTATATGATATTTAAAATAGCTTTTGGCCACTCTTGTGTGATTTGTGCATTTTGGAGGATTAGAGTCCATTTTAAAAAATGGCACTTGGGTGGTCAAATTTTGGTATAAGGGGTTTTTCTATCATTTAAATATCCTATCAAGTGTTTTTAATCCTATTTGACGCGTCCAAAATGTTCTCACAGGTTTGTGGCCATTATGATGAGATTTGGATAATTTTGAAAATAGTTTTTACCAAAAAATTGCACTTTCACATCTGGGTATCCAAATCTTAATCCGACCATTGAATTTCTCTAAAATTTGGATTACAAGTAAAACCTTTTATAAGCTTTGTGTGGGATTTAGAATCACGTTGATCGAACATTGGACGGAAAAACAGCGCACTCTGGAATTTGGTCTGGAGGAGCTATAGTGCTATCATGACAGCAATAGTGATGATATTGCAATATGCACAAAATTTAATTCGTCCGTTGGATCTTTTCAAAATTTGGTATGCTAATAGTACTTTTTAAAAGTGATATGTGGGCTTTGGAATCGCTCCGATCAGAGGTCGGATGATAAAATGGTGTGCTTCAAAAGTTAGTCCGAAGGTGCTGTCATGACAGCTTTTTAGCTGTCATGACAGCAAAAATGATCAAACTTATAATATGTTCAATTTTTAATTTGACCGTTGGATCTTTTTGAAATTTAGTACACTTATAGTACCTTTTGAATTTGACGTATGAGCTTTAAAATTACATCAATCGGGGACGGATGACAGAACGGTGCCTCTTGAAAGTTGGCCCAGGAGGGCTGCTAGACAGCATCTTTTTATCCCGCTTTCGCCTAGCTTGCTTTCGTGCACTATAGGTAAAACCTATAAATTATTTTTTAAAAAAGGTTTTAAATGTTTATTTTGCAATCGTGTATCTTCTTAGTGATTTAAATGGTTTGTTTTCTAGGTTGGTTTTAGGATTAACTCCTTAGCCACACTTAGTTTATTTGAATTATATGATTTTTAGATAATATTCGGGGCAAGTGTTACACACTGTAACAAACGAACGAAGATGGAGAAGAGGGTGATGGACGAGCTATCAGTGGTGGGGAGAAGAAAGAAAGATGGCATGTTGTCAATGAAGAGAAGAAATGAAAACTAATGCTCTGTTCTTTACATGTGAAGAAGAAAAAAATGTAAACTAAAAATAATTTCGGAAAATTACAAGAAAGGACATAAGAAAAATTACAAGAAAGGGCAAAAATTTTCCTATAATTTAAAATGAAAAAAAACCAAAAGTTTGCTTGGTAGAATTCAAACTCTAGATCTTCAAAAAAGTTACTAATGAAAGTTTCAATTAAACTACCATTCTCTACTTGTTGTAAAACTAATTCAAATAAATTATCAATTAGAAGAAAAATTAATTTAATTTAATTTAAAATTTAGGGTTATTACAAATAAGGTGATCCTAGGCATTCTAAAGAAAATGATTGAACAAAACTCTAGAGAATGGCACAAACAACTTCTTGAAGCATTATGGGCATACAAAACTTCAAAGAGAGAAGCCATTGGCATAAGCTCATATGTTTAAGCTTATGGGCATGAGGCTATGCTATCAATGGAAGTAGCCGTCCCTTCATTACATGTTGCTAACAACCTAGGAATGCCTCCAAGGGAACATAATGAAGCTATGACGAACGAGTTAATCCAATTAGATGAAATTCATTCACAGGCACTAGATCACATGATTGCCCAAAAGGAAGAAGTTTAAAAAATATATGGTCGAATGATAAAGAAGAAACAATTTTAAACAAGCAAACTTGTCTAGAAACTTATTTTGTCACCTAGTACCAAGGACTAGGAACTTGATAAATTATTACTTAATTGGGAAGGACTGTTCAAAGTTAGTGAAGTACTTAAAGGTAACACATATCAGCTATCTAGTCTCAACAGGATTCCACATATCTGGGCCATAAACGAAAATTACTAGAAAAAATATTGGTCGTCACTAGAATGATTACAAGGGGCTGAGGCCTAAAGTGGCTTTAGGCAAATAAATTAGGAACAAAGGACTTGATACCTAGAGCGGCATCAAGGTACACAAATAGACAACTATTTTCTAACAAATAAACATGTATATTGATAACTGCTGTTATGTACATATCTATATAGGTGTAATAAAATTGTTCAATATACATAGGAGAAGAAAAGCGGGCGCCTAAAGTGTTAAGTCTTCCAATTCTCCACCAAGGCCTTCCAAGCATCTACCGCTTTGTCCAAGCTAGCCTTGGCGTGTTTATAACAAGACTTGGCCTGCTCCAATTCAATTGCTTGAGAAAGATGGATGGCCTATTCAGCTTTAAGCATAGCAAGATGTGCCCGTACCTCACTCAACATTGTGCTTGAGGCTGATTCTGATTCATCAATCTCCCCAATCTCGTTCTAGGCCCTCGCCAATTCTTACTCTAGCTCGGCCTCCCTCACTCTTAATACCTAAACACACTTGGTCTTGGTTGCTTTAGCCTTAGCCTTGGCGTCAAGGATGGATATATCAATATTCAGTAAGTAAATAAATAAGTAAAGGAAATTAACAATTGAATCAAGAAAGTCTTAATATTAATTTAAATGAAGGGCAATATTATTATTTTTTAAAAAAATTTGATATTAAATCAGTACCTTTGAACTGTAATGAAATTTTAAAAATTTAAAGGTTTTGAATGTAATTAAGTATGGTCAAGGGTCCTTTCTTGAAATTCTCCCTAGTTTAAACTAGAACAATTATAAATAAATTAGGACAAACGTATCGAATTAGAATAGCACTAGTAGAAGCTGGAAAGTGAGGAATTGCTGCTGGATTTTTGAGTGTGCAAGGGCTATGCAGGGAAGAAATGAAATTATTTATGAATCAAATTAAATTAAAAGAATGTGTACGATTTTGTGGTCATTTGAACTTTCCCATTGAATAAGAATTTTCATGGATTGAAAATGACAAGGTAACGTATCTAGTGGACCCATATTTTAGGTATTATGAAAGTTCTTATGTTTGAAGCATTTTTTTATGAATCACATTAAATGTTTAAAAGAAATAATCTTATTTATGATCTCATTATTGGATATTTATGACCAAGTGATCTCCCACGAAATGTAGAATTATGTGTTATCTTCTGATTTATACATCCTACGAGCATTTTTTACTTTAGAGAAATATTATGTTGTATTTATTTTTTTAAAAAAGCCGGTGGTTATTTATCCTCATGAAATTTTTATTAAAAGTATAGCCAATTTTCAGTACATGAAATCATGGGGATGTTAAAAAAAAATCAAAAAGAAATTCACTATTGACACTCAATATGTAAAGTGTTACTTTAATAAATATTTAATTGTGTTAATAATGTAATTGTTTTAGATTTTAATTTTTTTGTGACCCAAATTATTATCTATGATGGTTTTTTTAAAAAAGCCCTTGATTTGGAAAAAAGCAAATTATTGCTTAGTTTGAAATTTATTGCAAGGTTGGGAGTATATAAATCCATTCTCCATCTATATTTTACGAGGCCTCAATCCTGTTCGGTCGCCGTCACGCGTTTAATTGCCTGGGTATGAAATATTTCGCATTTTTATCACCCAGGACAAACCAGTTACTCTTCGCTTTTTGGGCCCACATGATATCTCCTGCCTGATGATAACATCTTCCAACTCAATTCACAGTTGTCTCTGTAGCTTCTCAACCCATCCTCGCTAGTAGTTCCATCAATTACCTCCTCTAACCGATGACTCATCAATCTCTTGTTTTTTAAACGACCAAACGCGTCTTTATTCCACTTAGAAACATCCTGCTCAAAGCTAGCAATATTGACATTCTAATCCTTCTCATCAGTTACCCCACTCCGTTCCACGAACCTCTCAAAATCCTCATGCAATGTGAATATAGAAGACACTTGAAGATAATTTTTTTTTTAATTTTAAGATTCGACAGGATTTGCTAAATATTATTATTATTATTTTTACTTTATCTTTACTTATAGTTTATCTTCTACTAAAAATATGTACTTTGGTTCATCTAATTTTATCATCATCATCATCTACTTAATCTTTATTGAACTCACTTCTTTAATTTTGTCTTTTACTTTGTGACAAAATATATAAGAAAAATTGAGGAAAAGGACCTAACTGAAAGAGAAATTGTGCCCAATAATCAAGTTAAATTTAAGGACCAAACTAAATATTTTATGCATTAAAAAATCTGAGCATATGACTGAAATGCACCTCAGTTTAAACTAAAAAAAAAAAAAAAGAGTTGCATGTTCAACACGTGCACCTTAAGTCGAAAGCCGTGCATCTTAAGCCAAAAATCTTATACCCATGATAATAAAAATTACAACTTACTTGGAATACAAGGCTTCTAGCTAAGGTGCAAGGCTTCTGGTTTGAGTTTAAAGTTTTTGGCTTAGGGTGTAAGTGTTGAACATGCAGCTTTTTTTTTTTTTAATTTCGTTGGTTTAAACAGAAGGGCATTTTAGTCATTTGCTCATATTATTTAATAAACAAAATATTCAATTCGCTCCTTAAATTCAACTTCATCTTTAAGTACAAATTCTCTTTCAACCAGGTCATTTTTAATCAATTTTTTCAAATTATTTTTTTTGTGGTATTTTACAGTAATTGTTTACATTGATATTGTACAACTTTATTTTTGAAAAAAATGTCAGAATCTAAGTATCATTAATTTAAACTTTTGGGATTTTACGTTTATTCTAAAGGAAAAACGCACATTAGCAGTAAGGAAAAAAAAAAATGTATATCTTTCACTATGATCTCTTCCTTCAAATAAGTCAAAACCATATTATTCATACTAAAAAATATGACAGTCAAGTACAGACCTTTTGAGTATGCCCGAAAACAAAAAGCGCGCCCGCCCCCGCACACAAAAGTACACCTTTATGAGTGAACAAGAAATGGTTAGCAAGTGTACTGGCATTGACACAAGGAATTTTGTTTACCCAAAGTGTCATCACAAAAGCCAACACCACCAAGTTTGGCAGAAGTACACTTGGATTTACAACATTTATCATCACAACCAGCAAAGCACCTACCAAGACCCAAGTTACATTTCTTTGGGGGAGGAAGGGCACATTCGTAAAAGCACATGCACGTGTTTTGCTGGCACGATGGTTTCCCATTTGGATGCCTCTCAATACATGGGTTATAGCAAGTCTTTGGGGATTCACAAGCATTACTCCCCACAGCCACTACGTCTGAGCATACCTCTGCTTTCCCCAACATCACCATTGTTGTCATAACTGCATTCATCATTAACCGTAATCAGTGGCGGAGCCGAGACTCCTAAATGAGAGTAAGGATGAGTAGTTCAAAATTTTATCACACACGCACAATAGATACAAAATACTAAATTGAAATCTACATATACACCAAATTTACCACTCTCACCACAACTAGTTCCGCTATTAATTAACCATATTATATAATATGTGTGTGTGAACTCAATCCAATTATTTGTTTAACCAAATTTGTAATTGTTGCCACAATTGCATTGATCATTAACTGTCATAAGTGGCAGAATCGAGACTGTGAGAGTAAGGGTAAGTAATTCAAAATCTCAAGAGTATATATGAATACAAAATACTAAAACTTGTACACCAAATTTATAATTTTACTCCAAAATAAAGAAATCTTAGTCTTTATGTATATAACAATTTAGTTAAGAGAAATCCATTATTTTTCCTTAGTACATTGAGGGAGGTAATCTCTAATGTCAACAGAGTCTACTCCCTGTGTATTAAAAAAAAAAAAAAAGAGTGCATTTGCCTCTCACCATATTGTGGCTCCACCACTCGGGCGGGGTTATAAGTAGAAGAAGCAAGAGATGCATACCTAGTGCGAGAAGAAAGCCATATGAGAGTGATTGCTGACTGATCTTCATGGCTTCTCTGTAATGAATATCGCTTTCAAGCTTTTTACTCTTGCTTGTGAACTACTCATATATAATGTTGTTGAATATTGAGAGGACTAGAGTCATTGTGATTTGAAATTTGGTTTCGTAATTAAATCCATTTGATTTGATTGGCACGTTACAGTTCGGTAATTTTCCTTTATAATATTGTCCCTTTTTGACCCCGCCCAATTAAGGAAAGTTACATGCTTGGCATTATGGGGAATGGACAATAGTTTTTTTTTTAATTAACCACGTTGGAGGGAATAAAATCCAATTGATAATGCAGAAAACGAAATAACATTTTGAATGGAATATAATGGCCATTAAACAATCAGAGAAGCAATTAATCCCCCAGAAATTACTAAAATTCTACTGACAAAGATGTGTGCGGCTGCAATCATGCAGTATTGATGGCAAGAAATTATATAGCTTCCTGCGCACAATTGTGAATTAACATCTTGTAATTTATTTTATTTTAATTAAATTTTTATAGTTTGATTCATTAAATTTGCTAATCTTAAATGGTAATTTTGTTGAATTTTTTTAAAAAAATGAAATTAAGAACTTTTATATTTTTATTAAAATATTATATAACTTTAAAATTAATTACATAATTTTTATAAATTACCCTCTGGTTGGTTGGGAAGAAATTTTATTTCCTCTCATTTTCATTTCTTTTAACTTTTCTTCCCATCCAAACAGAACATTAGAATTTACATAATTAAGTTATCTTTTAAATAATTTTTATGCATATAGAATTTTCATAAAAAAATTAATAAAAATTTAAATGGCGTATTAAATCAAATTTTCCTTCTTCTTTTTTTCCAAATTTATTAAATCAATTTTTTTTATAAACTCTAAAAGTTTTTTCGTCCTTAAAAATTAAGTTAATCATTTAGTTATAATTTTAAATTTTAGGAATTAACTTATTTAATTGATTAAATTATAAGAGTTTGAGTAAAATAAAATAAATTGTAAGTACGTAGTCTAAAATTGAGATAAAATGTAAGCACCTACAAGTAACACGGAATCCAACGTGAATTAATCACAGAAAAGGCTCCTCCAGGATCGCAGCTTTATTTTTTTTTTTACTTTTTTTAATTAGGGATCGAAGCTTTATAATATATATATATATATATATATTCCTGATTTTATACATTACATAGAGTTAGAAATCTCACTATCCTGTAAGATTAGACAAACGTTAAATACGTATTTTAGACTTCGCATTCGTATCACAAGTTAAAAATTAAATAATCTTTCAATAACATGACAGAATGAATAAAGAAGACTTATATAGATATATTCGCACAAAAAAGAAGAAGAAGAAGAAGAAGAAGACATAGATATATTGTAACAAATCTGAAATTTAATTCTATCAATCTTAATAGACAAAACTCAAAAGTATTGTTTTTGAAGTCAAATTTGATTTTGCAAATCCATAATTGATGGAGAAACAAATTTTAGAATCCTACATCAATTTCTCTACTCTTTCTTCTAGTCCCTATCTCATTCTTCTATTTTCATAAATAATCATAAATCCTTGAAATTCTTTTGCTATGAGTGCGATTGAATTTGTTTGGCTGACCCACATTTAACTCCATTAACTTTTTTTTTTTCTGGCTATTGATGGAGACTTAAATTGGTAATATGGATACCAGTGGGGAGAGGAACCTCTCCATTTCCTTGACATCATTTTCCCTCTATTTCCCAATCTTAACTATTGATATCACAGCGTTAAATGAATATGTTTTAGCCATAAATTCAATAAATGGTTATGATTAGGGAATATAAGGGAAAACAATGGTCAAGAAATGGAGAGACTCCTCTCACAAATAAGTAGTCCTGTACATTGAGCAGCTATGAGACTCAGTAGTATTTGAGTGGGTTGGATTCCCCATGGCAACAACTAGATTTTGAAACAGGGTTTTCATCTCACTAAAATATACCCCCTCCATCCATATATATATATATATATATAGTCAGGACTCCCAAGTACACATGTTGATGTATTATGAAGTTACGTCAGCTCCATGGCTTTCTCCCGTACTGACAAGTGCATGCAGGTTGAATAATTTCTCAATAATAAATTATTATTCATTATTTGAAAATATAATATATGCATTTAATGTGTATGGATCAATGAATTAAATTCGTGATTTGATTCTTTAATTATGAAAAGTGTAATCATGGAATAAATTTGTGAGAAAATTAAATTCTTGAATCCATTTTATTTTGATTAAAAATTTTAGGATTTAATATCAACTGATAAAACAATCATAATTTTGTTTGGGTATAAATTAATTTTCTTGATGGTCAACTTTAAACTATTATGTCTCCTCACTTTATTTTATAATTTGTTGATTGTGATCATTTTATGCTATATTAGTTAATATATTTAAGTTTATTTTTTTGATTCTATATAAAATCTATGTATATATAATTTAAAATTTATAATGTAACTTTCAATTCTATGTAATTTTCATCAATTATATGGCAAGATTGCACCAATACCATTAATTTAATTTTGGTTTCATCCAATAATCAAATATGTTTTTTTTAAAAAAAAAATATAAGTATTGTATGAGTATCTAAGAAATATAGGAAACCTATCACAAACATTAACTTTTGAGCTGAAAAAACAAACCCACTTCAATAGCTCATTGATGTTGTGAATTTTTATTATATTTATTTAAACTTTTGAAAATAATCAAAATGAAAAAAAAGGATTATTTTAAGAAATTACTTTAAATATCTTTTGAAAATAATCTAATGTGATAGATGGAAAAAAATGTTTTGAAAAGATAGGATACAATAAGATATCATAACATTTTAAAATAATAAAATAATAAATTATTTTTATAAAATAGAAATCAAAGAACATATCATAAAATTTAAAAATAACTAACTAATAATTATTTTTTATTATTGTAGCTAAATATAAAATAATTTCTTCTTTTTATAAAGTATCTACAAAATAAATCTTTTTTTTATAAAACCCTAAACTATTTAAAAATAACTTATTTTTAAATCTTAAACAAATGGGCTCCAAGGCATGGGTGGGCATTAAAAATAGGTGCCTCTCCCAATGAGAATTCAAACCTTTGATTTGCTACGTTATGAAGGACTGGTCTTTTTTACTAAACTTAACATCCATTAGTTGCTTTTTATATTTTTTAAATTACTTATGTATAATTCTATTGAAATTAGGCAACCCAATCACATTTGTATTATAGTTGATAGTGGATATTTGAATAGTATTTAATTAATATGATACATTTTCTCCCTTGAAAAATAGAAGTGTCAACAACCTGTGAAAAACCGGTCAGAATTAGTTAAGAACTGTTAATAACCCAAAATGATGTTATTTTATGTTTTTATTTGTTGTGATACGTTAGTTTTCCTTTATTGGGGTTTGTGTGTGTGTGTGAAGTGTATGTGTTATGATACATTGGTGATTTTAGTTAATAATGGAACCTTGTGCCTGTTAGTTTGATTAGATAATTAATGTGGCATACTTTATGATTTTGGTTATTTGTAATTAACAATAATAGTTTTATTATTGAAGGTGAAAACAATAATAGTTTTATTATAATATTAGTACTATAAATTTGATAGAAGTAATAAGGATATGGTTCAATATTATCGAAGATATTTTTATTTTTTTACACAATTTTAAATTTTTATTTTTAATTAAGACCATTCAAATCATAATTTAATATGGTTTAGTAAACTAATATCTTGACAAGGTCAACGTCTTTTCCAATTCTAATAACATTGATTTCTGCTCAACAAAATAGATGGGACACTTTAATTAAACTTATTGTAGGTTGGGTGGAGAGCAAACGACCTGATTTCTAATTCTAAATTTATAAATAACTAGTTTTCAATATTTAATTTATAATAAAGACGTACAAGTGATGCTTGAGGCTAGGATAGTCTAATTAATTAAGTATACATCGTATAGTCAATTGTTTTTTGACCAAACATCGTATAGTCATACTTGACTCAAAAGAATCTCCAATATGAAAGAGACAATTTTTATAACAATCCTATCGAGTGGCTGATAAAAAAAAAATTATATTATATATATTTAAAACGTGAATCATGAACATCATGGGGTTGGCCAAAAAAAAAATGAACACTATGGGTGATTAAGAAGCAATAACAGCACAACTAAAACGGTGCTCAAATTTGACTCCATCATGTCAATGCAGTCATTACTTCACACCATCAAATTATATATAGGAACAATTATTATGCAAATCCTTATAATTGTTGTCAGTTTAAATAGGTCTTTATAGTTAATATTGTTTAATATCAACCCTTCTAATTTGATTCATTACATATGCTAAATCCTAAAGATTAAAATTATTAATGAATAATTAAATTTCTCAAAACAAGAACATTTTTATGGTTGAGGATTTCGGAATCGACCTTTCGTGCTCTTGCCGGCCCGGATCACGCTCTTCCTGCTTTGGCAAGATGGTGGAAGGAAATGTTGACCTGACGGCAGTTTTCAGGACGGCGACCAAATGGACAACGGATTCGTCCTCACCTATGTCATCTACCCTCAGTCTAATGTCCTCACCAGGGTGGCATACACTTTATTCGCTTCCTTAGAACGATGCTATTGTATCAACCTCAGCACCATCAATAACGATGACATTGAAGAAGCTTCCGACCGCCCTCTTATCGCCTCTGAGATCAACTCTCAACTCGCTGATTCCGCCCACATTCATCAGGTGTGACGATGATTCTCATCAGTAGCTTTGTGAATTTTTCTTTTTTCGTAATTCACTAATTTAATAATTTACTTGTGTGTATAAAGAGTTGATTTTGGGTTTTCCGTTGTCGGTGGTTTGATTTTTGGGACTTTGTTGTTCTTTTCTTTTCCAGTCGGCTTCCATCTTCCATTTCTTGGTGTTTCTTCTTCGAACAGCTTCCTTTTCTTCTCGAAATAATCCCAACTATTCTCTTCTTCTTTATTTGCCTGTGTGGGTTGGTTTATCTGAATCTCAGACTCATTTCTCAGTAGTTAAAAAGCAATTGTTAATATTCTGTTATGGACATTTATTTCTTGCAGATTATCCTTTACTCTTTGATGAAACATTTCAGTGGAGCAAAGAAAGATACAATACTTGGTGAGGTATGCATTATAGATCAATGAATTTGCATAGCTTCGTTTTGAAAATTAGTTTAAAAGGAAATAAATATTTAGTTGGTTTGAGTTTATCTGGATCTGGTTATGAGGTGATTTAGTGACTAAGGAGTAGGGATAAGGGGGGAAGAGAGATGTGGTTACATTATTCATGCCAAATTATTTCTCCTCCTGCTCAACAAGAGCATTTTTTGGTTCTGTGAGAACCTGAAAAACAAACATATTTGTGTCATTACGTGAGATATCTTAGCATAAACATACAGAACCTGTGAACTCTTTCCTCAGCTATCATGTACACTTTAAATCTAAGATTACATGCCCAACCGAAAAAAAAGTCTAAACTTACGTAAATGTCATACTGCTTGCAGCATCCACAAATTCAATATTTAAAAGCTTGATACCTTAAGAATCCATTATTGGTCCTTTTCATCCTTATCAAAAATTTTCTTCCTTTTCTATTCAAAAATTAACTATCAACCATGTGCGTGCAATACATGTGAGATGACCACTTTTTCATTTCTTTTTTAGATTTCATCATCTAAACTCTCACTACTACAAAAAAAGAAATATAAAACAGTTATTTTCCTTACCATATAATGGTTATGAACTATTGAGTAAGTTAGCATTGAATATTTTATGACTATTTATTCAACGGTTTTTAACCGTTAAATATTTTTAATTTATTCAACGGTTTTTATTCCAAAACTGTTGCATAAATTTTTGAAATTTTAAAATGAGAAATTGTGAGAGATAATATTCAACAGTTTTGGAATAAAAACTGCTGAATATTTTTAAATTATTCAATGGTTATTAATTAAAAACCGTTGAATATATACTTATTCAGCGGTTGTAAGATGAAACCGTTGAATAGTTTTGTGATCATATTCAACGGTTTTATCTTATAACCATTGAATATTAGGACCTAATTTTTTTCATATTCTGCCTACATTTCTAGCAAGCCCCCTGCATTGTAAATTACAGAATGATATTCCAGAACCCAGACACAAGTTTCAGCCAATAATAGTTACGTTTATATATATATGTGTGTGTACAATAAATTCCTATAAAAAACTTATGTACAACTTGAATTGCTTAAATGAAAGCAATTAGGGGTTAAAACATAAAGCTTCAAATTCTAAAATTTGCCTAAGTTTCTTAACTATCACTGCTGCTGGCTGTTGAAAGTAAACCATGCTTCAAAAATACCGTGTGCTAACTCTTCAAGGACTTCTTCTATTTGAGCATGAGTATACGTGTCACAGTATGTGTCCTCATAGTACTATATGCGACAACAACAACAAAAAATTAAAATCATGTTTATTGATAAAAACTAATAAAATAGAATGGGAAGACAATTACATTATTTAGAAGAATTCCGGTTGGAGCATGTTGGATTATGTCCTTTATGAATTTCATGACAGCGTACCCACAATCCCTGACTTTGTCTGCTTGCTCTGGGCACTACAATCATACAATGGATAAAATAACCGAATAGTTAATTAATAATATGACATGACCTATACAATGACGTTGCTAACATAATTAATGATAAATACATGTACCTTGACAACTTTCCATGATGCTGCTGTATCAAACCGACTGCTGCCCTTTACTAGTTGTTGAAATTGTTGATCAACATCAGTGCGGTATATGATAATGGCCCTAACATGAAATAGAAAACTTGACATGAGAAATATTCATACAAAAAGAACAAATTACATATATGCAAACAAATTAATCAACTTACTGATTAATCATTTCCACAATATGTGGTCTGTTAGATGGATGGCCACTCCGAATAGGGTCAAGATACCACACCCTCCCTAAAGTTGGATTGATCACAAGCAATATCTAGTGTCCCCTATGACAAAAATTATAATTAGAAACTATCATATAAATAATTAAATGTTGAATAAATTAAAGTGAAGCATCGTAAAGTAACTTACCCTTCACAATAAGGTACTATAAATATTGTGTTCTTGTCAGCACCACGTTGATGGAAGTACTTTGAAAGCTTTTGAGATATTTCCAGTCCTTGCTTAGGACTCATTATATTATGGCCATAAGGAGAGACCATATGAGGACTGACAAATATACTCCTCCGTGCTATATCTCTTCCAACAAGCATGGTAGTGTAGAGGTTCCTTAAATGTCAAAATAAATAGAACGATATATGATTAAAGAGTGTGTGTGTGTGTGTGTGTGTATAGCTAAATGTCTAATGAAAGGTTTTAGAAACATATCTCATATATAACTTACATAGAGTAGTGGTAGAAGATAGCAAAGACAAGGATTCATTTTTAGATCCAACTGAAGATAGCCAAAGCCTAAAATACATTGATATATAAAGGAGATAACCATATCATATAAACTAATGCCTCTAGAAATGACTGGATGACTCATCACAAAAGCACTTAACATTAAAAGATAATAGAAATGGCTAAGATAGGATAATAGAGGATATAAAAATGAAGTAATGCCTACAGAAGTTGGTCTTCAGTTACAGCTAACAACTTTACTAAGATTGGAAATCGTCCAATAAGCTCTATATGAGACTTTAGGCAATTAGACGAGAACTTTCTACCTAAAAATTGCTAATGCATCTATTAGACTCAAGCAGAAGGTTACCATCATCATATTGCTTCTTGTACATTTTGTTTAGGGCTAGGGGTGAATTAAGTGGAAAGCATCATTGAAGTACATGATTTATAGCTTCTTGCTATTAAAGAAATAAAAGATAGAAAGGAATCTTTTTATTCAGATAAGGTCAATTCTCACCAACTCAAGTAAAGATGTTGTTGCAATAGCACAGTACAGCAGCATCTTTCACTCAAACAGTTCTCATATTGGCATGAATTGGTTCTCCAAAACCAATAGAAGAATACTCTTGTTTGATTTAATTGATAAATTATTACTCCCTTCATTTCAAAATGCAAGACATTTTTAATTAAATCTCACCTCCTAATAAAGTAGTTATCTACTTCAAACTAATCCTATCTTTCAATATTTATCTCTATTAAATACCCTACAATAAATATAAAGTTATCTATTAATAGGGGCACTTTTGAAAAAAAATAATAATTATAATTCGAAAGACTAAAATACCTTACATTTTTTTTACATAACTCCTAATAAAATGCCTCATATTTTTGAAAGAAGAGAGTAAAATTTAAAGCAATATTTAGGGGAAAACATAGGTGATAAATATAACAATTTTAAGGCAATTTAGCATAAGTAATAAATATATGTTATTAAAATCAAGTACATATTGTGCTTTAGAAAGGAGCCTGGATCACCAACCTTTTTAGAAATACTTGACAGTTTGATAAAAGAGTTCTTTGACAAATACTTATTTTAATTTTCTTCTCTTTTCTCATTATCTCTCTTTAAATCTTCCATAGCCTACAAATCTAACTATTCCAATAAAAGTCTAAACTAGTCTTTACACTGGGATGGGTTATAAAATTCACTAGAGCAAGGTGGGCATTGCCATAAGGAATGGGAAGAAAATGGCTGAGTAGAGAAGTTTATTTTATTAGCAATATCCTTTCAGTTAGTATGTGTATTGCTTTAACAAAAATAGAAGGAAAAATTTTAGCTGCTTGCAATGGTGCATGCGTGTATTTTTTAGAGTCTGATCTCTTAGTCTCCACACAATAATAAGTTAACCAACAAAATTAGAATGTTGTAGTAAGTTAGTAATTAGTAAAAGGTTTTGAAACTATCCATAATGTCTTCATTTTCTCTATAGAAGGAGAATTGTGGTCACTATTTAGTGGGGAATTATTTGAAATTTCAAAATTCTCCATTATTTCATTATTAATGAAAAATATAAAAGTAAGTGGATCAACACACTCATTGAATGGGTGTCAAGATTAATATTTTTTTAAAAAATTTAATTTTCACCCATTATTATAAATTCACTTTAATATATAATATCAAAACTTTCTTTCAATTACCAAGACTTGTATTTCTTGATCATGAGGGAAGTCAATAATTATTCTCTGTATGTAAACTATAGGACAAGAAAGAATTGTTTCATTACTTATTCACAAAACTTGTCACTTGTGTTATCAACCATAAGTTGATTGCATGGTCCAATTTATATATGTAAGGTATGAGTGAGAAAAATCCTCTAATGAAATTACAGTTCTGGCATGAAATGAAGGAAAAAAGGTACTGTAACATACCTATATGTTGTCACCTTGTGGATGCTTCCTCGCTCCTTTCTCCAAAACACTTACTATCTAGACAATTTTTATTCAATGTCTAGGCTAAGATTCAAATGATACCAACCATTGTACCAAAATTAGCTTCTGATAAACATTTAGCATAAATAATCTAAATTAGGAAAATGAAAATGTTGAGAACAGAAACAGACATATCATGTCAACATAAAGTCTGCCAAGAAACCATAAAGACATTCAAGTGTACACTGGAGACTTTGGCTAATAAAGGCTTCAAGAAATCAAGCTTAAGATCTAAGAATGCTAGAACTTAGAACCATATTACAAGTATTAATCAGGGAGATGATTTCATCTCAAATAGTTTATGATTCACTCTTCATTTTTACATGTCTATTATTCATTTGTGTTTTCCTCTCATTTGTTATCTTATTTTATAGTCAAATGTTTGAAATTTTGCCTCTAAGTACTTGAAAAGTTAGAAGGTTAACTTGAAAAATGCCACATTTATCAAATGCATAATGTTTCCTAAATGATGGGCAAATGCTTGCATGTGCAAGTTCCTTTTGTAATTGCTACTTCTAAGAATATGATTAGTTGAAGCCTTGAGACATTGTCGTAGCTTTAAGTGGAAAGACTATAAGGGCCTAGATTTTTTTAGCTCTTTTTCCTTTTAGTGTATTATATTAAATTATATCACCTATAATCAGGACAACTAAATGTTATTTGATATATTTTTGGGAAATAAATGTTAATTGATATTGACTTTTACATACAAATTATTAGAATCTGAACACAATGACTCTTGTGGCTTTTTACTCAAAACTATTTTCAATTTTAATTTCATGGAGTTATTTTTTTTTTTTGATTTTTTAGAAAGAAAAACTTTGTGTGATTTTGCTTTTTCTAAAGAATTAAAAGT
This sequence comes from Prosopis cineraria, assembly GCF_029017545.1. Taxonomy (NCBI): domain Eukaryota; kingdom Viridiplantae; phylum Streptophyta; class Magnoliopsida; order Fabales; family Fabaceae; genus Prosopis; species Prosopis cineraria. Next base: position 29,539,515 of record NW_026555333.1, on the reverse strand, counting down.
ATAAGTAACACTTAGATTACATGTAACCAAATATAGGATGTTGGGATCTGCTAATAACCAGAGGTTGAATGTGTCTCAATTGGTTAATGTAGAAATAGCAAAACTAAGATTAGATATCTTGGGCATTGTAAATTTGACTAAGAGGTTGTGGAGGATATCGATCTGGATATGTGGGAAATTCTGATTGATTGGCTTGTGGAGGTTAATTCCTTTGCTGTGTTCTTTGTTATATCTAAAAACATATTTAGCTTTATCTTTTTGTTTGTTTCAAGTATATTTAATTTTGCTTATGCTATTCAATTCAACTATTGAAGATTTAATGGTGGGAGAAAAGGCTTAAAAAGTGCATATGGTAAGCTAAAGGTAAACTTATCCTCTCTCTTATTGATAATATAGAATAAACATAAACAAAATTAATTCTTAGTTTTTTATACTGCTACATGATGGCATGCTTTACATTAGGCAAAGTTAATAACTTTTTTTCTTTAAAATTTTTTTTTTATTAAAATCTCCAACATGTGATCTTACATGTCTTATTTAGATCTTTCAACAATTCTCCCCATTTTCCCTTTCTCTTTTGTTTTTGTTCCATGTCTTGATTGGAATGGTAGGTTGTCATTTACCTTATGACCATTAAGACTTCCGATTCGCATTGATTTTATCAAGAGAATGGGACAAGGACCAAACTCTTGATTAATTAATGTTAATAAGCAATTGAAGCTTTGGATTGCTCATTATTATGTTTTGCACAAAATATCTCATTGATTTTTAAGCTAATGATGTGAACATTATATACTTAATTAGCTTTAAACTATTTCTTGATTTTATAACCTTTATTAAATTTTGACATGCTTTTTTGTATTTCATAGATAACCCTTTTAACTTATGTTTAGTATTTGATTTGACATTGAAAGTAAATTGTGAACATTGCAAAGGGTAAAATTCCCCACTAAAGATAATACTTGAAAATTAAGATGTTTGTGAATTGATTATGATTGTATATCATACTAAGTACACTTAAGTGGAGAATGCAAGCAATTAGTTCTTTCTCCTTCATAGACTATTTCTTAAGGAAGATCAATAACGATCAAACTCCACTAAGAACTTCAACATTTGAATCTATCCAGCTTTTATTTAATACTGTGGTATGATCTCCTGTTTCATTCTCAAACTCTTTGTGTTACAAAAATTGGTTATGGGTTATTCCTATTCTTTATGCTGCAATTATGTATCTACAATAATTAATGATGGCAACATGGTGGGTGGAAACTAATGATGAATCAATTAATATTGTTGTAAAATAATTTTGATATGCTCCATTTTTATTAATCTCATTTGTGTGGTTTACAGATGTTGTGCTTCTCCTCTTATGATTTAGTGGATTTAATTTGCCTCTTCTAAAATTTGTTAAATTGGTTTGTTGGCTAAGAATTATGTTGTAATGCCCATATTATCAAAAAGGCGATGAGACTCTTTTTATTTATTACTAATGTGATCATATTTGATGTTTTAAAAAGGATATTTTTTTTACAATAAAGTTTTCATGTTTGGTTTTATAATTTTTTTATGTATCATTTTTCCCAATTTCCTTTTATTATTATTATCTTTAAAGCTATGACACAAATTCTCATAAAAAAGAATGTACAGTAATCATTTTTTTAGTCACTTGTTACTGATGACCTATAACAATTTTATATGAAAATGGGTAGAATTTCATAAATTAGCCAGCTTTGAAAGTTAGTGATTTTGTAATTGACCATTTGCCTATTACTTCTTTTCATATATGTCATCTTCATCTTTATCTTCATGTAGCATGTCTGTGGTATTCAGGGGAGATTCATCATCTGAGGTGGATCAAGGGATAATTAGTTGAGTTTTTCTTCTTTTTTTAGTTTTCACATATGACTATATGTGACATGAACCATAGTTGATCTTGCTTTCACTTTCTTGGTATAATACCCTAAACTTTGCTTGGAGCGATAGTTTTTTTTTTTTTTTGGATTGAAAGCCACTTCTTATATTTGTGACATTAGTTTTTTGTAGGTATGCTTGAACTTCTTTTGTTACATATATATTGTGGACAATATGTTTAAAGCTTAAAGATGCCTCCACTTGAAGGTTTTTTAATAAGAAAGGATATGGATATATTGTTTGTTCTAGTCACTAGATAGGTTGGAGAGTCCAAAATATACTGCTGGTTAGTAATTAATAGCATGTAATCATTGAAAATGTTTCCTAAGTTTACCTGGTTTATTTGACAATCTTTTCACAATAAAATTTGTAAACTTACCTCCACATAGATCTTTCTATTATTGTGATTGACCATGTAAGTGCCTCACTCTTATGAAAATGAATTCAATGAATGAGATGTGATTAATAGAGCTAATACTCCATTAGTTTTAGACCCACAGAGTCACCTACTTCCTTTGTCTTGATCCAACCTTGCTTATGGCTAATGGCTCTAATGGCTATACAAGTCATCTACATTTTGTTAAAGGTTGGGTGGAGGACATGCAATCTACACATATATTAGTTAAAGAACATCAACTGGACATTTATATTGATAAGAAGTAGGGAGATTATCATGAAAGGAGAAGGGTATAAGCATTTTATATAGTAAATTTTGTTATTGAAATGAAGAGGGTGGAAATGGGAAGTTATACAACTTTTTTTCTCTCTTCTACACTTGAGACTTTTTGTGTTTTGTGTATGTTTTGCCACTAGCTTGAATTATTGTTACTCTAATGCAAGGCATGTTAACATCGCATTCAGAGCAAGTCATTTGAAACACTTAATACCACATTGAAATACATTAACATTGGTTTTTCTATTGACCTACTATTCCTACATCTACTCCTAAAATTTTAGATGAATCGTTTTCTCTCTTTTTATTTTGAGATAGAATTTGATTGATTTAATTATCTCAAGAGAAACATGAGTGTAGCAATTGGTCATATTATTTTAGCCTACTAAATAGGAGAGTAGGAATTAGCCATTCTCTGTCTCCATGTTAATTCTCATTGTTTTGATTGTGTAAATTAGGATGATAAATATAGTCATGTAAATGGATTTAAAATATTGTCAAATCAGTACATAGCAAAAGCTTCTCACTACTAAGAATATCAATGAAAGCTTCTCACTTTTGAGAATATTGATGAAATATCTTCATATTATAACATTGTTGAGTGTTTTCTTAAACTGCGTTTAAAATTATGGCCAATTGAATCAATTGGCAAGTCTTTACAGTTTACTTTTACGGTTGATGCCTTCTATCTTTTTCCTTCAAGTGAATTAGCCAACTCATGCTTAGGTTGTAATGCTTATAACTTGAGAACTAACCAACATACATTAGTGCTTGGAATGGTATATTTGAAAAAGCCCCTAATTATTAACTTCTTGTAGCAAAGGATCAAATTGTATGAATTTTGATATGCCACTCAATTCATTCTCCTCGTGTAGGCATATATAAAGGGAGTGTCAACACTATGTGACCACTTTAACAAATCACATACAAAACATGTGATGATATACTTTAGCGGGTGAGTTATTCATTTATAGGTATGGTATAGTAATATCTTATAGTTATCAGTAGTTTTTACTCATTTAATTCATTGTTTGGACTTTCTGATCTTGTGTAGGTTGATGACACCCTTGAGTTGTTCAATAAACTCCAACTACAGCACCAATATGTTGCTACAATGACTAAAACATTACATGATGCATGTGACAAATTGGAGTTGTTTTGTTGTTGCTCACCTTATTTATTTATTTATTTGAAGAGGGTTGGTTATAATGATTATAAAGGCCATAATTTGAATTATGGTCATTGATAATCTAAGGGTTGTTATCCCTTTATTTTCAAGGTCAACGAGCATGAGACATGGCTTTACTTGGATCTTTAAATGACAAATGAGGAGAAAAAGTAAATGAGAATTGATGTTTTAAGCTTCTTCTTCTTCTTCTTCCTCCTTTTCTTTTCACTCCTAACCTAATCCTTCCCCATAAGAAGGGATGAACATGCCCCCCCCCCAAAAAAAAAAAAAAAACACACACACACACACTCACACCCCACATAGGCAAGGAAGTATGGGGTGCCATATGGGCCATAAGGCTCAATGCTATTTTATCCAATTGTAGGTTTTTTGGCTATGTTATCCTTGAACTCAAAGTTGTATAGACTTTTAATTTTTTTTAAACGAAAGAGTTACTATAATTCATCCAATCATGTTATAACAAATGACCATAATTAAAGGGATATAGTTATAAATGAATTTTATTTTCATATTACTTAAATTGACTATTAAAATTTAAAAGGTCCCATCATAAAACTTACATTCTATTTGTTCTCAATAAATGTTTGACATTTTGCTCGAAAATTGTGTTTGAAATACATTTTATGAAAATTATGTAATTGAAAAAAAAGCAATTCAATATTAAATAGTTATGCTTATACTTTAGCTTGGGGAAAAATGAAACGGACATACTATTAAGGAATAGGGATGTATTTATTTATTCCATTATTAAAAATTGATTCTTAAAGAGTTTTAGTTATGCTTTATGTTTGGAAGGAAAAAAAACCTGCCTATATTAAAATATATGCTATAATAAACTCTATAATATAATAAAATCTGTTGTATAATTTATGAAATTTTCATTCAATTAATTTCTCAATGTCATAACATATTAAATCTGAAATAGCGGGAAATTAAAAATAACCTCAATATATAGACTATCGCTTCCAATATTACCAAGTATGAAAATACACACACAGTAAACAAAAACTATCGATAAAAACTTTGATTTGTCTAAAATATAAGATATTAAGTTAATTGTTTATCTATTTAACCAAATATAAATTCATGTCATTGAATTTATTTTATATACTAAACATGGTTTGGATATTTAATTATTAGGGCCATTATTTTGTTTTACATTATTTTATCACAGTTTAACTTAGAAATCATTGATGTTCTTAAAAATTAATGTCTTCGCTGACTATTTTTTAACAACTATTATTTTGTTTGCCAATTCGCTCAGTTTTGATTTACATGAAAGTTATGAGGTTAAATATCACATGCTATTTTTTCTTAATTAAAAATATGGTTCCACCCTAATAATTATATAAATGATTGTCCCTTAAATTACCCATGCAACGCATGGGTCCCCTCCTCTTGTTCCCCATTAAAGTCTTGTATGTAAAAAGTGAAAAGCCCTGTTTCATCATCTTTTTTTTTAAATGTTTCTTTTTGCCTTTTTTTTTTCAAATAGCAACTTACATTAACTAACCAGAATGCAAAGACTTCAAGCTATCCTCAATGTTTGCATCATCTGCCTTTTTTTTATTTTTTGTTAAAGATCAAAGTATATTAATAATGAAAAGAGTAAAATATACTGACATCCTTTTTATTATACCTTAATGACACAAACCTCCTCTCTGTTTTAAAAATTCATATAAACCTTCATTAAAATTAAAATATATACTCTTTTTGTTCAAAAATATAAGGTATTTTTAATTGAATCTTACTTTCGATAAAGTAGTTACCTACTTTCAAACTAACTCTATCTTTTTATATTTATCTCTATTAAATATCCTATAATAAATATAAATTTATTAATCAATAGGGATACTTTAAAAAAAAAAGATAATGATTACACCTTGAAGAACTAAAAATACTTTATATGTTAAAATATTTAATTTCTTAAAAAATTTCGTACATTTTTTAATGAAATGAGTATCATATAAACTTCCCTTGAATATTTGAGATTTTATTTACATACATTCAACTGTTAGTTAACTGTTAAATATGACTTTTAAACTTAAAACTTGACCAAAATGTCATTCTTTAATATAAGAATTATCTAAAAATTGATATTTTCTGAAAATATTTATACAACTAACAAATATAATTAACACATTTTGAAATTTTTATTATATAATAAAATTTATCAATTTTATCATATTATAAAATTTTAATTTTCATCAAATTTATTGAAACTTATTTATTTATGTTTTTATATTGCTAAAAACATATTTCAAATACATTTTTGTTTATCACATAACACCAAATGATATATATAAAAGTTTGAAAGATTATATAAATAATTTAAATTTGAAATTTAAAATTTATAAACATGTCTTTTACAATGAAACTATATAACTATCAATTTAATATAATTTAAGATTTATTAGGATGAGGGGTAATTAGTAAATAAAATTTGTTTTAATATAAATTTTAATTTAAAAATAATTTTTTAAAATATTTTTAATCAAATTAAAAATTAGATTAAATTGTATGTTTTTAAAATAAAAAAATTTATGTAATTAAGGTAAAATAAAAGAATATTGAAATTATTTTACTCAAATGAAAAGGATGAAAGTTAGTTCAATAATATACAAGAAATTAAGAATGCTGGACAGCTGTCTCCAGGTTTCATGCGAGAGTTTCTTTTTGGCACAGAAACCACTCTCTGAACAAAGTTCTCTATTTATTCTCCAAATCGATTCCTTACAAAGGAAATGACACAGTTATTTATACTAAACCTTAGATTCAAGGACTTAAATGCTGATGAAGGAGTTTCAGCTGTTACATGAGTGTTTATTAACCTGTGAAAGTTACAGAGAATTATGGCATTTAAAGTTATGAATGAGGAGTTACGTTCAAGCTTCCTTACGTTCAGGCTGTTTCACTTTTTGCGGTTAGCTAGCCTCCTGATGTTTTATCTTTTATGTTTAGCTTTTCTTTCTCCCCTCATTTTTTCTTTTCGCCATTGGGATCAGCCTTCTTGTATTCCTTGTTCAACGTCGCCCTGTTCTGATCATAGATCCATGGTAAGTTTTTCTTTATCAAGAGCGATATGTGTATTTTTCTCTCCTTTTCCATTCTTTCCTTCTTTCTGTCTAGTTTTCTTTCTCTTTCTCCTTCTCTCTCTTCTATTTTGGCCGTCTGGTTTCCTTCAATCAGCTCCGGTTCCGGTTCAAAAGCTGGTTCTGAACGTCTCAACCCTGGACAATTCTTCAAACAGTCCAAAACTAAAAAACGAGCCTGTAAGGTGTCCGGACGACGGCCGAACCGGTCCGGGTTCTAAATCACTGCAGCCCTCACCCGTGTTCTGATCTCCCGTTCTTTATCTACACAAATTTCTTCGACCTTGCCGCTTGAATAAAGTTGATGGTTGCTCATTTGTGTTTGTCTCCTCCCGTACATATGTATAAATGTTATAGGGATTCAATCTTTCGATTGTGTTCTTCCAATAGCTAAAAGTCTGTGGTAGTTGACTTAGCTGGCTTGTTGCCTTTGTAGGAAACTTTTCATCAGGGACTTGTGAAGATTAAGAGTCTTGGTAAACAACTTCGGTAACTAGTAAATTACTTAATTTTAAACTGGTACTTCTTCCAACCATAAGATTAATCTAATGGTCAGGATCCGAATCCGCGTTCGCGTGGACCCCCTTCTCTAGCTTTTAAAATTGCCTTCTTTTGTACTCACCATATACGCCAGTTCCCTTGCAGACCACCACTCCAACGATGGGATTCCTGACCCAGTGCTTTCGAGGATCTGCTTCTACTAAAAGACCTTCTGCAACCGTAGAAGAGCTTTCCTACTGCTTCTCTCTTTCCCAACTTCAAGCAGCAACCAACAACTTTGACGAAAGCCGACTAATCGATGAAACATGTTTTAGTAAGGTATACAGAGGTCACATCTCGATCGATGGCCAACCAATGGAAATTGCAGCGAAGCTTATGCATCGATATGAAATCGAACAGCGTTCCAACTTCGAGAACGAGATCCTGTTTTTGTGCCAGCTACACCACCCGAATCTTGTGTCCCTCCTTGGATTTTGTGACGATGAATTTAAAGATGAAATGATGGTGGTGTATGAGTTCATGCCTAATGGATCCCTCCACCATCAACTTCACAAAAGGGATAGCAACTCGCCAGCGCTTTCATGGAAGACAAGGCTAGAGATCAGCATCGGAGTAGCGCGTGCACTACACTACCTCCACGTAGGAACCAAGCGCACCATCGTCCATTGTAATGTGAAACCAAGTATAATTCTTTTGGACGACCATTGGAGTCCCAAACTCACAGATTTCGGGATTTCTTTAAAAGGACCAAAATATTCATCGAAGGAAAAGGCCAAGGAGGTGAAAAGACCCATAGCAGGCACCTTGGGATACACAGACCCTGCGTATCTTCATAGTTCTATGATCTCAAGTAAATGCGACGTCTTTAGTTTTGGAATGCTTTTGGTAGAATTAATATGCCGAGAAAACATCTCCAAAATTCTGCTGACATTTGTTGATGAATTTGCTTTGCAATCTATCGCAAGTATGGCTGAGAGATTAAGGAGTCTTGAGGAAGAGGGAAATATTGGGAAAAAAATTGACCCTAGTTTGGTAGGAAAGATAGCACCAGAGTGTTGGAGATTTTACATAGACATTGCAGCGAGTTGCACGTGAATAGATCCGGATGAGAGGCCAGACATGGGTGAAGTTGAAGTGCAGCTTGAACGTGCATTGCAACTACAACAGGAAGCAGATGCCCATCATAGTTTCCGCGCTTTCTTGATTTGAATTTGTTTCTCCTTCATTTTCTGTTTCTTTCTTTTTTTTTTTTATAAATCTTTCTACCGTCCCAACTCTATCTTTCACTCCCATGGCCACTATATAATTGTTTTCTTCCTATATTTAGTATAATTGTCTTTCTTGTATTGATTAGTAGGTTATAGTGAGATTTATTTTTCAGATTAAACAATACAAGTTGTTATAAATTGTAAGGGCATCTTGAGTTTATTAAGATTTATTTTATTTAGATATTATTTATTGATATTTATTCTGTTGAAATTTAAAGAATATTTTTTATTTATTAGTTATTATTATAATATTCATTAGTTATTATTAGAACAGTCAATACACAATAAACTTTTCATGTATAACACCATTTCAAATCTCATTCCAATAATCGCTCCTAATTAAATTTTCTGTTAAGAATCATTTGAAATTTTTTACTTAGTGATTTATTTTTAAGAATCACTCATGAATTTCCTACTAACCAATTCATCTCCTTTGAGAATCATTTCAAGATTTGTTTGGTGATGATTTATGATTTATGCAGAAAAGAATCATTCCGAGCAATACAAATTGTTATAAACTCAATAGCACCTTGAGTTTGACGGGATCTTGTCAAGATATATTGAGATTTATTTTTTAAATTAATTAATGTAAGTTGTTACAAACTCAATGGCACCTTAATTTTGAATGGAAGTGTCATGATATATTATCTATAAAGATTTAGTCCATTAAGATATTACATCTTTTTTTTGGGCCAACTATTAAGATATTATGTGTATTGATATTTATTCTGTTAATATTTAAAGAATATCTTATATTACAGGTAAGACTTATGTACTTAACCTTATATACTTAATATATTTATATCAAATTAAATCATGACATGTGAATTTTTATATATTAATTTAATTAATAACAATAATTCATCATGGAAAAATAATTTATAAAAGATCTACATGTCTTAATTTAATTAAATACAAGCACCTTAAGTATACAAGGCAAAGTACATAAGTTTTTTTTTCTTATAATAATTAGTTAGTATCAGGATATTCTTTAATTATAATTAGGATAGTTTGTATATTGTAAACTTTTCATATTAATGGAACACTATTTTAAATAGAGCCGATAATTTAGGCAGGCTAGGATTATTTAGGCTGGGCTCAATTCGAGTTGAGCTTATTCGAATCAAACTTAAAGTATCCTACCCTTTCTAAAAAGCCCATATAACTAAGTTCAGTCCTAACACCTTCCGGCTTCGGGCTTATGCACGGTGACCCGAGTACCCAAAACTTTTTAAAAGTATTTTTTTTTATTTTTTGAACCAATTTTAATTTTTAAATAATTCTATTAAGCATAAAATATTATCTTAATTTTAAAAAAATAAAATAAAAAATAACTTATCAACTTTGTACTTAAGTAGCTTTGTTATTATTTTGTTGTATTATGTATAATTTATTCATGAATGTTTCCTTTATTTGTAAATTAATGTCTTAGTTGTTTAAATATTGCTCTTATCATAAATATTTTATATATTTTAATTAAATTATATTATTTAAATTATGATTAAGTTAATTTTAATTCAATCACAGTTAGATTACTAATTTAAAATTATTATCTTAATTAGTTTAAAATTTTTAATAACTTTTTGGGTAAATTGTACTTTTCATTTTTATGAATATAAAAAAAATTTCCATCATTATATTATATAAAAAATTATTTAATTATGAGTAAAATATTATTTTTTTGAAATCATTTTTCTTTAATTTTTTATATTATTTAATTATGAGTAAATTATATAACTTTCTATAATTAAATAGACTATTATGAGTAAAACATATAAAGGATTCTTACTCTAGTTTACTCTTAATTTTTAACTAAATCTAGCATGGACAATAACTATGTAATTATTCAAGAATATTATTCTATTTATTATGTTTATCTAGTAGTAGAGTCGGAAATTTATACATGCCTAAATTTTATTTTTAAAATTATTTTTACTTTTAAATTAATTATCTTAATTTATAAAAAATTTAAAATTATTTTTATATATGCAAATGATTTATAGGACTCAAAATGTTTTAAAAAAAATTATGTCTTAAAATATTAAAATCAATATTAAAATATATTTTAAATATTATTTTGAGATATTTTATTGATTAAAAAATAAAAATATGAAATATAACTATTTTTAATTTTTATAAAAAAATAATTACATTAAAACACTTATATATATATATATATAATATTTTGATATAAAATGATATAAAACTTAAAAAATTAATTAATATTTATCATATTTTATATATATTTTTAAAAAATTATTTTTTTATTCGGGTATTCAGGCCAAGCCCGAACTTGATCGAGCTTGGCCTGAATTTCCTTGGGCCCAAATAGGCCCGAAAAATAAAAAATTAATATTTTTTTTAAGTTTGGCTCTAAATTTTCTCGGTGGATTCGGGCTGGTCCGTCGGATTTGGTTCAAATTATCGGCTTTAATTTTAAATTTCTTTTCTTTGTCTTCTAATTTCTTTCGTTAAATGTTTACAACTATTCAAACGCGTGACATCCTTTTCCTTCTCGTTATTTTCCCCTAATTAATATATTCTTTTTATCATGTAAAAAGAGCTCGAACTCTTTAATCGCTCTCCAAACTTTATACCACTAATTCTTAACAATTGAGTTTAGTGCAAGTGAAATAAAATTCCACTAAAGATTCTCCTATGATCATGAGATTCTAATGAATTTAAAATAATCACTATTAATTTAAGATATTCTGCAATAATCTTGGATATTCCTCCCCAACCTGAGGAAGAGATGTCATCAATTTTCAGCTTGAATAATAGAAGCTCCAACCTCCAACTACTGCTATTCAACCCCTTATAAGTTAGAAGAACGTTTCGCATAACTTCCACATCATGCCGGGACATAAGACATGCCTGCCAATCCTTCAAATTAAATATCATGTATAAAATTGTGGTTGTTGAAAGTTGATATATACTCTATTTCTCTCAAATTATAAAATACTTTTAAAAAATATTTGATGTCTTAAAATATAAGACACTTTGATAAAAATAAAATTTTATTAATAATGTTTTTTTCAATATTATCTTACTTTTCTTAATACTTTTTCCTAAATAGAGTATTAAATGAAGAGTATTTTTAAAAGTTTATATTTTTATTTTAAAACATAAAGTTTTAAAGCATATTTAATAAATTTTATTGATAAGTGTGATTTTGTTTAAAAATATTTTATAATTTAGAATGGAAAAAGAAAATATTGACACCAGCTACCATGCTTTTGGACAAGGCAAGTATCGCTATTTTGCATTAATAGTCTGACTATTCAAACTTTTGTTTGTTTGTTTGTCAGTTTTTTTTTTTTTTAGGGATAACAAATTCAAACTTTTGTTTGGGGCAAACCGCAATAATGGTCTGACTACTCAAACTGAATCATCGCCACCAGATACTATTCAAACTTCATATATGAGACTTTAGGAACCCAATAGTTGGTCTCGCTATAATTGCATTTAAATTAATTAAATAGTATAAATATTTTATAACTTCAATGTCTACCAATAATATACTTTAATTTATCTCTTTTTAGGGGCTGTTTTGTAATTTGGGAACGGGTGGATGCCAAGGGAAGGTGGGGGAAGAAAACAAAAGGCAATTTCAATCTTAAAAAATAAAAATAGAAATTTCATTTTTTTTTATAAAATGATATTTTCCAATTGAGAGTTCTAGACTTCAAGGAGCTTTACTACAATTTTATACTCCCTCCGGTCTTTATATATATATATATATCAAATATGTCATTTTTTTAAAAAAAATTGATATTCCTTTTTATTAATCACTTTGCAAGAAACCTGATTATTAATTATTTTTTCTAATTTTAATTGTAATTATCTGTGTAGAATAAAAAAAGTTATGCATGAAAGAGAAAATATTTTGAATGTTGGCTTATTTAAATAACAATAAATTAACAGCTTTCTTTCTTTTTAAAAATAATATCAATAATTTAATTACATCTTCTTAATTTTGATGAGATAATTAGAAGTTCCTTGTAAGTTGTGAAATATGGGAGGAGATAGGGAAGACAGAGAAAGAAAAAGGAGGGAGTAAGCATATTCTCAGATCAAATAAGTTGTCAATCCCTTACCCTTTTGTCAAGTATTAGAAAATACTCCATCTATTAAAAAATAAAAGACATTTATCTAAGATTGAATGTTTAAAAATAGAAGTTATTTTTAGCTTTAGTTTTCAATGTGTAACTAATGACCTTTTTCCAAAAACACCCTTGATAAATAAACTAGTTGACCAATTCACCTTTAAATGTATGTGACATCCTATAACAAGGGTAAATAAGGAAATATAATGTTAATTTAAAGACAATTAACTAACTTATTATGAATGTAATTTAATTAAAAATGTCTTATAATTTTTAAGGAAGGGAGTAAAAAATCTTCAATGCAATTTATGCACTGCCTCAATTTTTGAAGCTAGTCTTCATTTTGAAGTTGTTGATTCTTGAAGTTGGTAAAGTCCACCTAGTGCAAAAACTATTTTCTAATTTCTTTTCTAAAAATTTTAAATTTCTATTCTATATACATCATTTTACTTGGTGTTGAAACATATGATTTTTCATATATTTTTTTAAAAAAGTAACTACTTTCTATACAGGGTAAATAAAGACCCAATGTAGAATTATTGTCATTTTTTTACATTTCTTTAAAAAAATTAAAAATTTCTACATCGATTATATATGGAACCTAAGTAGAAAGTATTTTATTAAGTCTTTTTATTTATGACAATGCCACTACTCACACTTTTTTGCAATAGTTTTTTTTTAGTTGAAAAGTTTTTTGACACAACTTTATGGACTCTAACATGGTTCGTTTGAATCACATAGGCACCCAAGGAAAGGGTGAATTGGGTAACACTTAAAAATTTTTAAAAAATTAAAGAGTGAAAAACTTTAGTTTGGAGGAAAAGGATGAAACACACAAGATTTATACTAGTTCAACCCCAAACTTGGCTTATATCTAGTCTTTAAGATCATACTCGAGAATTTTAACTAAAATTACAAGCTTCAATGGGTGTTTGCCACCACAGTATAACTCATAATACTTAACATGTCTTGAGTCAATTAACAAACCTTACTACAATCTAGTAAGTTATTACAAACACTTGAAAAAAACCTTTCCAAGATTTCAGAAGAATAAGTTAAACTTTCATAAAAAAAATCTCCTAAATAGTAGATAAATTATAGTTGAAAGCTTATAAACTTGTGAGAGATTTTTCACAATTCTTTTCAAGAATGATGAATGAATGCTAAATGATTAAGCATAATTTGAAAGCTTTTTGAGTGCTCAAATAAAAAAAAGTTCGCTCAAAGATCAAAAGGTCTAGTTTAGACTTGAATTGTATCACATATATGGTCTTGGTAGTTGATAAATTGTTGAAATAGTATTACTAGCCATTGGTGTTATTTCTTGCATGCATCCTGTTATATCACATATGAAATAGCTTGTATCAAGTTCCAGATATCTATATGTGATAAATCAGGCATGAACTCAAGGACATCTCACATGTGGTTTTGAATATATGAATATGCAATCTATTTTGTGTGCAAAAACTCGCATGCGATCCTCTTGCTCTCACACATTCTTTGGCTAACAGAAAGCCAAAATCAATTGTATGTGACAAACCTTGTGTGCGACCAACTTGTCCTCATGCTTTATTTGGCTGGTAGAAAGCTAAGCCCCAATCTATGTGACGAAACTTGTATGGAACCAACATGCTCTCACACGTGGTTTGGTTGGCAGAATGCCAAAACTAGTTTTGTATAACAAAACTCGCATGGACACAATAGACTATCACGTGTGGAATGACTTATCCCAAACACAAACCATTCAGGAAGACAAATCACCCGTGGAACACAATAACTCACACATGAAATGGCATATTGTAAAGCTTAAACCATTTTGGGATACATATCACACATGAAACCATTATGCACTCAAGTGAGATTTTGCATGATCAAGAGATATGGAATTGTTAATCATAAATCATGCAAGTGTATAAATTAAAGAAAGCTTGAAATGATTTAAGACTTAATTTAGCAAAATGTGTTCAAAGGAACAAATGACAAATCACATGTGGTTATCATTTGCTCTCACGTGTGAAATGACTCTTGACAAAATGCAATGTAACACAATATGCCAAATCAAGCAAGCAGACTAAGGGGTTGCTTGTGTGATTTGGAACACAAAAGCAGTGTCAAGGCATCACACAAACACAAGTAATAAATTATGTGTGGATCACTTCCTGATTTTTGCATGAAATGTCAGTTGGTGTGCCTAACTAGCTAAATCAAATGAGTGATCATATAAAATCATGTGTAATGTTGCAGACAATGAAAAGCCAAACTTCTATGAACCACTACAAGCTAAAATGACATAACTTGCATTCTTGAAAGTACAAAGATGAGTCTTAATGTGCATAAATGAGACTTATGAGTTAAAGATGATGCATTCATTTTAATGATAATGAAATGTGATTAAGCTCTCAAAGTTTTCACATTGAATCTAAGAGAATTAAATGATTTATCCTATAGTTCTTCATCTTCTCTTGATTCTTCATGCTCTTAAGGTTTTGTCTTCATCCATGATTATTTATTTCTTTGCACACATAACAAACATCACTTCTCTTAGTTTTCTAATAATCAAAATACATGATCCAACAGATTCTTAAAACTTGCACAACATAAAAGAAATAACACAAACAAAATATCATGTTGACAACTTGCCCCCTCTTTATTTGCTTTCTATGTGAGAAAATCATGAAATGATATTCTCACCTTGGAACAAATGAGGAAAGAAGCATGTATTTTATTTAGGGGACAAGATTCAAGAATAAACAAAAAACAAAATGAAGACAAGACTTGTAAAAACCTAATTTCACAATAGGGTCTATTCAAGTTAAGGCCTTATGGAAGTGAAGTGCATGTTTACATCGGATATGAGTGTGTGTGGCTAGTCAAAATAGGGTTTAACGAGGTCTTGCCAATTTTTTTTTATAAAAAATGCCAATAAAAACTAGACTTAAAGGGCATGTTATTACATGGGTTGAAAAGAATCAGATTTGTCGAAATTAGGCTTTAAGGGTGTAATGTTCACCACAATTATGTACTACTTAAAACCTCACTACCATGGTAATAAATGATTAAGACCCCCATATTAGTCATTACTATGGTAAATAGAATTAACCATGGTTAAAAAAGTCAAACATAAGTTTAATAGGAAATACTTTTGAAAATGGGATTCCTAGTTTTTAAATCCATAAAATAAAATCATTGATCTCAAGAGTAAAAAACCAGAGTAATCTAACAAATGGAAGTAAAATACAACATCAAAATAGAATCACACATTAATTGGTGGCGAAATAGTCATTTTTCCATTCTATCACCATTCTGAAGGCACATCAGCTGCAGCATGTGGAATAGAGAAAATGCACCATGGCATGCCTTTGCTATGTTGTGTGCTGCCTTGTGATGCACATCCATTTAAGCCATGACTTCAAAATTTCCATTAAAAATAAAGATCCTTCGACTTCATAAACGTTGTAGAGTTAGCAAACTATCAGACCTAGCTTGGTGATTCTTCCTAGCTTTACAGTCCACGTTCAATGTCTTAGCCAATTTTTCTAAGCCACTGCAAAACTTCATCATATGCTTCATGTCATGCACTTTGGCTCTAAAGAATTGAGCCACCAAATATCTAAACAAGTGAACATGAGACGGCAACTATCCCCTTATTAGAAGTTTGATATCATGAACCCAAAATTGCAAAGACTGTGGAATGTGTGACCCATGTAGGACGAGAATTGAATCATTATCCTGATTTTGAAATAATAATCTGGAAAGTCCAAGACGACATACCCTTTTCGGCTTTTCTTGTTCTTCATGAAATCAATACTCTGCTTCTCCAACAATTGAATGGACTCAGGCGCTCAACGTCGTGGGGATCCCAGCTCAATGTCAATGTCATGGTAGTTATGTACTTATTTGGTTTCTATTTTCAAAAATCTTTTATTTTTGTTTTTAGAAGAAAAAATAAAAAACAAAAAAAAACTTATTTGAATAAGTGTTCTGATTTTCATTTTATTTAAAACTGTTTTCATTTTTGGTTTTAAAGACAAAAAGTTAGAAACATTTCAAAACTATTTTCATTTTATTTTTATATAAAAATAAAACTACAAAACTCCACCATTTAGGTCTTTAAAATATCAGAATGCCTCTTATTTTATATAGAAGATAATGATATACATCAAAATTGGAAAGGCAAGACATGCTGTAACATCCCTATTTTTATTTTTAAAAATTATGTAATATTATGAGGGAATTATTCCATGGTAATTAGAAATTACCATGTCCTTCTTTGAGTTAAAGTTTAAGATCTTAATTCTAATTCCTATTTTTTTAAGAAAAGAGAATTAATATGGTTAAGTGGAATTTAATTAAACTATGTAAACTATTTATTCACTTGCGTGATTTTAATTGTATAAATATTATGAAAATTTTATTTGAGAAAAATATATAAATTAAGTTTACTCATTTGAATTTTATGACAATCTTGAAAAAATGAAGATGATTTGAAGATTTATTGTTATCAGACCGTGATATACGATTTATGGGGTAAATAGAAACTATACAAGATAAAAAAAAAGACATGAACATAGTGGGTGGCACATAGGCCAAGCCCGCTATATCCTTCCTTGTATTCATTTCCATTTCCTTCTTCCCTGTGCTATAACAGTTGCAATACAGAGAGGGAGAGCACAGGCGGAACAGGGTGCATCCGAGAAGGTGATCTCAAAGGATAAGTTCTATTTCTTTTAGACTAAGTAAGTGACCTAAATTTTTCTTATCATCTTTTTTCATTAGTTCTTGAGTTTTTTGATGAAGAAGAATATAGGGCTTGTTAGACTTTGAATTTTTGGAGGAATTAAAGTGAGGGTTTAGTTGAAATTTTGTGATTTATGGTTTTGGTAGTGATATATTTCAAGACTAATGGTTTATTTTGAATTAATGGAGATTATATTAATTATTAAATGGATATGTTTTGAGGTTAATGATAGAATGTGAATATTTTTGATTTTGGTGAGAATTTTAAATGATGGAATTTTGAGATTGAGGATGATTTGAGTAAATTAGTGTTGTTTAATAACTCAAACTAATGAAACGAGGTTATTGAATTATAGGAATATATTTGGGATGAAAAAAATTATTTTAAAAGAAATTAAAGTTTAGAGAAAAATTGGGGTTTTTGGGTTTGGCTAAGCTCTTTGGGATCTAAATAAGTTAATGGAACTAATGGGTAACTAAGTTATCTGGTAAAATGAATTTTGGGATTTTGAGTGAAATGGATAGTTGAGAAAAATTATGATTTTGATAAGGAATTGATGTTGAGTTGTCTAAATTGTAGACCAACTCCCTTGAGCTCTTGGAGTGAGTGGGAGCTTAGAATTGGATTGTATTCATGAGTGTCCCTTTTGACTGACTCAAGAATTGGAGGTAATTGAAAAAATAAATTTTTTCATATACTTGTTTAAATATTTTTGGTAAATTTGAAAGTATTGAAAGCATGTTTGTATATAATGATGCTTTTTTTGTATTTTAGAACATGTGTAAAGTAGGTGTGAAATAAATTGTCAAAAATTCAAGATAATTGAGTATATTATGTGATATTGAAAATTATGAGAATGATTCGATGACTATGAAAATTGAGTTCAAGAAATATGAAAATGTTAATGGAATTGAATATGATTGTTGAAAATATGATATCATTGACATGCAAAAAATACATTATGTTTACATATAATTGTGAACATGATGGCATCATTGTAAAAGTGAAATGGGTGGGAATTTCACCATAGTCGTGAGGTTGTTGTGTTATAAATCAACTGTGGCATAAACAACACCTGGGGAGCTCCTATTGTTGTATAGCTATGGCACCTACTCAGATAGGAGTTAGATATGGGTTTGGGTCTGTTGATGGTACTTTAGGAGTGGGTATTGTTGCACCAAATGTTTTGATGATGAAAAAATCTAGAGAAAGGCGTGTTACTTATATAGAATGAATATTAAGATTCAAGTAGCAAAACATCAATAAAAGGAGTTTTAAGAAAAGTCATCATATGCTACTTAACATCATGAATTTCTTAATCTTGTGATTAGCTGTTAGTTAGGAGTAAAGTGGTAATTAGTGTGGGATTAGAGATTTGGATGATTATGTGATGATTTGGCTCATTGAGATGTTAAGTGAACAGGTACGGGTAGAAGGATAGCGTTTCAAGTCGAATTGACTGCGTATGGTGAGAATTCTTCTCATCGTGCCATGCATTGCGGCTTATGGTGCATGCACCACAGTACATGGACCAAAAAATAACCCCTTAAGTCCTAAATTTTGGGTGATTTTTAGAAGGAAGAAATCAGAAATGCATGAGAGGAGAAGAGGGGAAGGGCTGATGTGCTAGGGTAAGCCATTTGAAGTCATTGGAAGGTGCTTTTGATTGATAACTTAGCGGGTAAGCTACGTATAATCCTTACCTTCCATTCTACCTAAATTTTTATAAATATGAGTTGTAGAGAAATTAAATCGGTGAAATTTTAGGGGTTTGATTCTTATCTAATAGTAATAAAAAGGTTCTCAGGAGTTAAATTTGAGCTTTGTGATTAGTTTAAAGTTGAATGATAAAACTTTAAACCCATAGGCTCAATTTGGCCCTAAGTTAGAGAGAAAAAGGGGTAAGAAATCATGTTTGAATGAAGTGAGACTGGTTGAAGTGATGTAAAGTAATAATCGAGTAGTAATAAACCTAGATTGGATAAATCAAAAAGAATATACGGCTAAATATAGCCATAAGTAGTAATTATGTATTTTTAGTTAAATTGAACTAAATGACTAAATTATGCCAAATGTGTTCAGATTGACATATTGAGTGGGTGAGTTTAAAAAGAAAGCTTCTGATAAGTTATAGTGGTGGTTGAAAACCACAAGTAACCTTTCTAATGATAGAAGGGTTGAGGTAAATAGATAACTTCTTTTGTTTGATTATTTATTTTAACTGTGTGTGAGTATGCTATGTAGTGCATGAAATGGTTTTCAACTAAGCATGATTTATGACACTTTGTGAATGTTGCATGAAATGACCTTTGATTAAATAGAAATATTGAAACATGTGATTTGATATATATTATGTGTGTGTATATATATATATATGTTATGTATTGAAACATGATAAATGGTGATTGAGAACTTAAGAATGGTTCAAAAAGCATGATCATAAGGGTGGAAGTTCACCCGTGTAGGTTGTGGTGATAAGACCATATGACATATTCTCCTCAGTGCATGACGGGGTGCGGTATTAGAGAGTTATACCTTCTTAGTGCCTTTTTAGGTGTGGTGTTGGAGAAGATCTCCTTAGTTCCTATTGAGGTGTGGTGTTAGAGATTTAGAATTCCTTAGTGTTTGTGTGATACGGTGTTGGAGTCAATGACACCTTATTGTTTGTGTTAGGAAAAATCATAGTTTGAAATTGAGATAAAACACCTTTGGCCGAGTGATTCTACCACTAAAGGTGAGTTTAGGGCTAATGATAGTATGCATGGGTGTCGCACCTAGAAATGCGACACGGACGGCACGAAAGCGGAGGTTCCGACCTTTGGAAGGGAGACCGGAGAAATGGGAGTCGCCACCAAGATTTTGAGGGAAATCTCGAGAAACCGTTTAAAAAAGGATAAGGATGGTCTGCGAAAACAAAGAACAGGTTCGGGAGTTGGTTGAGTGTGAGGAAGGTGTTAGGCACCCCACAACACCCGTTCGTGAGAACAGTTACCTAAAGTTTGTTGTGATATATTAATATGGTTTTAAAATTATTTTAATTATCCCTTTTATATTCATGTGTTTGATATAAAAAATGATAAGAATTAAGCGAGAAATATTTATTTATTTACGGGGAGGATTTGACTTAGAATCTGACTCTGAGGCATACGTACTTAGAATCTGACTCTGAGGCATACGTACCCTGTGATGGGGATCAAAGTCCACGTAGTTCGGGCTTGGTAATTTGTTGGTGAAAATATATATTTTTGAAGAGAAATTAATTAAAAATAATTCACCATTTTATAAAAAAAATAATTTCTGAAATTTTTGATATGTGTGTTTTAAATTGCAAAAAGTAATTTAATTTCAATTATTTTCTCAATTTTTGAATTTTTGGAAAAGAAAAGGATTTAAAATTTTTGCTATATATTTTATGATTGGGAATTTAATCACAGTTCCTGTAGAGCTTTATTGGCTCATACAATAATGCAATCATTCTAAATATCTGTGGAGATTTCAAAATCTCTCACAAGAAAAGAATTAAATTTATTTATATGTTAGTAATAATTTATTCAAGTATGAATATATATGTTTTTAGAGAATTTTAATCATCATACTTGTAAAGCCTTATTGAATTTTATGGTAATATGATTATCCTAAATATCGGCGGAGATTCAAAATCCTCACACCATAAAGGATTAAATATTATATATTTTAATACATAATTATACAATTTACATTTTTAAATATAAAAATCTTAATCACTATACCTGCGAAGTCTTATTGACTTTCATGGTAAGATAATTATTCTAGAGGTCTATAGACATTCAAAAATCTCATATGACCAAAAGATATAATTGGTAAATATAATTATAATCTAAATTTATTAATTTAATTAATTTAAAATTATAAAAACCATATTATATTTTATTTACAAAAATTCATTTATTTATTACAAAAATTGAGAATCACTATATCTGCGAGGAATTATTATCCCACACGATGAGTTAATTAATTTAAGTCTCTATGGAGATTCTTGAAATCTCTCATTAGACTTAAATATTTTATTATATAAAAAAAGGGTTAATTTTAATGATGAGCTTTTGAAACCCATATTATTATATACAAAATTAATCCTCGTACCTCCGAAATCTTATTGATTTTCATGATACAAGATCATTTTAAATGCCTATGGAGATTCTAAATTTCACACATAGATAATCAAGATATTTGCGTTTGTAATCGGTGCGTAATATTATGATTGGCTAAACAATTTATGCAATGAAGGCAATGGAAAGAATAAATTAATTTGATAATTCACTATTCTTTCTACTTGAGGATATATTCTAAAAAACATCAGATTTGGCATAAATTTTTAGCAAGATCATAGCCACAATAGATGTGACCCCAAACTACCATCAACCTCACAAATTATCAATATTTTTATAGGCTCTTTTTTTTTTTATTTTATCAAACACCTCTCAAATATGTTCTAAATTCTATATAAAAGTATTTGATTCTTGAAATTTTTTTTAATGCCTAAACATACATCTGAATCAGTCCACAATCTTAATATCTATCAATAAATACATATATATATATATATATATATGTTCATCAACGAATACAGAATAGGGGAGATGACATGATTTAAATATTACCTTAGCAGATACACATTTTTCTTCCTCTTAAGATAATGCTTTGATCACCTTGACTTCAAGTTTTGAACATGTTTCTGGTTCTGAAGGGAGGAGCAGAGGAAGAAGAGAACATCTTTATTGCTTGCAAAACATCACAAACTCGTGTGAGTGTGCATGCATGCTCCTGTTCATGCATTTCCTTTCGTTCATTCTCCTTCCTTCAATTCATGCATTTCCTTCTTGTTCATTCTCCTTCCTTCACACTCCTTAGCAAGATGTAAAAGCAGACCCTAGCAAAGAAGGAGCTCGTTCTCGTGCTCTCTCTTCTCTTCCTCGGTCACTTTCACTCTTTCAGTCTCTTTTTTTTCTGTGCTGCCTCCTCTCCGTCTCTGTTCAGCTTCATGCTCTCTTATCTTTTTTTTTTTCTCAGTTTTTTCGGTCTCTCCCTCTCTTCCTGGCTCTCTTTTTTTTAGTTGTTTTTCAGTGCTCTGTTTTTTATGTTTCTCGTCCAGTTGTGTTCTCTTCTCTTCATCTCTGTCTCTCCTCATTTTTTGTCCATGTTCCGTGCTCTCTCTCATTCAGCTTCTCTATTTAGTCATCCTTCAGCTTCTCCGCTCTCCTTCTTCCAGTTTTTCTCCATCTCTTCCTTTCCATTTTCATGCTCTGTTTTGAATGCCGTCCATGCTCTGTTTTTTCTTTATTTTTCTCCCTCTCCAGTTTCAGTCTCTCCTCCTCTTTCTTGCTGGTTTTCTGTATATGCTCTTTTCTCTCGGTCCCCTTCGTTCTCGATCTCCTACTCCCTCTCATTCCTTCACTTCTTCATCCCTTTTAAAGCAGAAACAGGGAAGTTTACGTGTGAGGAGTCCCTGTCCGCTCTGTCTCGCATGTGTATGTGTTCTCTGTGTCTGTCTAGTTTGTCTCGCGTGTGTGTGTTTGCTTTGCTCTTTTTTTTTTGTATGTATCAGCTGGCGTGTCGGGTTCTGTTTTTGTGTTCACTGTGCACGTTTGCTTCTCCCTGGTTTGCTATTGCTGTAACGTGCATGATTTTTGTTTCTCTCCTTCTGTTTTTTTTTTCTTGTGTTTTCGTGTAGGTTAGGGTCTCTCTCTCTCTCTCTCTTCTTCCTTTCTGCGTTTCATCTCTGCTTCTTCCTGAAAATGCTCATGAGTGTGTACGTATTGCGTTTTTGCTGTGTTATTTTTTCTTTTTCCTCTCATCCAAGGCTGAACAGATGGCCAAGAGATATAAATGCACATGTATTCTGACTGAAAGAAGGATTCTGGAGTTGATGGTTAATCTTCGGTTTATATATATATATATATATATATATATATTCTTAAAAGAAACCCCAACTCTCTCTCTATATATACATTTTTTATTTTTTATTTTTATTAATTTCAAAAATTAGATTAAGGGATTAAAAATCTTATTTTGGATTAAACAAATATTTAAAAAATAATAATCCTAAAAAGGATTAAATTTTATTTTTGTATTTTTATATATTTTTTAATTATTTATTATTAAATTTAAAAAATGTCCGGAAAAAATACAGTGTTCACAATTGGTCTAAAGCGAGCCTATGGTTTCATGTTCGAGTGATTTAGAGGTTTGCTCGGTAGTGATTATACTATATGTTGCTATATGTTGTATTGGTGGAAAAAGTGGTAAAACAAGTGTAAAAGTGAAGAAATGATTTATATAAGTGATAATTGAAATGAAATATGTTATATGTTTTATTAAATGGTATATTATGCTTTACTTTCATATAGTTACCTATGATAGTCAATAAGAATGAGTTATTCTATTATTGAGATTTTTATCTCACCCTCATGGTTATATTTTTATAGGACAAAGTAGTGATCATATTAAGGAAAAAGAGTCAGGATTAGCTTAGAGTTGTGAAAGCCGTGTGAGCTCAGAGTATTGTGTAATGAACTAAAAAATCATGTATAAATATGTAAATAAGGTTCCATAGGATTGCATTCATGTTTTGATTAGAGATTTTTCTAAAATCTTAGCACAATTGTGTATGCATGTGGTGAAATGAATCAGGGGCTAAGATTTGGTTGTGTGCGTTGTGAATATTGTGAGTTTAGTGAATCTTAGCTTATGTGTGAAATTATGATGAAATGAGTAATTTAGGGCTAAGATTGAGTTATGATTATGTTATAATTATGGATAGATGTGATTTTGGTGAGAAAAAGGGCCAAGTGGGCTAGGTTGTGCCAAAATATGTTAAACTGTAAAAAGTTGAGAAATGTGGAGATTGGCCGTTCAGGGGTCAAATTTTAGTAAATGTGTATATATATGTTATGTTATGGTCAATCAAGTGTATTAGGTCCTTTGTATGGTCTAATGAGAGAAAGGGATCGATTTAAGTGCTTGGAAGAGCAAAAGTTTTTTAAAAAGTAACTTTTGCACCCTAGGTGTTCAAATTTTGATCGGACCATTAGATCGTATCCAAACCTATCTCATTAGCTAGCTTGAGAGATAAGCTTCATATGGGCACTTGAATCACTTCAATCGAACATCATATGTGGAAACAGCATACAAGAAAGTTTGTCATTTTGCTATCAAAATGACAGCAAAAATTTCAGACTGACGTGTCGTGGCGTATGACATAAAAAGTTTGGGTGTGTGGCTCTGCGTCACATGCCGTGGCGTATATACTACATGTCATAACATATGGCCTATTTTCCAACCTAATTTTATAGTTTTTAAGGCATGCAATGATTAAGATGAATGTATATTATTTATTTCTGCTGTATATTGCTCTAATGTATTATGGTTTTGATGTTTTGCAAAACAAGTCTTTGGCCAAAGCTTTTCAAACAAATTATTTAAGTACTAATTGGTGTCTATGATGTAATTAGTTAATCTTCTCCTATATCTAGCAGATATGGGAGGAGATTACAAGTTTGGTATTAGTTTCTTGAGTTTCAAGACCTAATTGTGGTGATTGATTCTTCTTTGATGCATTCACTTAGAGATGTGGCAACTTATCATTGTTCATTACACAACTCTTTCCCTGATATCCTTTGTGTTTCTTATTTTTGTCCTTAAGAGTGGAGAAAATAGTATAGTATGAGGAGAGGCACTCGTGCTAGAAGTGTTGTGTCTGAATACGTTGTTGAAGAAGGAGTGAGGTCCAAAAGTTTAACGGTTCAGCCGCGAAGAGATAGACATGATGAGTTACTTTAAGAGCTTAGAGATATGGTGGTAGATATAAGGCAGACGGTTAGGCATCATGACACGATCTTGAGAGGTAAAGAGTAAGAAGAGAGAGTTAAGGCTCAAAATATTTTAATACATGAGGAAGCACATAGTAGACTTAGACCAAACTCAAGGTCTGGGTAGTAGGCAAGAGATTCCTGATATTGATCCATTAATTGATCGTGCTTAGAAGATGTTTGTTTAGTTTAACCCGCCTACTTTTGACTAAAGTATCAGAGAGGAAGAAGCAGAGTTGTGGGTTAAGTGGTTAGAAAACATCTTTGAGGCGGTGATCTGTACCCCTATCCAAAAAGTTATCTTGGTCACAGTGTAGATTGTTAGTGCTGCTAAAAGGTGGTGGGAGTCTATGAGGCCGACTGGTGGTGTTTGGTTGAGTTGGGATGAGTTGAAGAAGGTCTTCTTTGGTCAGTATTTCCCAATCTCATTTAGAACTGAAAAGGAAGAAGAATTTCATGCATTTAGGCAGGGAAATCTCGATAAGGAAGAGTTTATAAGAAGGTTTAATGACTTATCAACTTATTCCACATACCTCTAGCATAGCAGTGATATAAAGTAGAAAGCTGAGAGGTTATTGGAAAAGATAAGACCTAAGTATTGCCAGCAAATAGCACTATGACAACTTATAAGGAAATGTGCCACAAGTTGAGAGTAGCAAGTAGATATGGTAGAGAGGCAGATACCAAGAGGAGACAAGATAGTATGGGAAAGTTTCATTCCCTTTAAGTCTGAAAAGCAAAATTTTAAAGAGACCTCGGTTTAGTATTGGCAATTCTAGTTCCTTAGGAAAGAGAGGTTTTACTAGAGGGACATAATCTCAATCATTTTAGAGAGGGTCAGTTCAGAGAAGTAGAGGTGTGAGAATTGGCCCTCCACAGTCTTCAAGGCAAGCGTCGAATGTTCTAGCATTGACCTTGAGTATTGGAAGGACACCTAATTGTAACATTTGCAACTGATCTCATCCAAGATGTTGGGCTTGCTTCAAGTGTGGCAAGTCGGGTCATATAGTGAGACAGTGCCTGGAGGGTAGAGTTGAGGGGACTGTGAAGTGTTCCACTATCCCTAATTGAGTGTTTGCAGTCATGCAGGAAGAGGCTAGAGCGTCTCCAAACGTGATCAAAGGTATAATTTTTGTTTGTGGCCATAAAGTAGAGGCATTATTTGATTTTAGTGCTACGCATTCTTTTGTGTCTAAGGAGTGTGTGGATAGATAGAATATGTAATTGCAAGAGTTGTCTATGCTCATTAGAGTGACGATGCCTTCTAAATTGTTTAATATCACTAGTAGGGCTTGTCAAAACATGGAGATTTGATTTGAGAATAGAGTTTCCAAGATTGATTTGATTTGTATTCCTATGAAAGGAATAGATGTAATTATTGGCATGGGTTAGTTAGTAGCATATAATGCTATGCTTGATTGTGCCAAAAAAGTGGTTTCACTACTAGTGTTGTGTGCAACAATAGATTCCTTGAAGTAGCTTATGTTCCTATCGGTAGTAAGTGCCAAGAAGTTCATTCGGTAGGGTTGTGAGGTGTATATGGTGTTTTTTTACCTCTAATATTGTGTATCATGGTGGAATTGAGAAAATTAGGACAGTAAGTTCTCTGAGGTGTTTTCAAACGAAGTGATTGGATTATCTCCTGAAGGGAAGTTGAGTTTTCAATTGATTTGGTTCCTGAAACTAAACCAATATCAAAGACTCCGTATAGAATGTCGCCATCAAAGTTGGCTGAGTTAAAGAAACAGATTGAAGAGTACTAGACAAGAGATTTATCAGACCAAGTATATCATCCTAGGGATCGCCAGTGTTGTTTGTGAGGAAGAAGGATGGTAGTTTACGTCTTCGCATCGACTATCGATAGTTGAACAAGGTGACCATCAAGAATAAGTATTCTTTATTGAGAATTGATGATCTTTTAGATCAATTAACTGGTACCTCAGTCTTTTGCAAGATTGACTTGAGGTTTGTGTACCATTAATTGAGTCAGTGAAGCATATACACCTAAGATAACTTTTAGAACTTGGCATGGACACTGTGAGTTTTTGGTTATGCTATTTAGTTTGGCCAATGTGCCTGTAATGTTCATGGACTATATGAACCGAATCTTTAGACCATATTTGGATCAGTATGTAGTGGTCTTTATAGATGATATCCTAATCTATTTTGAGAATGAGGAGCAATATGGGAGGCATTTGAGAATGGTGCTCCATATTTTGAAAGATTAGAAGTTATATGCTAAGCTTAATAATTGTGAGTTCTAGCTAAGAGAAGTCTAATTTTAGAACGCATGATGTCTACGGATGGAATTTCGATAGATTCGCATAAGGTTGATGCAATATTGAAGTAGGAATGTCTTAGTCCAATCATAGAGATATGCAGTTTTTTAGGATTAACTAGGTATTATTGATGATTTATCCAGAGATTTTCCTAGATAGCTTCTTCTTTAACCAAGTTGACAAGGAAAAATCAACCTTGTATTTGGGATGACTAGTGTGAAGTAGTGTTTCAGAAGTTAAAAGAGAAGTTAACTATAGCTCTAGTGTTAATTATACCTAATTCGAGGTTACCTTATGAATGTACATGGATGCATTGTTGAGAGGTCTTGGATGTGTCTTAATGCAAGATAGTCGGGTTGTAGTATATGCTTCATGACAATTGAGACTGCATAAAGAGAACTATCCTCCATATGATTTAGAGCTCTTAGCAGTGGTGTTTGCTTTAAAGATTTGGCACCATTACCTGTATGGTGCAATATTCATTATGTTTAGCAACCATAAGAGTTTGAAATACTTGGTGGATCAGAATGAGCTAAATATGAGGTAGAGGAGATGGATAGAGCTTCTTAAAAATTTTAACTTTGAATTGAAATACCATTTGGGTAAAGTTAATGTGGTTGCTGATACATTAAGCCGGAAGACTTTGCATGTGGCAAGTTTTATGGTTAAGGAGCATAGATCGATGGAATTATTTATTGAGTCGTTGCAGGATGCGGCACTAAAGGCATTAGTTGGTGCCTATTCTATGGAGGTTAACATTGATTTCTGGAGAGAATTAAGAATGGCACAACTAGAAGATAAGAGTCTTCTGAAGATCAGAGAAGAGATTAAAGCGAATCAGGCCACTGATTTCAGTTCTAGTGATGATGGTTTTATTGTTTACCAAGATAGGATTTGTGTGCCCGATGTTATAGACCTGAGGAGAGTGATATTGAGTGAAGCTTATTATAGTAAGTACACAATCCATTCAAGAGTTACAAAGATGTACTAGGATATGAGGCGATATTGGTGGTGGTTTGGTATGAAGAAGGATGTTATTGAGTTCATAACTCAATGTTTAACTTGTCAAAAGGTTAAGATAGAGCATCAGAGACCAGTAAGAATACTGTAACTGTTGGATATTCCTAAGTGGAAATGGGATAGTATACTTATAGATTTTGTAAATGGGTTACCAAGGCCTCAGTTAGGGCATAACACAATTTGGGTTGTAGTTGATAGACTCATGAAATTAGCTTATTTCCTAGCTATTCGAATCAGTGATTCTTTGAAAAAGTTGGCAGAGGTTTATATCCGAGAAGTAGTGAGGCTGCATGGTGTTCTAAAGAGTATAATTTCTTATAGAGATCCAAGATTTACTTTTAAGTTCTAGGGAGCTTTACAGCGTGCTATGGATACTGAGGTAAGATTCAGTAAAGCATATCATCCACAGACAGATGGGTAGATAAAGCGAACCATACAGACCCCAAAAGATATGTTGAGAGCATATGTATTGAAGTTGAAAGATAGCTAAGATCGCTATCTTGCTTTGGCTGAATTTTCTTACAACAACAATTACCATTCCAATATTCAAATGGCATCCTATAAGGCATTATATGGAAGAAAGTGTATGTCATCTCTTTGTTGGACAAAATTAAGTAAGAGGAGTATGTTGGGACCAGATGTTGTGGATTAGACAACTCAAAAGATTGAGTTAATTAGGCAAAAGTAGTTGATGGCTTAGAGCAGGCAAAAGAGTTACGTGTAACAGCACAGCCCCCCAACTCCTTACATTACTGAATGTGGTGTTGGCACATGTCTCCTTATGAGCCCACGTGTGAATTTCCCATGGTAGTACATGGGCTATTTTGTACTCTACTAAAGGTATCTTTTGGAACCTTCCCTAGAATTAAACCCCCAATCTCTCCTACCTTAATAAAGTTATGGCCAACCCTAATACCATTGAGTCAAGTGACTCAATGGTACTAGACTTAGCCTTAACTTCATTAAGATGGTAAAGGTTAGAGGTTTGAGTTTGGGAAGGTTCCAAAAGACCCTTATGAGGCTAGGGTGAGGAATAACCCAAGTACCACCTTAGGAAAAATTGGCTTTCGCTACAGTGATGTAGGTTGGCCCAGTCCAAAAGACCTATAGGAGGGTAGGGTGAGGACTGTTACATTACGTAGATATGCGTAGAAGGCTGTTAGAGTTCCTGGTGGAAGACTGTGTCTTTTAGGGTTACACTAGTAACAGGAATTGAGAGGTCAATTAGAGCCAAGAAGTTGATTCCTCAATTCATTGGTCCTTTCAAGATTCTAGAGAGAATTGGACTAACGGCTTATAGGATTGCTTTGCCACTACAATTGTATGGTGTGCACGATGTGTTCCACATATCGCAACTTAAAAAGTACCAACATGATCCTTCTCATGTGATAGAACTGGAGGAGATTGAACTTCAAGAGAATTTGATGCATAAGGCTAAGATAGAATGGATCGTAGATGTGAAAGAGAAACAATTGAGAAATAAAACTATATGATTGGTTAAGGTTCTTTGGCAAGGCATGGCTCTGAGTGATGCCACTTAGGAGATAGGGGATAGAATGAGGCAATAGTATCCTTATTTGTTTCCTTAGGTATGTATTTAAGTGTTTTATGAATTTTGGAGGCAAAATTCTTAAAAGGAGAGGAGAATTGTAACATCCTGAATTTTTTAATCCTATGATTAGTTGTTAGTCAGGAGTAAAGTGGCAATTAGTGTGGCATTAGAGGTTTGGATGATTATGTGATGCTTTGGATAGTAGCAAGGGAAAAGGATTGGAGACAAATTAGACTCTTGTCATCAATATGCCTCTTGTTCAATTAATGTGTAAAGGATTTGTATTAATTGTTTTATATATAAGTAGGCAAATAAGGGACACATTTTTGCATTGTGATTGTATTTTGAATTGTGATTGAATGTTGAAGACTACCTAGCCATTGTGGATCCAAGCTAGTTTGATTGTGGGAAAAGTATACTTGAGATATTATTAGAGTTTTTAAAATTGGACCAGATTGATTAGTCGAATTGGGAACTGATCAGTGCTCCAGTGCAATAGACAGCATTGAACTGGTAATTAATCAAACCGATCAAAAACTAGTAAACTGGTGAATAAACAGGAAAAAAATGAGAAAACCAAACTATTGGGTGAGCTGGATGGTTTGAGAGACTAGATGTGAAGGACTGAAAAAAAAGAAAGAAAGAAAGGAGAACCCCCAGAAGAAGCCAAGAGAGAAGATGAAGATAAAGAGATTCATTGAAAAATTAAATAAGAAGACGATTTGCAGAAATTCACTACCTTATATGTGCTTTTTCATTAGCAAAACTATCAGATCTACCCTAAAGATTTCAAATGGAATGAAGGCTTTTAGATCTTTTTCTTCATGAAACATCGGCAACGACATAGAAAGCAAGAGGAGGAAAGAAAACAAAGAAAAAGATGGACTGAATTTTCGTATTTGCCTCCTGGGTACATGGGATATCATAATGGTTGTTCCTCTCTCTCCAGGTGCAAGCATCAGTTCAATAATATTATATTATATTATTATATCAGTTCAATGGCATGCATAAGCGTCCACCATCAAACTAAGTCCAACAGATATACTGGTTTCTCTGATAACATCCAATACGCAACCCAAGAATGGTAAAAGTAATCTTTTGCAGTGAACTAACATCCATTGTGGTATATTCTTTGATTATAAATTTATTTTTGGATGTTTCTATTGAAAGCTTGACTTCATATTATGCAGTGAACTAACTGTCATGTTACATGATCAGGTGTTACCTTGTTTTAAACTTTGATAACAGTTTCTCTCTTTTTTTTGAGTATTTTTATTCTAACTTTTTTATATTAATTGTTTTATTAATGATGAAATTTCTTGAAAGAAAAGCTTGAAAATCGGGACTTGCACTATAGGAGGTAGTCAGAATTCAACATAAAATACGAAAATCGAAATAAACAACACTGGTGTGATATTTGAGTGATGCTAAATATATATACTGATTATTACTGTGGAGAATATAATAGAGGAAGTATAACACTTTGTTACCCTTTGATTCATCAGGGCTTGACCAAGCAGCTGAAGAATAACAAGAATGAACTTGTTGAGATGTTGGAAACTACCATTAAAGCAAGAGCAAGCTGTACTCTCAACATCTAATATTTTTTTATATGGCAACAGTATTTTCATAGCTAGTAACATTATTCAAGTGAGGAAGAGCAAGGGCACGTATATAGGTATATATATAGTTGATAGGGTAAGGGCGGTTAAGCTTAGCCTTGCCATTATTAATGAGAGGGCTAGGTGTTTGAAACTGGGTTTACGGATCCACGTCCCTTTTAATGTGAAAATGACGTGGTTGTTAAAATATAAAAGAAAAATCTTATAGGTGAAACCACGTCGCTCTTCCAGAAAAATGACTTGTTCCCTTTAATAATATCACTGCTAGAAAAAGTGGCGTAATAAGTGATTGTTTTATTTATTACACTGCCACCACAAATTATTTTAAGTTACTTTTTAAAAATGTGACGTGAATTAAAGGGTAATAAAATGTACTTTTTGTCATAGTATATCTACAAAATGCTGATGTAGTGAGTATAGAGAGAGAAGGAATAGTGAATATTGATAACATGATGACTATGACAATTAAGGCGATGATAGTAAACTAATCAGTTTATTTATATTTTCTTTTCCTCAAATGAGTATTAAAGGAGTTAGAAAAAGATTTGGATGACATATCAATGGATATATGACAAGGTAAGAATTTGAAGGAGTGAATGGTATTCTATAGACTTATGAATAATTAAGTATACGAATTTATGCCTAAAAATAAATATGACATTTTAGAGTTTGCCTCCCAAATTTTAGTTATTTTGAAATTTTTACAAAATGAAATAGACAAAAAAAAAAAAAAACTTGTGTGTATCCATGCGCATTTGAAAAATATGTGATAAACCTTTATTGCTTAGAGCATCTTTTAAACATGAGTTCACATTTCATGCTAGCACAATTATTCTATGTATCGGAATCTTTTGTGGATTTATGATTTCTCAAGGAACTGAAGGGGGAGTAATTATATTATTATAACTTAATTTACAGGAAATATTATTTTAAAGGTCTCACTCCAACTAGTTATTTATCTTTTGAATGTTACTTCTTAGTAATAAAATTCAACTTAATTAATGAATATTTTGAGATTTTTGAAAAAAATTTGGTCATGCGGTAAAATTTATACATATTGAGAACTTCGGAAATTTTGAAAATATATAAAATTTATTATACTACTATGGAGGGATTTGATTGGTTGCATTAAGGGCAAATGGTTTGGGTAGTTACTAACATCAACATGGAGATTTTGTATAGAAGTTTTCTTTGTTGAAGAGTAAAACCCTCTATTAAGTGCAGTATCATTTTGCTAGCAACATTCCGGTTTTAGACTTGATTATGATTTGAGAACAAGAGTATGTGAGTCATAATTAAGAATAAGAAGCTATGTACGATCTTATAGAATGTATTGGTTAATTAAGGACTATTATGAATTATGAGATATATATGGAGATATAATATATGTTAGTGATTAATGTTAGTAAAATAAGGTGTGAAACTTTTAAGAAGATCTTGAGTGGGAAATAAAAAATAGTTTGAAGGGAGAATTTCAATAAATGACCCTTGACCAAACTTATTTACATTCAAAGCTCCTAATTTTTTGAAATTTAACTACAATTCAGGATATTGATTTGATATTAAATTTTTGAAGGGAAACAACAAAATTGTCACTTCTTTAAATTAATATCAGTACTTCTCTATTTCACTTGTTAATTGACCTACTTCACTTGTTTATTTAGTTAATTGCCATACTTAACATTTTTTAATTTTAGTTGTTTAAATCATTTTAAGATAACTTATTAATTCTTATACTGTATGTTATTCATTTACTTATAGATTATTATTAATTGTTCTATTTTACTTATTCATTGTCAAACTTTCACTTGATTTCATTTCAAGGAAGTAAATGAACAAGTGAAAGCAATTAACAAGTGAAGCAAGGAAATCCTAATATTAATTTAAATGAAGGACAATTTTATTTTTTTAAAAAAAATTAATATTAAATTAGTACCCTTAAATTGAAGCAAAATTTCAAGAATTTAGAGATTTTGAATGTAATTGAATATGGTTAAGGGTCCTTTATTGAAATTCTCCCTAGTTTAAACTAGAACAATCTATATATATATATATATATATATAAGTAGAACCATAAGCTTGTGTTTGAAGACGCCACATGTCTTTCATTTTCTTTTTCTTTTTATTTCAAAAAAAAAAAAAAAAACTACCTCTCTCCCACGGGTCAATTATGAATTCGGTTTATTGTTTATTACTCCTCTCTCACATGTCTCTTTACCATCTGAACTTGATTTCAAGATTATACTAATTAAAAGAATAATAAACAAATAATTATTGTTACAAAAATTAATATTCAGAACCAACTTATAATTAAAAAATCACTCACATATCTCTCCACTTTCCCAACTTATTTTTAAGATTATAATGATTAAAATACTAATAGTCTAACCAAAAAATAATATTAAAAAATTATTTTTTACTATAAAAATAATAAGAAAACTTCTAATTTAATTAATGTTAAGCAAATTATATGTCCCTTCATTGCTTGTCTTGTAAAAATAGAAATAAAAAACTTTCTAAACATTAAGAGTTTATTTTAGTCTATATATATATATATATATATAAAAGTAGAACCACAAGCTCATGTATGGAGTCACCACGTATCCTTCTTTTTTTAAAAAAAAAAAAACTAAGCTGCCTCACTCCCCACGGGTCAGTTATGAATTTGGATTATTGCTTATTACCCCTCTCACATATCTTTTTACCATCCCAACTTGATTTCAAGATTGTAATAATTAAAAGAATAATAAAAAAAATAATTGTTACAAAAATTAATATTCTGAACCAATTTTATAATTAAAAAAATCACTCACATATCTCTCCACTTTCCCAACTTAATTTTAAGATATAATGATTAAAATACTAATAGTCTAACCAAAAAATAATATTAAAACTTTAAAAATAATAATAAAACTTCTAATTTGATTAATATTAAGCAAATTATATGTCCCTTCATTGCTTGTCTTGCAAAAATAGAAATAAAAATTTTTCTAAATATTAAGAGTTTAGTTTAATTACAATAATGATAGATAGTATGTTAATCATAACTTATAAGCATAGTAGCTATAGAATTGCTTTCATATACCGCATGTACTTAAAATGGACCCAAAAAATTTTAAATTTTATATACAAATTTAAAATTTTTCTGATATTTTTTTCTTATTTTTAGATTCAACAATCACCCATGATCATGATAACTTCTCATTATATATAGATTTATATCCCACAATAGCTTTTATAATTTATATATTAACATAATTAAATAGATATTTTTATAACTACCCAAATGCCTCGATCAGAATCAACTAAGGTTACTCTTAAAAAGAAAAAAATAAAAAAAAATGATTATTATTAGCATTAGCAGTTATCCAAAGAACCGAATCATATCTTAATATCATGGAATTAATTTAAATTCAAAAAGTAAATCATAGTATTTAAATTAATTTCATTTTCATAATAAGAGTGTGGCATTTAAAGTTTAAGTTTCTAAATTTTTATTTATTTTAAAAAATATACAAATTTAAATTATAATGTTAAGTTAAAGTTTTAAACTCATATTTAGCTCACAAAATACATAAATTTAAATAAAGATTTTAAGTAACCACCTACAACATGGAAAATAATCGTGGGTCTTGGAATTATCTCCCAACCCATATAATTTTCAATAATATGTATAACTTACAATCGAATTAGATCATAAATTATATTTAATTAATATTTTGTTTAACGGAGAGATATAACGGTTATCAACTTTATCAGGTATAATACCTATTTTAATTTGAATTTAACTTATTTAAATAAAATATGTTTAAACTACAGTTATGCCATGTAATTTCTACTTTAATTATTAAATAATATATATTTTTAAAATTAGTCATTTAATGTTTAAATATTTAATTGTTACAAAATTTAAAATTTATATGTCAAATACTACTATTCACCGCATGCCATATGGATATTTAAATACATATTTAAATGAGCATATTTAAATAGATGTTTTTTTACAAATGCCATATGAATATTTATTTTGTTGACTGGGTCAGAATCAAGTAAGCTTAATATTAAAAAAGCAGAAATAAAAAGAAAGAATTATTATTAGCATTAGAAGTTATCCAAAGAACTAAATCATATCTTAATATTATGGAATTAATTCAAATTTAAAAACTAAATCAATGTAATTAAATTAATTTCATTTTCATAATAAAAATCTGGCAATTAAAGTTTAAGCTTCTAAAGTTTTATTATTTTACAAAATAAAATGGCTTTGGGTCAAAATTATCTCCCTCCTCATATAATTTTCAATAACATGTGTAACTAAGAATCTAATTATATCATATTTTATATTTCATTAATATTTTGTTTAAAACATATAATGGTTAACAACTTTATTAGGTGTAATAACTATTTAAATATTCAATTTTGTTCATTTAAATAAAATATTTTTAAACTACGGTTATGGCATCTAAATTTTTCTTTAATTATTAAATAATATACATTTTTAAAATTAGTCATTTAAAATTTAAATGTTTAAATTTTTAATTGTTACAAAGTTTAAAATTTATATATTTTAACTACAACTCACCATAAGCACAGTTGCTTCCCATACCTCCCTTAATATGGTTATCCGCCTTAACCTAGTTTATTTCTCACAACCCACCTATTACAGTTATCTCCAATGAAGCCATAATGTGAGAGGTTATCATGAGGTTAGTTTTTTGCAATTAGTATGTTTCACGATGACGGGCAATCTTATTTCTATATTGGCCTTCTATTGTTGCATGCAATAGTCCTTTGTCTCATATGGCTTCCTTTCATGTTGTGTGAGATATTAATAACACCCATAAATAGTGGAAAATCAAAGTTCGAATAATTTAATTATGGTTTGTAACTATTGCTAAGATGCAAGATAATGATTCTACGGTTGAGATGGTTTTCCAAGATGAATTAGTAATTACTTTATCAATTGTATTAATTTCTTTTGCATGTACTATCCTATATTTTGACATTGTTTTTGTTTGTGAAATGATAGGGTGATCGCATAGGAGCCTATATCCGTTAGGTATAGCTAAACATCATAAAAAGTGGCTGAAAGAAAGGAGAGTTTTTGTGATTACCTAATTTGGAGTGGATATAAATGTTGGCTTATATCAGACAACACAAGTACAAGATTCTTTTTCAAGTTTCAACATCCATTAAAGCATTCCATGACACAAGGAATATACATCCATACGGTTTCAACTTTACAAATTTTGTAGATATTACCTCTTGTGCTTTAAGGAATGAATTTTTAGTTGGTTTGACATACCATGATATAGGGATTATACACCCATACAGTTTCTTCTTTTACTTTTGTCATCTGTTATCCTTTGCCATTAAAAGAAAACGTGTTAATATTTTTCTTTTTCATTCTTTTCTTATTAGATGTGATTAGAAAGCTAGCTAGTGTTGGAGAGATAAAAGTTTCTATGGTCAATGGAAACCCAGAACACATGATTGATATAGAGTTGGAAGATGATTTGTTAGTTAAGACCCCTTCCTTTTAATTTCAATATTTCTTTTTCTGATTCTGACTAATTTTAACATATTTTTTTGTCTTTTCTCCAATTTTTAAGTTATTATCATCTTTCTTGCACACTGTGGGGCCAATTTCACTAAGGACATTGTCAGTTACATGAGTAGATCTCCAAAATTTCTCGTTATTGTCATTATCCAATGGTGCAAGATGAAAACTTTTAAAAGTATATCTTTTTTAAATCCTATATATGTTTAATTATTGTTGACCATTTATGTATATAGATACACACACAAAGCTTTTCTTACGTTGCTTATTTTTTACTATAGATCAAAAGAAAATGTTAAACACCTTATTTTGCTCGCATATTGGTTCGACCATCAATCCATGAGGTTGTTTCTTTCATAGAGAGGTATAATTTATATTTTAATCTAACTTTAAAAATTCATATTTCATGATTATTATTAAAAAATAGTAGAACCTTTACAAAACATTGATTAACTTATAGAAAAAGAATCTAATTACATATAACAATTTATAAATATCAATTATATATATTTGACTCCAAAAATATTAAAATATATTAAATATACCATAATTAATATATATATATATATATATATATTTTAATATAGATATGAAAAATTATTCATTTATTTAAAAAATGACTTCAAATTGATATTTTTTGAAAATATAGCATTGACAAATCATGTAATTACATATAACAATTTATGAATATTTAATATATTTTTTGAGTAAAAAATATTGTGATATATCAATATTAAATAATAGGGAGAATGATAATTAAGGATTTTCTAAGAACAATAATTCCAATTACGGACCGCAAAATTTTGAAATCTTAGTTAAGGACCATCCTCCTTAATTGTGATAAAAAAATGTAATTTGTGAGGTGGGATTTATTAATGCAACTTAGGGATTCACTAACCCAACTTGAGAAAATTACTAACGTATATTGTGAAAATATGAAACCCCACTTGAGAATAGATTATTTAACAAAAAGCTTTACTTAGAAATTCACTAACCCGACTTGAAAAAATTTCTAATGTATGTTGTAAAAAGATGAAACTCCACTTGAAAATTGAATTTTTAACAAAAAGTGCCACTTGGGAATTTACTAACTAGACTTGAAAAAATTTTTAACGTATATTGTGAAAAAAATAAAACCCTACTTGAGAATCAATTGTTTAATAAAAAGTGACTTGTCCAAATTGGTATTTTTTATTAAACAATCGATTTCTAAGTGGAGTTTCATGTTTTCACAGTATATGTTAGAAATTTTTTCAAGTCAAGTTAGTGAATTTCCAAGTGATGCTTTTTGTTAAACAACTATTTTTCAAGTGGGGTTTCATGTTTTTACAATATACGTTACAAATTTTCTCAAGTTGGGTTAGTGAATTCCTAAGTAGCAATAGTGAATGCCACCTCACAAACTACATTTTTTTATTACAATTAAGGACCATGGTCCTTAACTGAGCTTTCAAAATGTCGTGGTCCGTAATTGAAATTAAGATTCTTAGAAGGTCCTTAATTGTCATTCTCCCTAAGTAATATTAATATATCATAATTTATATTAATATATTACTATTTAAAATGTATTTTTTTTGTCAAAAATCACTACCATTTTCATTCTTCATTCCTTCATTCCAACCCACTAGCTTCCTTTCTCTATTGTGGGTTGTGCACGTTGATAGACTCTATATGAGTATGTCATTCTCCCTATTTTCAACGTTTGTGTATATTTCTTTTCAAGTCCATTTATTTCAATTATATTTCACTATTTGTTTCAATTCAAAAGAACATTTACTTCTTTATTCTCACTCATGAAAATGCATTCATTTTTTTAATTTCTTATCATGTGTGGGTCTCTAACAATTAATAAGATATTTTTGAACACACGTAGGTTGTAGGCCGTGACTATTGATGTGGGTAAAGAACCCTGCAATTTGTCTAACAAGAAAATCTTAAAAAACAAGGATGACATTTTGAAATGTGCAGATAGGAAAAATGTAGACGACCTTCAAGATGGTTCCATTGTAAGTTAAACATCATTTATTAGTCTTCTAATTAGAAAAAAATTGTTATAACATTATTTTATTTAAATATGTGATTGTAGGATGCTAAAGTTGTAACATTGGCTACAATAGCTAGTGTGGACTTGAAACATGGATGGTA
The DNA here is from genome assembly GCF_029017545.1 of Prosopis cineraria. Classification (NCBI taxonomy): domain Eukaryota; kingdom Viridiplantae; phylum Streptophyta; class Magnoliopsida; order Fabales; family Fabaceae; genus Prosopis; species Prosopis cineraria. The sequence continues at coordinate 29,500,012 of NW_026555333.1, read as the reverse complement.
TTATAATGGATGCATCACTTGTGCTAAGAAAGCTCTTCCTAATGGAGACTCCTTTTTTTATGATAAATGCTAGAAAAAGATTTCTCATGTGATTCCTCAGTATGTAGCATATATTGGATTTTCATTTCATATATTGATGTGAATCTATGTAATTCTAATTTAGCATCACTTTGCTTGTGTTTTCTTCAAGATACCGTTTACCTCATCATGTCTTTGATTCTTCTAGGTCAGCTAATTTAGTGATATTTGATTATGAAGTTTTTGAATTTTTGAAAATCTTAGCTCAAGATCTTGCAAATAAAGTTGAAAATGTGAGTCATGTTATTGTGCTTTGAACCTTCTTTTTGATGTAGTTATATTTCTTACATGAGCTGTGTGTTCAATTATAATAGATTACTAATATATCCTTTTCTTATAAGGTTACTAGTGAGAGTTGCCATGTTGATATGTTTGAGAAATTTGTTGGCAAGAAGTTCCTATTTAATCTCCACATACCAGAGGACTATCTTAAAGGATTAGCTTGTAGATGTGTGGTAATTGGGATGACTAATAATGAGGATATCATTAAATTATATCTTCAAGAATTGGAAAAGCTGGGATACCCTGCCAAATATGTAGCTTCTGAAGAGGAAATGGTTTGTTTTAATACATGCAAATTCTTGTGTTCTTTATTATGTTCATTACTATTCAATTTTATTAATAGGCTATGGCATTTTATTCATAGGAGTTGGATTTATCTCTGAAAGATTCTGAATGTGGAACTTCATCAAGTCCCATTCCCATTGATGTGGTTGAAGTTAGATCTTCAAATGAAGTAGAAGATGAGCTAAAACCTAAACCTAATAGATATCCTTTGAAAAAGAAAATAACTTCAGCAAGTCTCACTACTCCCATTGGTACAGTTGAAGCTAGATCCTTAAATGAATTAGAAAAAGATGAGCTGGCTCTTAAAGCTAATAGATGTCCTTCGAATAAGAAAATATTTTCATCAAATCTCACTCCCATTAATGTGGTTGAAGCTGAATCTTCAAATGAAGTAAAAAAAGAGGAGCCCACGCCTAAAGTTAAGAGATTTTCTTTGAAGAAGAAAATCAAGGTGGAACTTGATTATTGAGAATCAACAATAGTTTGTTATATTGAATTTTATTTTAGTTTTTGTTTAGCACTTAGACTTATAATGTTATTTGCTTTATGCAATTATGTTGTTACTGTCTAACTTTAGCATTTAGACTTACAAATCTTGACACTATGCATCACTTACTTTCCTCTTCAAAACTTCTCACTTTGTCCACTCTTTTTTCATGAAAACTCACATGGGTCTTGTCCCCTCTCTTTGATTTTGGATATATATCTAATTTTGGGTGGGAAAATGGAGTTATTTTAGGCATGTATTTCCTCATCTAAAGTCTCTTATATTTTCTTTTTCTTATCACATTACTTGCTTCTATATGACTTTCATAATTCTATAAAGTCATCCAATTAATAATGGAGCAAGGAGGAAGCCTTAAAGTGAGAAACACACCTGTATACTGACTGCACATTTGCCGCTAATCACCTTTAATGTAATATGGATTATTCAAATTTAATTTGGATGATTCAAATTTAAAGTTATCATTTTTATTAAAATAAAAATTTTAAAAAAGTTATAAATCCATTTATCATGAATATGGAAAGTATATAATGCAGGTTTGCTTTAGATTGTTTATGTCACTCATATTATCTTCCTCAGTTATCTCTTAATATAAATATACCATCCATTACTTTAATACTCTTATCATTTTCCTCATTTATTTAAGCTTTTATCTCCATTATCTCCATTATCCTAACTTTTGTAACAACTCTTCTCATTATGTGATTTCAAATTTCAACTTCCCTAGTTCCATTACTAACTTTCTTAATTTCTCATAAGCAAACCGAAGCAAAATTTTGAAGTTTTGTTTAATCATAAATACATATATTTATAATTGCTCTCAGTACACCCTAGGAAAAAAAACATATATATATATATATATATAAATATTTTATCTTATTTTGAAAGCACCAATAATGAGATCAATAATATTAAAACCTTGCAAAATTAATCTCAAAATTCTCTCAATCTATTAATTGAAAAATTATTTTTTGAAATTAGTATAATTATTTTTCTCATTTGAATAACTACCCTTTATTTATAGCTTTTAATTTTATATGAATGGTTTCATAATCTCTCCATAACTTTATAAATTAGCAGAATATGTACGTATTAACATTTACAAAATGGTTTTAATTCTTGAAATTTGTTTTTTTTTTCCAACACCATTTTCTTTATTAAATTGCTATTATAGACATTCAAATAATACATGTATGTGATTGAGTGGGTTAGTAATCTCCAAGCAGTTATTTATTACAAATGCTCCTTCCTTTCTCAATTCCCTTTCTTCTTCCCTCATACTTGTAGGAATTAACCACTTATACTTGAAATCATATGTATACAACAAGAATTAACCACTTAGCATGATATCTATCTTGCATATGGACATGGTGGTACAGGGAAAACTTTTGTTTGGAATACTTTCTCTACCTATCTTAGATCGAAGGGGAAAGTTTTCTAAATGTAGCTTCAAGTGTTATTGATTCATTATTGTTACTTGGTGGTTGAACAACTCATTCACAATTTTGCATTCCTATTGTGATTAATGAAGATTCTATTTGCAATATAAAGCAAGGGAGTCATCTTGCTAAGCTTCTAATTAATACATTTCTGATTATATGGAATGAAGCTCTAATGGCTAAAAACATTGTTTTGAAGCTTTTGACAGGTCCTTAAGGAATATATTGAAGATACATAACTTAAATGCTCCCTCAAAGGCCTTCGAAGGCAAAATAATTGTTCTTGGTGGGCATTTTAGGCAAATTCTTCTTGTTATTTCAAAAGGCAGCCATAAGATATAGTATTTGCAACTATCATCTCTTCATACTTGTGGGCAAACTATAAGATATTTACTCTTACAAAAAATATGAGGTTGTTGACAAATTCATCTCCTGAAAAATTAGATAGTGTAAAAGAATTCTCAATGTGGATTATCTCAATTGGTGAGGGTAATATAGGTGGTAATAATGATGGACATGAAGATATAACAATATTTGAAGATTTATTCTTGCATCCTACTGAAGATCCTTTACAATGCATTGTTGAATCAATATTTCCTAATCTTTGGGACAATTTACATAATGTAACATATTTCAAAGATTATGCCATTTTAGCTCCTACATTATCCATAGTTCATGAGGTGAATGATTATATGTTGTCTATGCTACCAAGAGATGAAGTTACTTACTTAAGTGCAAATTCAATTTCTAATAAAGATAGCACAACAAATTCAATCAAAAGTGTTCATTCCACTGAATTCTTGCATTCAATTACCATGTCTGGATCCAAATCATGAGATCAAATTAAAGGTTGGGGTGCCTATTATGCTTATGAGAAACATTGACAAGTCAATTGGTCTTTGTAATGGGACACGGTTGATCGTGACAAAACTTGTGAAGTAAGTGATAGAAGCTAAAATTGTGATAAGGCAATATATATAAGGGCCTCAAAGTCTTAATTCCTTGAGTCACCATTACTCCATCCGACACAAGTTTGCCATTTACTTTTTGTTGAAGACAATTCTTGATAATATTATCTTGTGTAATGACTATCAACAAAAGTCAATGATAAAGTCTTAGTAGCATTGGATTATACTTGCCACATCCTATTTTCACTCATAGACAGCTTTATGTGGCTATCTCATGTGTTCAAAGCAAGGAAGGATTGAAGATCTTGATTTTAGATGAAGAAGGTCATCCTACAAACAAGACTTTAAATTTTGTTTACAAAGAAATTTTCAATGGTGTTCAATAATTTCTTTGAAATTCTCATGAAAATTTCAACCATAAATATGTTATATGCATTGATTATCTCTTTGATATTTACATATGAATTTCTTATTCAATAACAACATTTGACTTCTAATTTGCAATATTAAAAAGGACCTAGAAGTCATTTCAAATGTTTATTATTGATACAATATATAATACATGGTAATGATGTTAACATAAATGGTTACCATTGATTGATTTATAGTAAATCAAAATAAAAGAATTTAGGATAATAATTCAATCACTCCAAAGGTAGAAGAAATGACATTATTTTTATACAAAAAATGCATATTCTTTTACTCATATATCATACAACAACTTATAAAATTCACATTCATCTACAAACTAATTATTCAAAATAGCATTACAACCCAATCAGGCCAATAGTTTCACACCCCGATGCACGGGTTACACACTAGTTATAAATAAATTAGGACAAATTTGTCAAATTAGAATAGCACTAGTAGAACTTGGAAAGTGAGGAATTGCTGCTGGATTTGTGAGTGTGCAAGGGCTAGGTAGGGAAGAAATAAAATTCTTGATGAATCAAATTAAATTAAAATAATTTGTATGATTTTGTGGTCATTAATTTGAAATTTCTCCTTGAATCAGAATTTCCATAGATTGAACATGACAAGGTAACACATCTAGTGGACACATATTTTAGGTATTTTAAAAGTTCTTATGTTTGAAGCATTTTTTATGAATCACATTAAAAGTTTAAAAGAAATAATCTTATTTATGATCTCATTACTGGATATTTATGAACAAGTGATCTACCACGAAATTTAGAATTATAATGCTATCTTCTGCTTTATACATCCTTTGAGATTTTTTACTTTAGAGAAATATTTTATTGTATTTATTTAAAAAAAAATGCCGGTGGTCATTTATCCTCATGAAATCTTTATTAAAAGTATGGCCAATTTTCAGTATATGAAATCATGGGGATGCTAGAAACAAAACAAATTCACTTTTGACGCTCAATATGTAAAGTGTTACTTTAATAAATATTTCATTGTGTTAATAATGCAAGTGTTTTAGGTCTTGTTTTTTTTTTTAAACCTGTTTTTGGTTTTTGAAAATAAAAAAATTTAAAAACATGTTTGTTAAGTATTCTTGATTTAATTGTTTCTAAAATAGTTTTATTTTTTATTTTTAAAAACAAAACAATAGAAAAAATTTCAAGTTGTTTTTATTTTATTTTCTTATTTTTAAAATACACTATATTTGATTATTGAAAATTACAATTACCTTGATCAATTTCTATTATAAACCATCACCATTAACTACCTATAATTATCAAGTTTATTTCTTAATTCTAAAATTATTTTAAATTAACATAGCCAAATAATTTTGTTTTAAAAATAATTTTAAAAATTATATTGCAAAAAAATTTAAAAAAATGAAAACAAAAACTAAACAGGCTCTTAGATTTCAATTTTTTTATGACCCAAATTATTTTTTATGATTAAAAAAAGCCCTTGATTTGGCCAAAAAGCAAATTATTGCTTAATTTGAAATTTATTGGAAGGGTAGGGAGTATATAACCAATATGCTCAAGGGTTGGGATTATATAAATCCATTCTCCATCCATAAGTTGCCCGAAAGGAGGCTCATGGTCGGCTCCTCTCATGATTTACTGTTCAATTGAATAGTGCCAGCTCCTTCATTTCAGATGGCTAAATATTGGGCTTTGTGTAGTTTCTTTTACATCTTGCTATTCATTTTTGGGCTTTGAGCTATGGGAAGTTAATGGATCCATGTGTGATGGTCATGGTACATTGGTTTGGAATATAATGTTTAAAAAATTTCTCCATTTGGTGCATATACAAGTCAGCTTCACAAACACGTGTAAGGGATGGTAGAGAGTGGATTGATCTTTGATTGTTTCTGCCTTTTTTTTTTATCATTTCACTCCAAACCCTCTCATTTATTTCTTTCACTTTTGTTCATTTCAGATATGAGTTCCAGGAAGAATGTTCCAGAGTTGCTGGCAATGTTTAATTGTTGGCACAAGAGAAATGCCCCAACTTTTAGGTATAATATCATTTCTTATCCTGTAAATATTTTTATATGTTTTTATGCAGCAGCAGCAGCAACAACAACAACAACAATAATAATAATCGGTCATCTATTATGACCTTTTTGGCAATTTAGGCAATTAGTATTACGTTTTTTGTCTCCATTTCTTCATTTATTACTTATGTCATGAATACACTCTTTGTCAACTAGCAAACGGCGGTTTTTCTTTTCCAAGATTCAACTCTATGATGTATTTATGGCTTATCCTCTCTAAACAATATTGCATACGTTTAGTGTTATTAAGAAACATCTTTGGAACTCTATTCTTATGTGTTGCTCGCTCTGTTCGTTCTTTTCATTCTCTTAATCATTTTCTCCAGAGTCTCTTAAATTTTTATTCTTCCTAACATTGTTATGTCAAAATGTGCTCTGAATACTCCAGCCTCGATGATCTCGAGCCATTAGAGGAGCTGTGGAACATTCTCGTTAAGGTTGACAGAGTGTTCATGCATACAGAAGTTGATGTTTATGAGTTGATGTTGGTTTCCCTAAGAAGTTGTTATCTCTTGATTTTGTTGTATTTGATGAGTAGGTTCCTTTTACTATTTTCGAGAATACATATTCCTTTTAGATGATTTTTTAGAGATTTTTCTTTGCACAAAAAACTACTCTGAACTATTAAATGAATTTTTTGTATGTGTTCAGGGTACTAATATGCTAATTAGGGCTATCGATGATGAGATTATCGACAGGTTCAAGAATCTATTATGTGAAAAGAGTACATACTTCATATCCAACATTATCGTCGCCATAAGTAGAGAGGGTTGTCATGAAAGATATCATATCCAATTGAAGGTTGACACTCGCATTAGGGAGTATCCTGTTTTTATGCCTTAACACAATTTCATTCTTGAGGGCATTTATGAGATAGGTGTTGATGTGCTTCTTGAAGTCCGTGTCAAGGGTAAGTTTTTTTTATCATCCTTTACAACACTATAAACAATTTTTTTCCTGATACTTTTTTTCTATCACCTGAGGTGTTTTCTAAATTTTTATTCTAGATGTTATGGGCCTCGTGGTTAGGGCCAGGAAGATGAATGTGAAGAAGGTCAATAGAATGTATACATGGAAGTTGGAATTTGTGCTCCGGGACACAAGGTTGATGCTTTTATTAACTTATTTTAGATATTTAGAGAATGAGGAAGTTTATCTATTATTACAGTTATGGAGGCTAGGTCTTGATCTACAAACTTATACATTAGGAAAGATAGGATCAACTGTGTACTGTATGGTGATGTTGCAAGGGATGCATGGCAAAAGTATAAGCCACTTGAAACTTTCCAAAAGCTCACAGCAATCGTGCAGCATGGTAGAGTTATCAGGGAAAAAGGTTTAGTCATATATTATTATGTATTTCTATTTTTTTCTTAATAATGCTATTGATTTCCTTTAAATTTATCTTGCTTTTTGATTGCTCAGGAGTATCGCCTTAACAATGTATGGGACAGCCACCAGGGTTTTTTGGAACCCTACATTCTTTGAGATACTGCCTACAAGGAGGGTTTTAATGAAAATGCATTGGAGGTGTTATTGTAGGGCTTTAGTTATTGTAGTGTTAGGCCTACATATATTTTGTATTTTTTGTTAACCCATGTGGTTGAATAGAAAGCAGTGTCATGACTTTTGTTGGACTTGTGGAATATGGGCATAGCTTTAAGTTTTTTAGTTAGGGTTGTATCTCAATCTTAGTTGACTCTTGTCTTCTTTTATTTTTGGACAGTTGATCGATGGCTCTTAATTGTAGTTGCTATTTGTAAATATATGACAAGCTAAAAATATAAACATGTGTAGGATTGTTGCATGTTTTGCTACTCTCAACTCACATTATATCATATTAATATTTTTGACTATCCAGATAATGCCTAAACAAATTATCTTATCCTGTTAATGTTGCAATTTAATGTTTGTTCCCTCTAAAATATTATATGATTTGTTTATTGTTTTAGTCTATAATTTTTTTGAACAAAACCTTTGAATTTTACAGATATTAAATAAAGTGGTTGTTATATAGTCATATTTTAAAGAGGCATTACTCCTTATAATGATACATGTATCAATGCTTGTGTAATATTAAACTTGATCAATAGTTATGTTGTCTATTAGTTTGTTTTTGTAAAGTCAATTAATTCTTTTTGTTAATGGCATTTTCAGAGTAGAGCATTCTTTTCAAGCATCCGTGACACAGACATTTTTAATTTCCTTTTCATTTTTCTTTTGGTTTAATGTACTTTGCTTAGGAGTAAAGTGTGTAGAAATCTTCTTTTTAGTGAATTGCAATGTTTGTGTTAGACTTTATTGTTATCTTGGATTTGCCTTTTGGTTTATTCTTTTATCCACTTAAAAATTATCAATCTACATGATGCAGCTAGTTAACCTATTATGAATGTTGATAGTCATATCCAGTTCTGTAAAATTATCCGTGATCCATAGTATTGTTGTCCATTGGTTTGTTGTTGTAAAGTCAAATAATTCTTTCTATGAATGGCATGTTTAGAGCACAGGATTTATTTCAATCATCCTTGGGTCTTATATTTTTAATTTCCTCTTTATTTTGCTTTTTGTTTAATCTATTCTGCTTACACGTAAAGTGTGTAGAAATATTTTTTTTCCAGTGAATTATGATGTTTGTGTCAGACTTTACTATTATCTTGGATTAAACCTTTTGGTTTATTCTTGTATCCACTTGAAACTTACGGGTCTATATAATGCAGTTGGTTAACATATTCTGAATGCTGAAAGGCTTATTTACAGAAGCGTGTGATTAAAAAGCAAGTTGTAGTTGGTTAAAAATAATGCTATTAACTGGATAACCAATGGGTGGTTAAACCTTTCTCCTGTTAAAGTAAGGTGAGAAGAATGGCTTATTTTAGGTGGTATTTCGTAACCTTGAATAGTTAGTAACATTATAGTTAAATCTTTATCCTCTTAAAGTATAAGTTGAGCAGTTTATTTAATATGTACAACATAAAAGGACTATTGAATATTGGCTAAGTGGATAACTGAACCTACAGTTACTTACTTAGGCTACATTCAGGTAATGTTCCATTTCATTAGTGAGATCTTTATAATAATGAGACCACTAGTCTGGGACCTATTTTTTGATTTGGATATTATTATTTTTAAGGTAATTTAAAATAATTGGAGTGATTTAATTCATTAGACTGTGTCACAGCTTAAAGTATGAAATCCCTGTATGTTTACAAATACACTCTTCCTTGAAAAAGTTTAAAGTTTCAATTTAATTTTTTGTTTACAGCTTTTCTTCCTTATATCACAAATCTTTTTTATTATTGTTTGCTATTTCAAATCACTAAGGCTGGAGTCTGTGAACTATTTACTCATATGGATATTTTTATATTTTGAAGAGTTTACAATGATTTCATTTATACAATTCATTGTTACCTGAATTTATGAAACCACTATATGTTTTCATTGATTATCTTCCCTTCACAATTTGTAATTTTAATTTTAATGTGTTTATAGTTGTTCCCTTATATATCACAAATCTTTTAACAATTTCTTTTGTTCGTTCAGATCATTTGATATATTAAAGAGGTATATTTATACATTTAAAATTAACTTGAGTGATTATAAATAGATACAATTGCATGTGAGATTTAGGTACTTTCTAAAATTCAGTATTAGTTTTGAAAAGTTTTGTCAAAGTAATCTTTTACAGATTGTGTAATTCTAACAAGTATTTTTCAGAAGAGATAAGATTGAATAGAAATATGCTTTTCGATCAGTTCATGACTCTTTTCTTCTAATTGTATTTTATATGCATCATTTGTCATTCCTGTACTTGCTTCATGGTAGCAAGTCATCATTTGGGTTAATAAACTTACCCACACATCTTCTTAGCTTGTCTAGCATCTATACTAAGATATTGTGGTATGATGCAGGTACAGGCTATGATTTAATTTCTGTTACAAACTTGTCTAGCATCTATACTAAGATATTGGCACATTTTTTTAGTAATGTAGGTCAATCCTTTATGCCATTCCTTGTGGATTCTCTCTAGATTTTTTAGAAGTTTGACAATTTTGGATAATGACATCAAATTTTATAATTTTATGTGTTTTCATGTATTATCTTCCCTTTACAATTTATAATTTTAATTTTAATGTGTTTATAGCTGTTCCTTTATATATCACAAATATTTTAACAGTTTCTGTTGTTCGTTCAGATCCTCTGATATATTGTAGAGGTATATTTATACATTTAAAATTAACTTGAGTGATTATAAATAGATACAATTGCGTGTGAGATTTGGGTACTTTCTAAAATTCAATATTAGTTTTGAAAAGTCTTGTCAACATAATCTTTTATTGGTTATGTAATTCTAGTAAGTATTTTCTAAGAAGAGATAATATTAAATAGAAATCTGCTTTTCAATCCTGATGTTCAGGGAATAACTGATAAATTATATTATCAAATCCTTATTTCTTAGACTGTAGGTTAACTAATATTACCATTGTACATCTATGTTTCTATCTTTTGAGTCCTTTCTTTATAAGTACCTTCATGCATTGATCTTCATAGGTCACCTCTTATATTGATTGCTAAGTGATTGCATACTTTGTTTTTCCTTATGAGAGCTCCTAAAGTTCACATGATTAAAAAGATTAATGATTCTACTGATAAGTGGAAGATAATAACCAAAGTTGTAAGGAGATGGAATATCTATCAAAAGGAGTCCCTATTAGATCTGTTTAGAGTGTCTATGTTGCTTGTTGATGAAGATGTAATCTTGATTTGTACTTTGTTTTTATTAAAGTCAATTGGTTTGTCCATTATTAATTCTTATTTTTCATAATATATTTGTCTAGGGTTCTACAATACAAGCAATAATTAAGGTCAAGTCTGCATTCAATCAATTCCAGACTTTCATTGATGAAGGCAATATTTACTTCATGGCAAACTTTGTTGTCTGCCATAACAATGAGGAATTCAAGGCCACTAGCCATCCATTCAAGATTGTAGCTAGTAGCCAAACATATATAAAGGAATGTCTTGCCATCATCCTTGATAAATCTTATAGCCTACTCCCTATTTCACAAATTAGTAATATGGATGAGTCAACAGTGGTTGACTACCTAATTGGTGATAATACTACCTTATTTGCTTTTATTGTTCAAAAATTATACTTTAATTAATTAGATGTTAATTTTTCTTTTTTCATGTAGATGCTATTAGGTTTATCAGTTCTATTGGTACAATCGAAGAACATTTTGTTAACAATCACAGAAAGACTAAACTGAGACTTACTCTATCTGATGATAGGTATTTGAAGTAGTAGTTTGGTCATTCAATAAAATGTTTCATGCACAGTTAAATTATAGTCTAATTCTTTTCCACTTCAAGGGTAACTTTGTGTCATGTGTTCTGTTTAATGATTTTGCTGTGAGTATTGGCATGTCACTCCTTAATAGATTTGAACCTCCTATAGTTATGTTGATGTAGCTTGCCATTATTAGTTTCGATCAAGATGGTAAATAGTATTCAATTTTTTTAATTAAACAAAGTAGTGCTTATTTATCAGCATTGGATTATCAGTACTTGGTTATTTATCTGTGTAAGGAAGGTTGAGATCCATAGTTGTCTGTATGCTACAAGGATCTATTTGAATAGGTGTGTGTATGAAGTGAAGACCTTCATTAAGAGGTCTTTATTTATATATGTCTTCTTTTTTTCTATACACTTTATTATTGTTATATTATCATGTTTCGTATTATTCATCTTTTCAATCAATACATGTACTTATCAACATCTGTAACTATTTTCTAGTGTTACCAGAGTGTTTTCATCTGATATCAATGATATTCCTCCTACCTTTATTTATAACTGTTCCAATTCTTTAGTAAACAATATGTTGAAATTGTATAAGAAAATCAAAATTGTAGAAATTCCAAACCAGATTGAGGTCAGTTATTTGTTCTTTTTGAGTTAGTTTTGGTATAGTATCTAGGTGAGCTTTGGTATAGCACAATATTCAAACTAAATTAATGTGTAATGTTCTTTTTTAGGATACTTATTTCCTTGTACTATGTGATATTCTCAAACTTGACATCACTCATGGTTGGGTTTATGATGGTTGCTTATGATGTGCAAGCAAGACTAAGCTTATGGATGCCGTTGAAGTTTGCCTCACCTGTGAAAGCAGTCTTGATTATATTGAGCTAAAGTAAATGAAATCCCTTCTTTATGAACTTTATAAAATTTTTAATAGTTATTATTGTATAGTTGTTAGGTAAAAAAAAAAATCTTTCCTACTGAATCATATAATAGTAAGTGGATTAGTTTATTCTATAATGTGTTGTGTTATTCTTTGAAAAACTTTCGAGGATAAAAGCTCATTACATTGTTAGTAATGATTCTAGGAAGACTTCTGTTGTATTTTTTGACAAGTTTGCTACTGAACTTATACAAAGCTCTGCTACTTAGTTGATATAACAACTTAAGAAGGTCTTTACCTTATATAATGTTATTCCTATATTTTTCATTCAATGATTATGCTTTATTAAAACTGATATTGTTTCCTTTTTTTTCCTTTACTTTATATAGGAAAATCGTTCTTATGATTTTCCTGATGAGCTCGATGGTTTGGTTGGTAGGAGAGTGATCTTGAAGCTCAAGCTTAATAGATACAATATCCATCATCCTAATTATTCTATTGGTGTGTCTTCTTACTCAAAATCTCCTCATCTCATTAAAGAGCTTTGTGCTATTGGTTTGGAGGTAAAGTCTCTTTGGTTTTTAATTTAGCTCATAATTTTTCACATACCCAACTTAGTATTTGTCTTCATTTTCAGGAACATCTATCCAACTCACCTCAGCTGGAGATTATACAACTTAAATTGTCAATTTATGTTATGAATAATAATTTCTATGAGAACTTTAATGTTTTAGTGTCAACTATGAAAAAATTTCTTCAATTTTTCATTATTATTTATTGCCTCATAGACTTTGTAACTATTTAGCAATTATTTTTTATGTATGTTATTTGAAAATTTAAAATAATTAATTTTATAACTTCCAATCTTCTTCATGTCAATGGCAGATATCACTTTATGATGCTATTAAAGTGGATAATCCTAATGTTTCTTCTCAATTGCTTGATTTGAACATGGTGGACAAAATTGCAAATGAACATATAAGACTTGAACTTGATTAGCTTGAAATTTCTGACTTTGGAAGTGTCGTTTCCTTTAAAGCTAAGAGGAAGTTTACCAGTAGGAAATCTCCTCGGTTAAGTGCAATGGTTGGAAGGGACTTTGGTATCTCAACTAATGTACTAAATTAGAAGCTCATGAAAATCATTAAGAAGTGAAGCATAGTCATGCGTTTCTCTAAATGGCCATATATCTAAAATAGTAGTTGCATTTTGTTAACTTATTGTATGTCTTAGTTGTTACATGCTTGCAGGGCTACTTTATAAGGATTAGCTTTTTGTCATTTTCATTTCGGTTATGATCGATGGATTTTCTTTCATGAAACTTTTTTTTGTAAGCACCACTACACATGTGGTCAGGTACTATTTATAATTTAGTACATTTGCACTCTTTGGTTTAAAGCCTCATATTTTATGTTATATGTTAGTTATGATTATATGAATTACATATTTTGTTTATGGAATACTTGGAACCCTTTATGACATTCAGTCCTTATAAGTTATGTAAGATCTTTACCCATTACTCAATTTTCATGGCTTCAAACATAATCATCATATGAGAAGTTAATTGTGGATTAAGAACTACGTAGATAGGAGTTTCCAGCCATTGTGAAATAGTATGTTTTAATTCTTATTTTGTTTAGTGTAGCAGTTTTTTGTTGAATGATTTCATATTCTCTTTTATGGTTTAAACTTTTGATGCACATGAACAGATTCTCCATTCCTTTACATATATTTTTTACACCAGTATAGAGTACCTGTTGTTGTACTTGATTTTTTGTGTTTGGTTATAGGCTACCTTATTTGCATTACAATTTGTATATATTTTTGCTATTATATGTTCATTGAGTTTCACAAATTTGGATTTCCATGGTATAAGTTTATTTTTTGCTTAAATTTTTTTCATTTGCATTTTTTCATATATTAGAACAAATTGTTTTGATTTGAATTCATAAACATTGTTGCTTTAAAAAGCAACAACATCATACTTTTTATCTATATATTTATATAAACGAACCATACAATAAAATTATATGCTTAATTCCTAAACCAAAATTGTCTTCTGTTCATTTAAGCTTCATATGTTGTGTGATATTAATTTTGTTTCCCTTCCTAGATGCTAAACTCTTCCTTTGTTATTTGGAAAAAGTATTTAATTCCTATAACTGATGTACACAAAGTTAATTGGTTAAGGTGTTAAAATGCATTATATCCATTCTTATGGTCCTCATTTGATGCAATTTTTTTATAGCTTACATAACTTGAGATATATGATAAGTGATCAAACTAAATGTAGGTTGTTCTGCTCTGCAGTTATAGATTGTACCTTTACTATATTAATTTTAACCTTTATTCACAAAATCTACCTTTTTATACGATCTTTTTTTTTCATGAGGGGTGGCAAGAAGCCATGTGCACTATGAAGTATGGGATAGATGAGACAATGAAACCTATATCTTGATGTCCTCCTTATTTGATAGAGATTTTATAGAAGATATATCACGACTTATAAAAGTTTAGTTAGTAGGAGAATGATCAATATTATTTTTTGTTTCCCTTCATGGATGCTAAACTCTTCCTTTATTCTTTAGAAAGAGTATGTACTTGCTATAACTATCGTACACAATGTTGATTGGTAGAGGTGTTATCATGCATTCTATTCATTAACATGTTTCTCATATGATGCAATTTTCTATAGGTCTCATACCTCGAGATATATGTAGAGTTCCAAAACATTTGTGATAGAATGTTTTACATATTAGATATAGATTCTACCTTTACTATATCAATATAAACTTTTATTCATGAAATCTACCTTTTTGTACCCTTCTTTTTTTCATGCAAGATGGCAGGAAGCCAGGTACACCATGATTGATGGGACATCTGTGATAATGAAATTTATATGTTGATATCCTCCTTGTTTGATGGAGATTTTATAAAATTAATATCATTAGACTCTATATCAATAATCTCT
The DNA here is from genome assembly GCF_029017545.1 of Prosopis cineraria. Taxonomy (NCBI): domain Eukaryota; kingdom Viridiplantae; phylum Streptophyta; class Magnoliopsida; order Fabales; family Fabaceae; genus Prosopis; species Prosopis cineraria. The sequence goes on along the minus strand of NW_026555333.1, from coordinate 29,484,881 downwards.
ATCATATTAGGAGTTAGGTGTAATACACAGGAAATCTGTTATTTGGATTCTATGTCGTCACTAATTTCTTTTATCTGATTTTTATTGCATAGGTTGCATTGACGTGTTATGTAGCTATGGAAGTAGGTCAAAATCATTACATTAATATATTTATATTGAAATTCACAAATTTATTGTGCTTAATGTCAAGTATAGATTTCCTATCTATTTTCTAATATCTAATTTTTAGTCTATCCTTATGAATCCATGCTTTTTTATTTGATCTATTTGTTATGTAGGTTTATTGTGAGTTTGGTAGTAGAAGTTTAGGTGGTCATCATGAAGAAGATCTTTTGATTTGATTATGTGTTTTCCTTGACATTTTTCTATGACATGTACAATTTAGGTTGACTTGATGTAGTGTGCAAAATTGCTTTTTTTCAGGAACATGATTCTATGTATAGTGTCATATGTAAGGGAGATATAAAACTCATACTAATTGAAAAATCCATGCACACAATTCACCTATATATTGAAGCATTACTCAACTTCATTCCATGCGATTAGAGTTCTCTTCTTTCTTACTTCAACCACTTCACCAATTCACCAATATGGCACCTTCTAATATTAACATGATCAAAGATCTCAATGATAAATCCGATAGATGGAAGATATTGGTGAGAATTTTAAGGAAATGGAATGTTTACTAGAAGGATTCTCTTCAGCACCTGTTTTGTATTTCTATGCTTCTGGTTGATCAGCAGGTTGATTTTTAAGTTATATTACATTCAAATATTAATTTATATGTTTTTTAATTTGTTAACGTTTTAATTTATAGTTTTTTTATGTTCATTTGTAGGGTAGTAAGATCTAGGCTTCTATAATGAATAAGGCCCTCTTCAACCTTGATCGATACATTTTTAAGGAAGGCGGTATTTACTTTATGGCTAATTTTTATGTTTTAAAGAACTCCAAGGAGTATAGGGCATCAAGTGACCAGTTCAAAATGACTATAGGACAACAAACATACATTAAAGAAGATCAAGGAGATATCATTGAAAACTCTTTTAGCTTTATCCCCATATGTGAAATTGCACATATTAATGAAAACAACACAATTGACTACTTAATTGGTGATTTTTTAATGCAGCCTTTTTTATAAATTATTATAGTTAATTATTTATATATTTACTTGTATTTTTCTAATTATTCTATTAAATTTTTATAGACATTATTGGTTTTGTTACCTTTGTTGGTAACCTTAAAGAGAAGGTCATGAACAATGAAACTAAGATTAAGATATGTTTAGTCCTTACTGATGATATGTAAGCTTTATATTTTTGCTTCATTTTTCATATACCCATTCAATGATATGGTTGACATGCATGGATTGTTTTTCTTTTTTGATAGTGGTACAACAATGAACTGTGTTATGTATGATGAGTACGCCAATGTTGTGAGCACCATTAATTTTAACAAGCTTAATAAGCCAGTTGTAATGGTAATTCAACTTGGAAGGATTGGTTTTGATGATAAAGGTATCAATATCTCATGCATTTTTGTTCAAATAACATGGTATTCATTTCATAATTTATTTTATTGATTTATATTCAAATACTTAGGAATGGCTGAGGTCTGCAGTTCTTATTATGCTATAAAACTTTTGTTTAATGGTGAGATAGTATAAGTAAAACACTTTATCCATAGGTGAAATTCAAAACAATTGCTAAAGTTTGTTGGTCAATTTTTTGAGTCATTCTTGTCATAAGTTGTGATGGTATACAATGCAAAAGTGTTACCATCACCCACTATTACTTCATTCATTTCACCTGCTTCTAGCCAATCAACCTACCCTTAGGTATCATCTATGCTTTGCCACCATCAGAAAATTAATATAGCTGATATACCAAGCCAACCTCTATTAATCACTTATTCTTCCTAAAGCTGTAATGTTTTAGTGGATTGTATTTATTTGCCTAATGTTTTTAAGTTTTTAATTTGATTTTCAGTATTCATACTTCCTCATTCACTATGAGGTCCAGAAGCTAGATACCAGACATGGTTGGACATATGAGGGATGCTTGAAGTGTGGTAATAAACCAAAGATTAAAGGTGGAAAAAAGACATGCCTAAAATGTAGGAGAAAAGCTCATTCAATAGAACCACTGTATAAATGTGTATTTGATCACAATTATATATTTATTATATGTTTATAATCTTATATTTATATTATACTTATTCTTCTTGTAGGTTGAAGGTCCATTATAGTGTGTTTGATGATTTTATAGTTTTCTTTGACAAGCTTGCTTGCCAATTTTTCCAGAAGTTTGCACATGAATTTCAAGCCATTCTCAAGAAGGTAGTAAACAGAAGGATTGTCCATAATGCTTCGTTTATGGCATCATTTACAACATTACATCATCCTTACCTTTAAAATACATTTTGTATATTTATGAAACATTATATATATCTTTGATCCCATTTAGGAAGAGAGAGATTGTGATTTTCTGGATGAGTTTGATTTGTTGGTCCATAAGAGGATGCTATTAAAGCTAAAGCTTAACAAATTCAACATTGATTATCCTATGTCTAGCATCAGTGTTGCTTCTTACACTAAATGTGCCGACTTGATTAATGAGTTTGATATAGCAAGTGTTCAGGTGAGGATTAGAATATTGAGTCCATAATGTTTATCTTATTATGGCAAAAGATTTGTATTTGTTTCCTAAAAAAAGTTGCATTTCTTGTAGGTGGAGGATACTATGTTGAAGAATTTTGAGGTTTTTTAATCATTTAATGTCTATTTGTTCATGTTATTTTTCTTTTTTTTTTACATATGATTTACGTCTGTTATAAATCTAAATTTTCTTTGTGTAGGAATCGGATGTTGAACTTGTAGAAGTTGTGGGTCTTAAGGAAAATAGTCCTGCTAAGACAAATTCATCGATAAACCTATCTTTCACTCTTCTTTCTATTGGTTTAGATTATCTAAGTATTTCTTAGATTTCAATAGTTGCTCTTACAAGAGGAAAAAGAAAGACTGTGAATAGGAAGAACTCCTATTCTAGGGACAATATCGGTGGTTGTTCCATGGCTCCAGAATCAGTTGAATGATCATTAATAAAGACATATTGGAAGACTTTGAAGTCTATCAAATAGGAAAAAGATTGAGGATTGACTTTTTTTTTATTTTGAAACTTTGTTGATTCAAGTATAGTAAAGAACTTTATTTGTTTAGGATATAGTTGTTATTGTTATGTTTTATTGGATTGTAGTGTATTTTGTACCCAAATTTGTATTCGGTGATTATCTATTCTACTATTCTATGTCTATGTGTTTTCTGATGTACTGTCAATGCTTGTAGCCTATAATATATTAACTTATAGTACCTTGACTCTTTATATTTCGTTCTCATATCGCATTAGTTGTCTACTTTTACTAACAAGTACAGGTTGTTATTGGTTAGTTATGTTCATCAAGAAATGAATTAAAAATTGTAGTTCTTAACTATATAAGGAGGCATATCTTTTATGTTGACATAAGGCTTGATAGCATCACTCTAGAATTGTAGTATGATTCACTTATATTGTCCGTACCACTTTTGCAACAGATATTACACATCTACCATTAATATTTGGCAAAGTGATGTAACCTGATACTATCAGTAAATCTTGCATTTTTTAATAGTACGTGTGTCATATAAGTGTCCCATCTAATGCTTGAAACACGCTTTACAAAATAGCAGACATGGCTCTAATAAGTGTCATCTTGCAAACTTCATTTCTCACATGATGTTTGACCACAATGTGTTTCCAGATGTAAGAAGTCTCAAGCATTGGATTGGAGTCACTGTTCATATCATACTTCTACTTGTATTCTAGAATAAATCATAAACTTTATACATGCCATTGAACTTGATTAGCTATTAGAATAATTGATGATATTCAAATCACCATAATACTTTCATATATGTTAGATTAATCCATAAATTAAACTTATCATGGAATCCAGGTTTTCTTAAAATACAATTGATTTATTTTGCTATTTAGAGTTGCTGTTTCGCCACACACTACTTCTTATCTAATTTTTTACTAGTCATTTTCATCAAATAATTATTAATTCATTACTAAATTTAGTTTTAACAAGTGGAAAGGAAATGATGTGTGCATGTCACTAGAACCATTGGTTTAATTAGCGAAATATTATCTTTACAAGCAATGCAGATTTATAAGTTCTAACTATATATAATATATATACATGTGTTTTATCAATTGAGAGTAAATGGTACATAATGCCTTTATCTTATTTCAATTAACCAACTAGAAATATATACTTTAACTGGCATGTCTCATAAAAATTCATCATTAACTTACAACACAAATGTAGAACCATACACAAATATGTATAATCATTTATATGGAACAAGTGTAATCATTAATTACCTACTTGTAACCTCAATCATTAAAAAAAATATTTCATATAGCATATTTCATTAGTGAGATCATCATCATTTGCAAACCATCAATTATTGAAACATTTTTCTATCATTGATGCTGTGGAAAATCTCATCAGTTACTAATTCTAAAAATTAACAGTTTTTTCCATTTGTCTATGAGTCAAGATTAATTTAAATAATCCAGTACACTTACTCCATATTATGGTTAGTTAGAAGATGAACTTACTAATGACTTAGGCATTGCAATGTTTTTTTATCACTTGCCTAGTGTTAACTATAACTTGTAGGTAGCATCATGGGTTCTATATCTGATGAAAGATTTCCTTCGATCTTGCATATCTTTAAGTTGATTTTACTAGGAAATTACAGTCATGAATAGTACAGTTCATCAACTTACTTATTGATATAATGTTTTAGAGACCTTAGTAAATTATGTATTCTGCTGCTATTTAAAGTCAATCATTTTCTTTGGATGAAGACTGCTCTCAATATTCTTCATTGATTTGATGTCATTTCACCTCTTTATGTACTGGGGAGTCATCTTTGTGTTGATTATGTCAAGGATTATAGATTTTCTTTTATGAAATTCGATAATGCTTGATATTTCATTTCCTAATTTTTATAGTATTGTGTGCTATATCTTTAATTGTTGATCTTAATTTTTTCATTCATCTTCCATCATGCTTCTTGTTAAGAGGCAGGCATGAAAGTCATTGCCTAATCAAAACTTACTTAACAATAGAAGCTCATCTAATGGAAAAGTGTCCATCAACCTAGCACCATCTGAATCACAAAGACATCCTCTTTCTCAATTAAATCAGAATGAATTGAATGTTCTATCAGGTTTCATTTGATTCTGCCTCTACAACTTTATTAAAACTTTTAATAAATAAATGTTAGTTTGATGTGCTGATATATATCATTTAGGTGGTCATGAAGAGTTGGAGTTTAGAAACAATGTCACTAGGTATAGAAGTTCACGTTTTTGCTATTTTGAGTCATATAAGTAGAAAGGAAGATTAAATGGTCAAATGGAAAGCACACAAAGGAGCATGTGTTTTATTGTCAATTACATTTCACCAGACCATCTTAAAGTTATATCTCAGTTAGTAAACTCACAAAAAATGGATGGAAGTGTGAATATAATGAAAGAAAACATTCCAATCCTCAAAAATCAGTCTCCTCTTTTCCCTGAAGGTAATTTAGCTATGCCTTTAACTTTTATTTATTTTTTGATGTTATTTCAATATTTTGACTTGTACTATAATCAATTTTACTATCATAATTAGTTAAATTGATTATGATATATATACTATTGTTTGATAAGTGATTCAATAAAGCAAGTCCTTCCATTATCTTTACTTTCAGTTAAATTCTTTCATAAATGATACAGTTGTCAAAGTCAATAGTCGATGGTGCTATTGTATTTAAACTATCCCTCTTTTCATCCTAATCAAACTCTCTATCTCATATAATAATTGTTGGTTTTTGTGATGTCGGTCAATTGTCTCACTCTTCGTTAAATTTTGCTAATCCTCTAATTTTTTTATAGCTGATTTTACATATTTGTTTTGTCAAACTTTTAATTGTATAATTAGTATCAAACTTTTGTTAACTCTATAATTTGGAATCTAATACTAGCATAAAGTTGCTACATTTATATATAATCCTCAAATTTCTAAGAATTGTATATTTGTTATTTTTAGTAATATTACCTTAATGTGAATTAGGTTATTATTTACAAATATTTCCTACCACCTTATGCTGATGCTTTTCTTAATAAATTGTGTTTGCTTATTTGATTCTTTAAATATGACATGTCTTCTTTTTTGTCACATGTAAATATATAGTATTCAAGTATTACCTTATAGATATTCATTTAGTCAAAATAATTATATAATTGTTTACTAACTTTTACGTCATTTTTAAATCATTATATTTTCAATTGGTGTTAAAGTTAACTATGTTTTTAGATTTCAAATATTATCTTATTTTAGTTAATTGAATTCTAATGTTTTCAACAATGTAAAATACATTAAATATATGGAAGTAAAAATTTTAATTATTACAATTCCTTACACAAATTATTTCTTTTTTCAATCTCATGATTTTTTTTATTTGAAATTTTTACAGAGGTATATACTATTGAGTTTCAAAAAAGAGGTCTCCTACATGCACAAATTTTGTTGTTTCTTGATAAACATGATAAGCTAAAAGAGCCAGATGATATAGATAATATTATCTCTGCTGAAATCCTAGACTCTGAATCTTCTCCTACAATGTATAACTTGGTAAAGAAATTTATGGTACATGGTCCGCACGGTATATCAAATCCTAAGTCACCTTGCATGATTGAACGAAAATGTAGTAAGAATTTTTCTGAAAAATTCAATGACCATACAAGTATTGATGACAATGGTTATCTTACTTATAGGAGAAGAGATGATGGTAGGATAGTTGATACCAAAGATGTTTCATTAGATAATCGGTATGTTGTCCCATACAATTCTACTCTTCTGGCAATGTTTGAAGCTCATATAAATGTTGAAAAATGCAATCAATCCACATCTATAAAGTACTTATTCAAGTACATAAGTAAGGGAAATGATAGGTTGTTGCTTCTATTTATGAAAGCAGTCAAGATGGAAATTCAAAACACACATTTCATGAGATAAGGTAGTATTATAATTTTAGATACATTTCAGCTTGTGAAACATCATGGTGTTTGTTTGCATTTGAAATACACCATAGATATCCTTTCGTTGAAAGGCTTAGTTTTCATTTGCCTAACCAACAATATATCGTGCATTCTAATAATGATGATGTTGTAGAATTGTTAGACAAACCAAGAGTTTATCAATCAATGTTTCTCTCATAGATGCAATTCAATGGCTTTAATGACTTTACAAAAACTCTTACATATTTAGAATTTCCTCAACATTTTGTTTATTAGTGAACTAATCGTCAATGGAAACTTAGGGAAAAGGGGTTTGCTATTGGTAGAATTACTCATATTGTACCATCAACTAGAGAGCTTTACTACCTATGAATTCTTCTCACTAAAGTAAAAGGGCTGAAGTCATATTTAAATCTTAAGACCATAGATGATGTTTCATACTACACATTTAGAGATGCATGCTTTGCTCTTGGTTTGTTAAATGATGATAAAGAATACATATATGCTATAAAGGAGGCATCGTTTGGGCATCTGGATTTTTTTTTTTTGAGGAAAATGTTTGTTAGCATGCTGCCATGTTCTTGCCTCAATCATCCGAACCATGTGTGGAATGAGACATCTATGCTACTTTCAAAAGATATGCTATATATACATCGCAATGATATGTCATTTTCAAGTATGTATTTTTTTTTTGCAATATAGTTTATCTAATTTTTTAATTTCTAAAAATTTCATATCATATATGTATGTTTTGTTTTAGGCGTTAATATATCACATAATGATAAGAAGAAGCTGCATTAAGAGAAATTGAAATGCTTTTAAAGCAAAATAGAAGGAGTCTTTTGGATTACCCTTCGCTTCCTTTCCCATCATCATCTCCATTGATTGATGTGACAAATCTGTTAATCTTACAAGAATTGCTCTATGATCATGTTGCTTTGCAAAGTGAGTTAGATTCTCTCATCAAATCATTAACAGATGAGCAGAAAATCATTTTTGATAATGTTATGTTGTCGTTATCTTCACCAACTGGTGGTTTCTTCTTTGTTAATGGATTTAGAGGAACAGGAAAGACTTATTTGTAGAAGGCTCTGTCCTTAACATTGGGGGCCAAAGGAGACATAGTTCTTATTGTTGCTTCAAGTGGTATTGTAGCTACTCTACTATCATTAGGGAGGACTGCTCATTCAAGGTTTGCTATTCCAATCCAAATAAATAAGGATTCAATGTGTTGCATTAAACAGAATTCTCCTTTAGCTCATTTAATTCAATGCACGAAATTAATAATTTGGAATGAAGCTCCAATAGTCCAACATTTTTGTGTTGAAGCATTAGATAGAAATTTAAGAGATATCATACATTGTAACCATTTCTTTGGTGGCAAACCCATTGTATTTGGAGGTGACTTTTGACAGATCCTACCGATAATCCTAAAAGGTTCGAGAGCTAATATTGTAAACGCATGCATTAGTTCATCATATCTTTGGGACCATTACATAATTTTTAATCTTTCAAAGAATAGGCAATTAAGCACTTCACCATCAAATCATGATCATGATAAACTAGAAAAGTTTTCTAAATGGTTGTTAGATGTTGATGATAGGAAGTTAGGCCTCCCTTATGATGGTGTAGCAAAGATTGAAATACCAACTAAATTACTTATTTGTGACTATCAAGATCCAATTAGTGCTATTGTTTCTTCAACATATCTTGATCTCATAGATCATCTATTTGATGCCAATTATTTCAATGATAGGGCAATACTTACACCAACTATAAAGAGTGTCAACCAATTGAATGAATACATGTGTTCTATTTTTCCTAGTGATTCAGTTGAGTATTTAAGTTGTGATTTTATTTATAGATCATCTACGGATAAGGATTCTTTTGATGATCTATACACTACTGAGTTTTTGAACATTATTAATAGTTCTGGATTACCTCCCCATAAGCTTGTGTTGAAGGTACGTACCCTAATCATGTTGTTAAGGAACATTGACTAAGCATCTGGTCTTTATAATGGGACAAGAGTGAAGGTAAGCATGCTAAGTAAAATAGTAATTGAAGCCATCACAATGAGTGGCTATCATAAGGGATAAAAGGTTCTCATTCATAGGTGGCTTTTTTGCATGCAAAGAAGACAATTTCCAATTATTCTCTCTTTTGCTATGACAATAAACAAGAGTCAAGGTTAATCATTGCAACATGTAGGTTTGTTTTTGCTAAAGCCTGTGTTTACACATGGCCAGTTATATGTTGCTTTGTCAAGAGTAAGGAGTGTAGATGGCCTGAAGATACTTTTAAATCATAGCAATCATCATATAACAAAGACAACTAATGTTGTGTATAGAGAGGTTTTTCATTTTTTAGAATGATTGGTTACATCCGACAGAATCAAGATTGTAAGTATGTGAATTATTTACATCCATGCATTTTCATTGTAGTGTTTCCTATAATCCCTTTGCCAATGTTGATTACATTCATTATACATAATACATTAATGAAAGCATTAAATTTTAACTTTTTCTCCATCAACTTATAATTATTATATACCTTTTTTTATGTGTGTTCACTATTTTCATGACAATCATTGGCATCCTTTAAGAAATGAAGTGTACTATTTAAAAGGCATTGGAAAAATCAATATGTTATTTATTTTTTTAAAGTCATGTGCTTTTGTCTATGAATTTTTTCCTTCTTCACATTAATTTAATGTTTAATTAATTTAGACTGTATTGTTGTTGAATTTAATGCTCCCTGTGCATCGCACGGGGATGTGTTGCTAGTTTTTACAAAGCCTCAATTCTGTTTGGTCATCGTCACGTGTTTTAATTGCTTGGGTATGAAATATTTTGCATTTTTTTCACTCAAGACAAACTAATTATAGTTCGCTTTTTAGGCCCACATAAAATATCCTACATGAAGCTTTTCCAACTCAATAATCCAAAGTTAATCTTAAAAAGGCTCAGATAGTAAAAAGCATCCAAATACTATGGCTCTCTCGCTCTCTTGCAAGAATCTCTCTCTCTAACCTAGTCTTCCTCATACTGAGGAAGAAGATGACCTACTAGCACATAGCTCAAAAAAGATCAAGAATGCTCACAGTGAAAAGAACTCCATTCTTCTCTAAGGGCACTAGCCAAAATTTGGCTCTAATAAGCCTGAAAAGGTCCTAGAAAAAGTAACATTCGTTGAAAATTACAAAGGAACTAGTAAGGATGATGATTTATCGGATGAAAGACATGAAGAGGGTGAAGATGGAAATTCAGAAGATGAACAATTTGGGTCATTAGTTATTGATTCAAAGGAGCCAAACTATAGCACTATCGAGGATCCACAACAAAACTTGCTAACCTTTATTTTCTCCTCTAAAGTCAAAAAATGTCTCTATCGAGCTTGGAAGAAAGTGGTGATAGTGAAGTTGCTAGACAGAATTATTAGTTTCAAAGCTTTAGAAACCAGACTTCAGTTAATGTGGGCAAAAGGAGGTGTAATCAGGCTCATAAATATTGGACATGGCTTTTTTGTGGTGAAGTTATCAAATGAGGAAGACTACTTTAATGCTCTCACAAGAGGTCCATGGTTGATCTATGATCATTAACTTACTGTTAGACCTTAGGCAAGATTTAAACCACAGGAAGCTACTATCGACAAGGTCGCTTATTGGGTACATGCCCTAAAGGTCTTTGTAGAGTATTATGATAATGAAGCTCTTACACTCATAGGTAATAGGATTGGACAAACCATAAAGTTGGACATCCATACCTCTTGCCAACTCAAAGGCTACTTTATGAGAATCTGTGTTTTGGTTGATCTTATTAAAAAGTTAATGTCAGGTTCCACTTAGGTGAAGAAGATTATTTTTTAGAGTATAAATGACTCTATATGTTATGTATAAGTTGTTGGATTTATGGGCATAAGTGTGAAGTTTTCAAAAAGATAAAATAGAGCATGCCACTAAAGCAATAGTACCAATAGCTGAAGAACTGATTCAAGAAAGGTGTGTTCATAAATAATGGTCTGTTGTTTAAAAACAATGTCGGCCGAGAAAAAGTAGGGAAAAAGTGTTTAAATATCGCTGTGACCCTTCTAATTCTCATTTTGGAATTCTTACAGAAGATGGAGAGAAGCATGAAGAAGATGTTAACAATACAGTACAATCTATGCATGAGGTTGCACACTCCGACAAAAAGGGCATACTAATCAATCATAAACAAAAGAAAAACAAAAAGGCTGCCAAAAACATAAAGGAGGATATTAACAAAGAGGTTATAGCTGAGCACAACATGGTAGTATAGCAGATAGTGTCTCAATAAGAGCAAAATGAGAACACAAAATTGTAGCTCCATAAATTTGTACAAAGAACGATCTCTGTCTAATAAGTGCAAAATGGGAGGGTACAACAGGGGGCCTCAAAACATCGAGTTGAGAAAAGGTTCAGGGAAAAGGAAATGGTTAGAGAACATGCTAAAAGCAATGAATTACTAATGTTGACATGGGAGCAAAATGAAAATGCTACCACTAAGTCAACACAGAATGACATAAGGCAGTCTGATGACATGGTGGTGTATCCAACAGATGACTTGGGAGATAATTTGAAAGAAAAACCTGGACCCTACTGAAGATGTTAGGCCATCCAAACAAGCCCAATGGTGTATGATCAGTCTATGGATTTCATCATGCCTAAAGCCTAATTCTTTACTAGGTTTTAATTGAGTCATACTCCCTTTTAACTTTAATGATTAATCTATTTTATTGGAACATAAGGGGTGCCTATGGTAAGGGCCTCTTTAGAAATCTAAAAATAGCAATAGATGGGCCTAAGCCTACTCTTCTTACTTTAGCAAATACTAAGTGTGATACTGCTCATTGCTTGAAATGTCTTGATTTTGACTCCATTGAAATTAGCCCAAGTGTGGGATGCTCAAAGGGAACTATCATTACCTAAAATAGCTTATCACTTAGTGTTTCTCTGCTTCAAATTGATAGACAATTTATTCATTTCTGTTGTGTAATCACCTCTTTATAAGTATCATTAACTCCATAATTGAGTTAATCATAGGTCTAACCTAGTATGAATTATTAAGTTTTCATAATTTACAAATGGGAGAATCAATCAATAATAAATGGAGAAATATAACTTCAAGCCATTACTAAGATTTTCAACATTGAAAACTCTCCCAATCGCTCACATTATGCTAAAATTAGAGTTTTCAAATTAATGCAAAAGCTCAAAAATCAAATGGGACCCAAAACAATTGATTGAACGTTGAAAACAGTATAAATTGTGCAAGAAATGGCACATGTGCCCGCATTAAGGGTCTATGTGCCACAGCTCAATCACCTTTGTGCCATGTACCGTGGCGCATTGCACGCAATATGATAGCAAACAACTGCTATCATATAATACCACCATGAGCAAATTTTTTACGCATCCCAAATTTTCGTCCGATGTCTAATTGAGGTGATTCTAGTGTCTACATGGAGCTTTCTCCTAGCTCTATCTAGTGGCAGAAGTTTTACACTCAAATTCATTTTTTATAAAGAGTTAGACACTCAAACCAGTTTTTACCACTTTTTCACAAAAACTTACCATAAGGGTGTCCAAACTCACACACATGTGCCAAAAGCCTACACCAACTATGTGACCACACTCAACATGGGATATAAAAGGACTTGTGCAACACACCATACTCAACCAAATACACATATAATGTAAAATCACTACTCAACTCCAATTTTATAAAACACAAAGGCGAGAAATCTTTGCACAATTCACCCCTTTTCATCTCAAATCAATCAAAAATACACATAACACTACTTGCTCAAGTATTTTTTCCCTAAACAAGGTTTACAAATAAAACTCATAACCCACGGTACAAAATACCTAAATTGTGCAAAATGATAATGCAAGTAGCTCAAAAACAATTACATATGAGCTAGTTGGCAAATTAGCAACGTTAATACATAAAAATCAACACAAAGAAACATACAATAACATTACTCTACAATCCTAAACCTCAACACATTTTCCCCAACCTTGATCTGCTAAGTTAGGCCCTAAAATATTCAAAATTGAGAGGTAAGTGCAACCATTCAATAACTAAGTTTCACCTAATATATATAGTTGCATATCAATTAAAAACAAATGCAATTAGGAAAAGACACACAAATTAGCACATAGGATGAACATAGCCATGGTTCACAACATTAACAACTACGTGACCTATCTTAAAGCACACATATCCATAATAAACGATAATGAATATCATAGGGTCATAAATAATACCAATTATAAGAAGGGAGCGCCCTTAACACATGCCGGATCCTCAAGGACATATCTACATAGATGAAAGAAGGGGCAGCTACCCCTACTAAAAAATATTTTTCTTTAAAAAATATAAGAAGTATATGTATTCTATGCCCCTATTTAATAGATATTAATTTTCCCTAATGATTAATAATATTACTCTTATGCCATTCAAGTTTTTTTATTTTTATACTCTTAATTTTCTAATTAAAACTTATTTTTCGCACCCTTTTCATCTTCCCTTACAAGCTTCGCTACTTTAGCAATAAGAAAATCCCTAAAATCCTAAAATGCAAACTCACTTTTCATCCTGCATTTGACTCTTGTTGCTCTGCAAATCAATCTTCACTGCTCCTCCTTAAGCCTCCGCAGGTGACTGGATCTCTGTCGAACAGCCAGGACTGCCTATCTGCCTCTCTCTGGTTTTACGTTCGGTTCTTTAGGATTGGTAGAATACTTTATACCCAAGCTTGATTTGGTTTTAATTTTAAGAATGATCATCGCATTTTGCCGAGAATTTCCAAATCAGAATGAATAGATTATTAAAAGTGGAATAGAATAAAAGAATACAAAATAGATATGTGAGTATGTGATTCTTGGCTTTTTGCTTTAGATGGCAGATGTAGCTGTGCAAGTACACAAGGAGGGCCATCTTTTAAGACCACCAATGTTTTATTTATTATTCTATAATTAATACTCTATTGGAATGTTGAAATGGTCAAATAAGAGGGATAATGCTTTGAATAATTTATGCTGAATAGTGAGACCACAATTACAAAAAACAATCCACATGTTTTTATTTTATTTTTTCTATTTTATAATGATTTGTTTATGTCATACTATCATTATAATAATTTGAATTGAAATTTGAATTTTTTAGGCTTCTTACAATGGAAAATTTTTTCAAAAGAAAAGCAACATCATCAGAACAACAATCTTCTTAAGCTCATGGTGAATGTAAAGATAGAACATTAGATCTGAGATTTTGGAATTTGATTTAGAAAAGCTTCTTAGTGATCCTGGATTAAGGCCAAAAATGTCTTGTTATCATCTAAATAATAGAGATGAAATTAGAAGATATTATTTACAAAAAGGTCCTTGTCAACCAAAAGATATTAATTTTCCCCAAAGACAATTTAAGAATCCCTTTCATAGATTTAATCGAGATTGGTATTCATAATATGGCAATTGGTTAGAATATAGTCAAAAGGAAGATGTTGGTTATTGCTTATATTGTTATCTTATGAGATTAGATGTTAAACAGCACAAAGATAGTAGTGAAGCATTTATAATAGAAGGATTCATAAATTGGAAAAAACTTGATAGGTTTCAAGTTCATGTTAGAAGTCCAAATAGTTTTCATAACCAAGCTTGGAGAAATTGTGAAGTTCTAATGAAACAAAAGCAACATATTGATATTGCCATAAGTAGGAAGTGTAATCAAATGAAAGAGGATTATCGGATTCATTTGACTGCAATAATTGATTGCATCTGATTTTTATTACGTCAAGAATTAGCTTTTTAGGGTAATGATGAGTCATCATCTTCCAATAATTAAGGGAACTTTCTTAAGCTTCTAGATTTTCTTCCTAATCATAATGAGACTATTCACAAAGTTTTGAAGAAAGGTCATGGAAATCTCAAATTAACAGCTCTTGCAATACAAGCTGATATCATTAGAGCTCCTGTGAGTGAAACTACTAGAGTTATAATTGATGATTTGAGAGATAAGTTATTTGCAGTTTTGATTAATGAATCTCGAGATGTCTCAGTTAAGGAACAAATGGCTGTGGCTTTGCATTATGTGAACAAGCAAAGAAACATTATGGATCACTTCCTTGGTCTTGTTTGAATTTCTAATACTAATGCTTTGTCATTAAAATTAGCTTTGGAGTCATTATTTGCAGAGTATAGGCTAAGTTTATCAAGATTACATGGACAAGGATATGATGGAGCAAGTAGCATACAAGGTGAATTTAATGGTCTTAAAAGTTTGATATTGAAAGAGAATAATACTCTATTTTATATTCATTGCTTTGCCCATCAACTCCAATTAGCTCTTGTTATAGCAGTGAAAAACCATGTTGAAATAGCATCATTTTTTAGCATAGTTCATAATTTGTCTATTGTTGTTAGAGCTTCTTGTAAGAGACAAGATATTCTTTGTGAAAAATAAATTGATAAGATTAAAGAAACTTTGCAAAGGGAAGAAATCTCAAGTGGACGTGGCTTGAATCAAGAAACAACAATCAAGAGGGTAGATGATACTAGATAGGGTTTGCATTATGGTACATTGCTTAATCTAATTTCTTTGTTCTCCTCTATGATTGATGTGCTTGAAATTGTTGAGGAAGATGGCATAAGTTTATATCAAAGAGCTAAAGCATGTGTTTGTTAAATTCCATGCAGTCATTTGAATTTGTTTTCATATTGCACTTGATAAAAAATATTTTGGGAATTACTTATGATTTGCCTCAAGCATTGCAAAGATCAAATCAAGACATTGTGAATGCTATGAAGTTAGTTGTAGTGTCAAAACAAAGATTGCAAGTCATAAAGGATGATGGTTGGCATTCTTTATTCAATGAAGTTTCATTATTTTATGAAAAGCATGATGTTATCATTTCAAATATGAATGGTGTCTTTCAAATACAAGGAAGATCAAGATATAGAATGGAAAAAGTCTCTAATTTACATCACTTTTAAGTTGAATTATTTCATCAAGTCATTGATTGGCAACTTCAAGTGTTGAACAATTATTTACAGAAGTAAATACTGAATTGCTTCTTTGTATAGCATACTTAAATCCAAAATATTCATTTTCATCATTTCATTAGGAGAAGTTAATTCATTTGGCTCAATTTTATCCTATTGAATTTTCACCTATACAACTTTTGGCATTAGATAATCAGCTTCAAAATTATTTCATAGATGTATCCTCCGATAATGTGTTTTCAAAGTTAGGAGGAATTAGTGATCTTTCTATGAAGCTTGTGGAATCCAAGAAGCACATTGTATATCCATTAGTTTATTTGCTTATGGAATTAGCTTTGATATTACCAGTGGCAACTGTAACAGTTGAAAGGGCTTTTTCTACTATGAATATCATTAAAAATTAGAAGCAAAACCACATAGGAGATAAACTGTTGAATGATTGTTTGGTTACTTACATACAAAAAGAAATTTTTGATAGTGTTGAAAATGAAAAAATTATTCAACATTATCAAAATATGAAACCTCGTAGGGAAAGTTTATTTGAAAAAAACTTTGAAGGGAAAACTTGTGATGTATATTCATTTTTTTGTATTACAAGTCTATCTTTATAAATGTAAATATATGATTCCCCTACAATTAAAAATTTTTGGATCCATCACTGTGGATCACAATAATAACAACCATATGGTTGGATCTACATGTATGAGCAAATGCCAGCCTTATACTCTTCTATTACCTCTGACATGAAATCAATGACTATTACATGGCTACACTCTTCATGAACTAACTTAACCTTCCACTTGTGAGGAGCTACTCGGGCCAGGGTTAACTCACTCACTTATGTAATACAGCTTTTCCTAATACTAACAATCATAAGATGTCGTGCCCTTAATCTAGCCTCCTCATAAATCAATGGAGACTAATTAAGTTCGAGTCCCTTATAAAACCAATGAGACAATCCCGAATCAACCATGTGATAAGGGCTACTTCTTTGTTCCAATGGTTAGTGCCAAGGTAAGTTCTCAATTTTAATAGTCACTGTTAATAGGACATGGATTTACCAATCTACTTTCCCTAGGCAAACTCTTACCAATGATCATACTATGCACGTATATTACATATTCATGCAACTCAATCATCAATCACATAACATTGATTCACATCTACATACTCACATACTCAACTTACTCTACATGACGAAAACCACACTTTTATCAATTTAATAGTGACAAGCCATTAATCAAATCATTAACCACAAATAGGTGGTTACCAAAAGTTTCCATTTTCAAAATCATACCACAAGTTCATCATTTTGCCAAAAATTGCATCAATAATTCAAAGTAATAACCATATTTTACAAATAATCAATTAATATTTAACTATATCAACTAAGTTTACCCCAGTTACCTCAAACCTTTGAGAGGTCAAAGTTTATCCCTCACAACACCAACTTCCAAAGCTTCTTCCAAGCTTGAATGGTGCTAATATTAATGGTCTATAATTGATTTCACAAGGATAACATCATTATCCCATCTGTAACAATTTTCAATACCATGACTCCACATTCTCTATTCTATCAATCCTATAAATTCACTACCTATTCATATCCAATAGATTCACTAGGTTTCATTGACCCTAACTATCATTAATGAGTCATTTAACCATAATTAATGAGCATCAAACTCTCCTAACAACCTCATTTGTTGGAATTTTCATATATTAATGGCCTCTCTCAACTAACCATACACAAAATCCTTAATGTACAGTTTAAATATCCTAAACAACTCCCATTATATCTATTTTAACTAATAGGTTCTGACTTATAACTCATATGGACTGAAAATCTATCTCCTAACTCAAACCCTAACTTAAATCCTCATAACAATAGAAATTGAGGGAAGGAAGAAGCATCATATACTAACCTTATGGGTTGCGAAGCCTCAATCTATCACCAATAATCTCCAATATCATACCCTAATAGAGCTAAAGTCATGCCTTTCATTCTCTCCTTTCTTCCCCTTTGATTTTACATGCTAACGTGAACCAGTTCAATCAGATTTGTGACTATGCGCTACGACGCACGTAGCCTCCTGCCATGGCATATGGCACAAAGAGACCCAATTCTTGTATAATTATTGATGTGGGTTGTAGCGGATTGTTCACACATGCGGTATGAGTCACTTTCAGCCTATCTCCCTCTACACTGTTCAATACAAGTGTATCCCCAAAATCCTAAATTAAAGATTGAGAGTTATGAATGACCTTATTTCTCCCTTTCAATCAAGTTTTATCTTGGGAAGACAAATTTAGGATAATATCATCATTGGCTAGGAAATCTTACGTATAATGAAGAAAGCTAGAAACAAGAAGGAATATTTTGTTATGAAACTCAACTTAGAGAAAGCATTTGACTATATCAAATGGGATTTTCTTAAACAGGTTCTGCCTGAAGCAAGAATGAATGATAATTTTATTCAATTAATTTTTAATTGTATATCTTATGTCTCTTATAGTATCCTCTGGAATGGGTCACATGCTAAAATATTTCCCCATCTCATGGCATACAACAAGGAGACCTTATTTCTCCTTCACTTTTTGCCTTATGCATGGACAGGTTATCTTATTTAATCAGTGATGCAGTTCATAATGGAAGCTAGAAGGCTATTTAAATCTCAACTACTGGACATGCTATTTCTCATCTAATGTTCACCAATGATATCCTACTATTTAGGAAAGCTTCTGAATAACAAACTATTACTATGATGAAGTGTCTTAAATTCTTTTTGTAATGTCTCTAGTGAAAAAATTAATTTTGCCAAATCTTCCCTCTACTTCTTAAAGAATGCCTCTACTTCACTCAAAGGGAAAATCAAGTTTGCCACTAGGATGCATATTTCAAGTGACATAAGACATTATCTTAGATTTCCCATTGCTACTTATCTGAAGTCTACTTAGCAATTTCAATATCTTATAGAGAGGGTTAAAAGCAAGCTAGAAAATTGGAAGGCAAATTGTCTCTCTACAGCTAGAAGAATCACTCTAGCAAAATTGATTCTTGGCACCATTCCTTTATATTCAATGTAAGTCACCGAAGTCCCCATTTCCATATGTAAAGAAATAGAAAAACTTCAAAGGAATTTCATTTAGGGGGTTATCAAAGCCATCACCCTCTTAGTTGGGAATGTGTTTGTCTCCCAAAGGACTTCGGGGGTTTGGGTTTTAGAAATCTTACATTAGTTAATTCTACGTGCAGTGTCAAATTAGCATGGAAGCTGATCTCAAGCACTCCTGGTTTACGAGCAGAGGTTTTATAGCATAAGTATATGCTAAAAAATGAGGAAGACCTTCTTCAGGCCAAATTTAGAGACTCAGAACTCTAGCAATTTATCTGCCAACAAAGTGATTTTATAAAAGAGGGCATAAAATGGAAAATTCAAAATGGTTTGAATGTATCCTTCTTTAATGACCATTGGTTTATTAAGGACACAAAGCTAAAAGATCTCTATACTAGGACCTTAACACCTGAATAGGAGTAAAGTAAAGTTTCATATTAGGCATTGCATAACTCATGGAACATTGCTAACATAGCATGAGTTCTTCCACAAGATGTCATTCTAAAATTGATTTTAGTTCTTCCACCCTCATACTTTGCTAGTAACGATACCATGAAATGGAATGCAACTCCTTCTGGTATTTTCACCCTTAAAAGTGCATATTTTTAATAGAAAAAAACCCTCCAAGCTATTACTCCCTTTCCTTTGAACTGATATGGAAAAGGAGTATAGAGAAGTCGCCTATTCTTATTGAAGGTTTTCCATAATAGGCTCCTTACTAATCTATAGAGAAGCTCTTGGTCAAATGCCTCTCCCTTTTGTAATTGATGCCAAACTAAGCTAGAAAATGCCCTCTATATCTTAAGAGACTACACTTTTGCATACTCCCTTTAGCGTCAACTTGTACACCCAAAGTACCTTTCCTACTTTTTCTCTACTTCACTTGGTGATTGGATACATTTAAACCTAACTACAAATATGAGTTGCTCCACTAACTCAGACTAGGATATGTTTTGGGAAGTTTTAATTTGGCACCTTTAGAAATGGAGAAATAATTCATTTTTTACCTTAATTTTCATAAACCTCTCAACCCTGTTTCTCACATTTCTATTGTTTGGAAATCCTATGCCACTATCTTGGATCAAAATATGGAGAATAATTCTCTACTTTAGCTACCTCCTGCTAATGGCTGGATATCAATCTCTGTTGATGGTGCTGTCTCTCAATTGGACTCAAATGGTGGGTGCAGGGGGGCGCTAAGAGATCACTTGTGTTCTTGGATAGCTAGTTTCTTCTTCAACTTGGGCCAATGCTCTCCTTTCAAGGAAGAAGCTTGGGCTTGTCTTAATGGATAGCAACTTGCTTGGGATATGGGATTCAAGAAAGTAACTCTTCAGTTAGAATGCAAAACCCTCATGGATATTCCTACTTCCAACCCTGACAAACTTTCCCCCTATAGACTTGTCATCATTGAAACTTCAAAGCTCCTAAGAAGTAACTGGGAGGTCAAATTAGCATATATCTCCAAGTTA
The DNA here is from genome assembly GCF_029017545.1 of Prosopis cineraria. Classification (NCBI taxonomy): domain Eukaryota; kingdom Viridiplantae; phylum Streptophyta; class Magnoliopsida; order Fabales; family Fabaceae; genus Prosopis; species Prosopis cineraria. The sequence goes on along the minus strand of NW_026555333.1, from coordinate 29,464,159 downwards.
CAAAATGGGGTAGTTGATAGACTTGCTAAAGAGGCACTATTAGTCTCTACTTATTACAATGATGTCCCTTCATTTCTAAAGGACTTGATTCTCTTTGATTGTATGATAATTCACTCCCAATTTTCTAACTAGTACTTCAATTTATCAGGCACTAACCCTTTTTTTTACAAAGAAAAAAAAGAATCCAAAGTTGTCTCTATAGTTCTCAACCCATTCTCTCTAATAGTTCCGTCAATTATCTCCTCTAACCGATGACTCATCAATATTTTGTTTTTTCTCTTTCCAAATGACCAAGCACGTCTTCATTCCATTTAGAAACATCCTCCTCAAAGCTAGCAATATTGTCATTCCAGTCCTTCTCATCAGTTACCCCACTCCATTCCACAAACCTCTCAAAATCCTCATGCAATGTGATGTAGAAGATACTTGAAGAGAATTTTTTTTAAATTTTAAGATTTGATAGGATTTGCTAAATATTACTTTTTTTTTAACTTTATCTTTACTTATAGTTTATCTTCTACTAAAAATATGTACTTTGGTTCATCTAATTTTACCATCATATCATCATCTACTTAATCTTTATTCAAATCACTTGTTTAATTTTGTCTTTTACTTTTATATCAAAATATATATGTTTTTTTGTGGTATTTTACAGTAAATGTTTACATCGATATTGTTCAACTTTATTTAAAAAAATGTCAAAAATCTAAGTATCATTAATTTAAACTTTTGGGATTTTATTTTTATTCTAAAGGAAAAAAATACATAGCAGACGTAAGAAAAAAAAAGGATTATATATCTTTCACGATGATATCTTCTTTCAAATAAGTCAAAACTTTATTGGTCATACTAAAAAAAAATGACAATCAAGTTCACCTTTTGAGTTCAGCCAAAAAGAAAAAAAGGTAAACCTTTATGAGTTAACAAAAAAAAATGTTAACAAGTGTACTGGCATTGACACAGGTAATTTTGTTTACCCAAAGTGCATCATCATAGAAGCCAACACCACCAAGTTTGGCAGAAGCACATTTGGATTTACAGCATTTATCCTCACAACCAGCAAAGCGCCTACCCAAACCCAAGTTACATTTCTTTGGGGGAGGAAGGGCACATTCGTAAAAGCACATGCATTTCTTTGGGGAAATCATACCTCTGCTTTCCCCACCATCACCATTGTTGCCATAACTGCATTCATCGTTAACTATAATTAGTTTATAGGGGCCGAGCTTAGACCCGTAGATGAGAATCAAGGTTAATAGTTCAAATTTTCATCAAAGATATGTCTACATAGATACAAAATGCTATATTAAAATCTACTCAATACATACACAACAAATTTTATAATTTTCTCCAAAATAAAGAGACTATTCACCCCCTGCATCACAACGTATAGAGTTCCACTACCAATTAACCATAATATATATAGTGTGTGTACACTCAATTTGGTTATTTGTTTAACCAAATTTGTATTTGTAATTTGTCACTGTTAAAAGTTCAAAAGTTACTATTAAAAATTTTTAATAGTGAAAGATCGTCACTATAATAATCATCATCACTAAAAAAATTTTGCGGTGGCAAATATTTTTACCACTAAAAAAAATGTCATTGCCAAAACCTTTTTTAAAAAAATTAATAATTTAATTTTTGCCACATTACTTGGCTACGTTTGCATCCTGTGATGCCACGTGTTTGGCAAATGATACCACATCACCTCACTATCTCATGCCACATCACACACTATGTGTGCACCTCCTTAAGCCACCTCATGCGTCACACCAAAATACCATGCTTCACGTCACGTGCCACATGTATGCCTCCTCAAGCCATGTCACATATTTGTTGGAAAATATATCAAAGGTAAGATTTGAATCTTTGACCTCTTACCACCAAGCCTTAAGGCTCTCTTTTTTGCTAATTGAACTAAAATATATCTATAGTTATTGTATGCAAAATTAAATATATATTATTTAATTGCACAAACAATATATTATTAAAAAGACATGCATATGTTATATTTTATTTTTAATTATTAACGTGACAAAATAATTTATATGAATATTTAAATTATATATTTAATAAAATATTATTTTTTATAAGTCAATATTATATTTGTTAAAAGTGGAAAAGTCATTTTCTTTTTCAGTGATTGCATTGATCATTAACTAGGATAAGTGCCGAAACCAAAAACCGTAGGTGAGAGTAAGAGTAAGTAGTTCAAAATATATATATATATATATATATACACACAAGAATACTTAATACTATATTAAAACATGTGCACCAAATTTATACTTTTCTACAAAATAAAGAGTGCATTTGCTACTAATTAATTAAAACTAGTTTGCACAGGAAGAACTCTCGTCGCTTAAATAAGAAAGTCGTTAAAGGTTCAAATATCACTTAAAAGAGATCTGCCTTTTATCCCCAGTACCTTAGGAGATAAGGTAATTTCTATTGTTGGCAGAATGTGCCCGTGTGTGTGGATGTATGTAAATACCATAGTGTGGTTCCACCACCAACCATAATATTCCTTTTGATTCTATTTATAAGTTATTTTTAACATGTTTTACGAAAATTAAGAAAAATCTTAAATCTCATTAAATTTGTCTTAAAATTTAATAAGTTTTTACATTTGCTCCTAATGTTTTTAAATCTCATTATTGATATTTTTATTCAAAGCATTTAATAATGATAAAAAAGTAAAACTTTGAAAATTAACAAATAACTTATAAATAAGATTAAATGATTTTTTTATCTACCTTATAAATAGAATTAAAGGAGTGTGTGTGCTGGGGGGGTTATAAGTAGAGAAAGCAAAGGATGTGTACCTAGTGCGATGAGAAGAAAGCCATATGAGAGTGATTGCCGAGTGATTTTCATGGCTTCTCTGTAACGACTATTGCTTCAAGCTTTTCACTACTTTTGCTTGTGAAATATACTAATATATAATGTTGTTGACTATCTATATCACTAAGAGTCATTATGATTTGTGATTTAGTTTCGTAATTAAATCCATTTGATTTGATTTGATTGGCACATCCGCTTTTTTTTCCCCACCCAATTAAGGAAGGTTACATGTTTTTCATTCATTATGGAAAATAGACAATATAATTTTTTTTAATTAATCACGTTGGAGGGAATAAAATCCCATTGATAATGGAGAAAACGAAATAATATTTTGAATGGAATATAATGACCATTAAACAATCATAGAAGCAATTAATCCCCTAAAAATTACTAAAATCTGCTGAGAAAGGGTTAATACGTGCAGCTGAAATCATGCAGTATTAATGGACAGAAACACTACAAAAAAAAAAAAAGCTAATTAGTGACGGAATATTTTGTCAATAAAAACACCTTTCCTGCTTCATTAGTGATGGAATTTGCAATTACTTCCGGCACTAAGTAGTGATAAAATTGCATTCTATGACTAATTAGCCATGAAATAGTAACAAAAATTTTTTATTACTAAATAACGATAAGCTATTCTTATTTTGCGACGGAATGTATTTCATTGCTAATTCGTTGCAAATTTTTTAATGAATTTATTCCGTTGCTAATTATTAGATGAGCTAAAATATCATTGCCACATCACCCAGTAGACCAATGACACCTTATCACCATCTAGTCACCAAGTGGATTTATTTAATCATGGATCACAGCTTTATATATACATATATATCCCTGATTTTATGCATGATAGAGAATTAGAGATCTCACTATCCCATAAAATTAGACAATCGTTAAATAGTTAGACAGACGAAAGATTAGAGACACGCATTAACAGACGTTAGATTAGAGACACGCGTTAAATAGTTAGACAGGCACAGGAGGAGTTAGCCGGAAAAACTCCTCTGCACATGTCGTTTTCACATAAGGCATGGCCCAAAGATTAATGTTTTACTGTTTTGCATCTGGGTTCTTTTTTTCGGTAACATATGAATGATTTGTTTATTGGGCTGGGCTAGTTTGGCAAGACTACTTGAACTTAATAATGTTTTTGAGAATTAACCTATTAATTTATGAAATAAATCTATTTTTAAATTGTGGTTAGTTTGATGATTTTTTATTGTATTTATACTATTAAGAGAAAAACCCATTACTAGATGATTATCTTCTCGCAATTTGGATTACAAATTAAATAAAAAACTAGTTAATGGTGGGGGCTTAACTGGGCAAATTTAAGAATTTGGAGGATTTATCATTAAATTCACAAAAATTAAGGGATGTCTGAATATAATTTAAAGAAATAAAAATCATGCAATTTGAATTAAAAATAATAATATCTTATGTTAAATACAAATAAGTTTCACATATACCAAAAAAGAGAATTTTTTCTGTTTATGTATACTATTAAGTTCATCACAAAGAACCATTAACATTTGATGCTTTAATTTGTTGACTTTCTGTAATCTTTGTTGGTTTTGGTAATATCTCATAATATTTTGGTGTTATTTTATAGTGCTGGCAGCCGAGAATAAAACGTAAAATATTTTTGAGGAAAAAATATATGACTTCTTTATAGTTTCTACAGTTAGGTATATTAGATAAATATAAAAGGTATCATAATTTTTTATAACAATTAGATAGGTATCATCACTAACTTGACCATATTTGAAAATTTATAATATATAAGTCCTTTATATATTATAAATTTTCAAATAGATAGGTATCTTTTATATATATATAAAAGATGATACTTAAAAGGGAAAACACAACAAATGATTCCATAATTTTAACATGTTTTGGCCCTATAATTTTCTTTTCCATTACTCCAAGTCCTTCTAATTTATCTCATTTGTAATGTTAGTGGCTATTTTGGGTTAAACTTGATTCGACTTGGTCACCCTTCTTAAAATTAATATCTATCAAATTGTTCCAATATTTACACTAATTTTGCCTTTAAACTATATTTTTTGAGTAGCACTAGTGTTCTATACTATGAGGTGTTGTAAATTAATTTATGAATTAATCAAACCATAGCACCCACACCTTCCATATCTATTGGATCGATGGCGTGCAAATTTGTGTTTAATTTTACTTGCGCGACCCACATTCATCATAGATGGCCCATTCTCAGGGACTCTCTTCCCTTCCCCTTCTCAATGAGGACTTGACTTGCTTTGGCTCATATTTCATTCTGTTGAGCGTCTCTTCTTCTCAGTTCCTCACTTGCAATCTTCTTCCTTTTTCGATTCCATCGTTCCTCATTTACACGGCAGCAGAAATCAACGGAGGACTCGGCCACTGTGAAGGGAATGGAATCGACGTAGCAGTAGAGGATGTAAGGTTGGAAATGAAGAACTGCTAATATCAATGTTCAATTTCGATCAGATTGCCTAACGCTTCAAGTTAAATTTAACTGGAATTAAATATATGTTGAATGTTGTAGTCCACATTTAGAGGCAGTGCTTTGTTGAAACTAAGATTTGCTGCCTTGTGATGAGCTTCGGTGTTGTGAGATTGAAGCTAGGAAGGCATCAGATTCCTTTTGCTTGGTTTGAACACTAAGCTTCATCCCCGTAATTGGAGGAACATTCTTCACAACAAGTGTTGAGGGGTGAGGGGAAGCCCGAAAGAGAATGCTTGAGAAGGAGCCACCTGTAATGAATATGGGCCCCACAATTAAAAATAAGCAACGGACGTTTGGATACCGTAGATGAATGGTGTGAGATGCTGTTTTTTTAGTTCTTGAATTAATTTGCATTACCTTATAATATAATATAGGATATCTAGTTGTAAAATAGTTTAAGGGTCAAAGTAGTCTTTAAAATCCTAAATTTTTTTACTATGCAATATATATATATATATATATATAACTCAAGTTATTTTATTTGGTTTAATTAACTAGACTAAAATTTGAAAAATTTAGATCAACTTAGCTCACATCAGATAAAAATGGAAAGAAATAAATTTTAAATTTAATTTGCATAGTTGAAATAAAAAATATTCTCTATTCTTTTTTTTCTATAAACAAAATATTCTGTATTCTAAAAGTAGAAAAAAAAGTATCCATTTCTAAAGTTCTAGCGAGACTTGATTTAGTAAAGAAAGATATCATATAGTAGTATTTCTACTTTAAGATAGAGAATTGGAAAAAAAATACCAAAAACTTAATTATATGTAGAGAATAAGATTAAAAATCCTCTTTTTCTATGAGGACTTATTGCCAGAAAAACTGTATAAGAGAATTTTAAAAATGGAAAATTTTAAAGTAAAAAGTAATTAATTAATTGGAAACAAAATAAAATTATGACTATTTAAAAATAAAGAAAAGGTCTATAATAAATTATATTTTTCATAAAAATTATAATTATCGAGTAATAATGAAATAAGACATTGGATTACTTCACTATAGTCTTAATTATTGACTTTGGGTATAATTAAAGAATATTTCACCTCAAATATTATAGAAGTAAGAACCATTCTCATAATCACAAAACTTTAAAGCATAAATGAGATTTTATGATACGTACAACCCTCCAAACACGGCACAAGTCTAGGCCCTTATTAGAATACTTCATAGCCAGGAAAAGCATACATGATTCCTTCATGACAAAGGCCTTTTCAAGGGGGGGGGGGGGGCAAAAACTACTGAAAAGGTCCAAATATGAGTATCATCATAATTTTTTTTAGTTATGTAAAAAAAAAAAAAAAGTTTCTGATCACCAGCCATTACGCTGCCTATAAGTATTACCATGTCATTTTATTCTTTTAAGTAGTGCTTGCTAGTTGCTTTCCTTTTTTTTTTTTTTTTTGCCTTAATTACCCGCAGGCATTCTGCTTCCGTTTCTTCAATTGCTCATCTATAGTTCTATTGAAATTGAGGCAATTAGATCAAATTTTTATTACATTAGTTGATAGTGAATATTTGAATAGTATATTATTGCTATCATACCTTTTCTCTTTTGAAAAATAGAAGTGTCAATAATCAGTGAAAAATGGGTTAGAATTAGTTAAGAACTATAAATAACCCAAAATTATGTTATTTTATGTTTTTATTTGTTGTGATACGTTGGTTTTCTTTATTTGGGGGGATGTATATGAGGTGTGTGTATATATATATATATATATGATAATTCATTGGTGATTTTAGTTAATAATAGAAACTTGTGTTAGTTTGATTAGATGATTAATGTGGCACAATTTATGATTTTGGTTATTTGTAATTAACAATATTAGTTTTATTATTGAAGGTAAAAAACAATAGTTTTATTAAAACATTAATGTAATTGACTATAAATTTGATATATGTAATAAGATATGGTTAAATATTAACAAAAATATTTTTATTTCTATACATATTTTTAAATTTTTTTAGTAAACTAATATCTTCATCGATCCAATGTCTAGTTTAGTTCTAACAACATTGATTTCCACTCAACAAACGTAGTCCAGACACTTTAATTAGAATTATTGTAGGTTGGGTGGAGAGAAAATGACCAGAATTCTAAATTTATAAGTAACTAGTTTTCAATATCATTATATATATATAAATATGGTTAAAGGTTATGAGAAAATATCACATATTTATTTTTAGATTTACTGCAATTCTATGCTTTGGGATGCCTTTTTTATGATGTTATGCTCTAGATTCAGGTTTGGGGTTAGGTTCAGAATGGTTTATTATTGTTAACGTATATAAAATATATTATTTAGGTTTAGGGTTAATTGCAGGATGAATTGTTAATTTTTAGATGTATACATAAATTATTTTTTTTACTAATTTGAAATTCAAATATGATCATATTTAATTTTAAATTAATATCTATTTATTTAAAGTTTCGATCCACCCTAGATAAATGTTGAAAAGCATTATTTAATATTTTTCATACAATTCTAAAATTATATTTATTAAAAGTCATTTGCCATGTGTGTGGAGGATATTTTTTGAAAATATCTGTCTAGTTGAATTCTAATTAATATATATATATATAGATATTTAGAAAAAAAAATCTGATTTTAAAATTTTTTATCTATCCTAATAATTTCCTAAATATAAGCTTCAAATATGCATATTATTTTCAAAATCTACCTTAAAATCTATTTGATATTTATTTTTCTTTAGCCAGATTTATGTGATATCTCAAAAATTTTTAAGACATGAATTTAATAAATAATAAATAAAATATATATAATTAAATTAAAATTAAGAATAATTTGATAAAGGTCTAGAGTTTAAATTTTACTAAGCAAAAATTTAATTTAATTTTATTTTTAATTATGAAAAAAATTATCAAAATTGCCCTAGTTTTTTATGTTATAACAAAAAAATTTTGGCCCTTCCTTGTAATTTTTCCCAACTTGTTAAGTTCAGTTTTTTTTTTATTAAATAAAACAGAGAAACGAAATAAAAGAAAGGAAGGGAACAAATCAAAGAAACAAAGTGCAAGAAATGAGAGAGTGAGAGGAAGAGGAGAGTGATGGTGAGAGAGGAGACAGAGAGGGACCTAAGACTCGGATCTATGAGGCTTTACAGTGGTTGTGAGCTCGGATACAAGTTAGATAAGCCCCTTATTTCAATTATCTTCCTTCCCTTTGGTTTTCTTAAATTTTTGGAATAGAGAAACTTTAGATTTTGATCCCAATGGGTTAGTTCTTGTAAGCTTTGGTCTCATTGGGTGTTAGGAAGGTTATTTTGAGTTTCTATATGATGTTCTAATATTTTGAGTGGACAATTAGATGAAAGAAGGGAGTTTTGGCCAAAAACTAAATCTTAAGAGATTAGGTTTTTCTCCTCAATTGTTTAAGCTTATTTATTTAGTTATAATTGTGTTATTTGAATCCAATAGGGTTTAAATTAAGCTTTAATTTTTCATTATAATGGCTAATTATGAAAGTTGATAATGCTAAGTGAAGGTTTTAAGTTGATTAAAAATTGCATGATTTGAAAATTGGCTTAATGGTGGCTAATAAATAGTTTTGGTGGTTAGTGATATTAAGTGAATGGTTAGTTTAATATATCAATCATTAAGATGGATTATGACTCATTAATTCAAGTTGTGTGGTATAAGTTATAGTCTTCTTTTATACTATTTGCCATGATAAGTAATGTAGATCACTTATATGTTATAGAGAATTGTTGGTGGAACTTAATTAAAAGTTAAGGAACAAGCCAACTCTTATTTTTGTATAAGGGGAAACCGTTTTAGTACAAAAGAGTTAAGGTAATAGAGAAATTTATTTTTCTTATTGCTTTGTTTAGTTATTTTTAAATAAATAATATTATTTAGCCTGCATTACATGTTTTAAACAATTAAATGCAAATAAATATGTTTATGGTGTATTATTTTGATAATAATGTATCTATGTCTACTATCTATTTAATAATGATATTATTTATAAAAATGAGATTATTAGCATGCATTGTGATCATAGAGATGAGGAGTTGCACTTAGAGAAGTGCAACTAGGTTAGGTACATTAGATAGACAAAGGAACCACTTAAGGGAGGAATTATAAGTGTTATACTACCTTAGAGTATTGAAATAGTCAATACTCGAGGAAGGTAGAAAAGGATAAGAGGCATGATTTTGGTGAAAGTTTACCAATGGAGAGATGTGATCTTATGATATTATGTGGCTCACTGCTAATACTTAATGTTACCTTACCTATTTGCGGGCTCAATTCATTAAAGAAGTTAGTTGATTGAGTGTTCAACATTTCTCAATAGGAGGGATCTGACATGAGAAGTGTGAGATTGAGTACCTAAGCCAAGGTAGCCTTCATATGGAGAGAAAGTCAAGCTGACTCCAGGAGGGAGTTGTTTCGACTTCTTAAGATCCACGTTGAAGGGGCATAGGCAACTTAGTGGATCAAATCATACCTTAGATTATATTTTGTATTTGTAAAGGTACAAGTAGTTATGTGGTTTACTTGTGAGCTAAAGAGTTTTAGGGGCATTCTGTTAGTCAAGAAAGGTTATACCAGCTTATGTCATACATTCAAACATTTTAATTAGTTTAATTATATATTATTTTAAATCTATTATTTATTTACTTAACTATGACTTTTCTTGTAATAGGAAATATAAATTTCCTTATTACTGAGACTATAGTTGTCCTACCCCTTTCTTTACAATATTTACAAATCCAAGCAAAGGATCTAATAGTAGATGGGACAAAGAGCTGAACTAAGGGTTTGCTTGTGGATTGTAATGAACTACAATCCCTTTCTTTTGAGCAAGTACATTGTAATGTATTTAAAATTGGGGTGCCAATAAGATGTGATTATATATGTATGTGTGAATATGGGTAGATTTTATGCTTATGTCAGAATTTTGATCTGATTGTAGACTTGTGACTAGGAAGCTTGGTCATGGTGTGTTGTTTTGATGAATTCATTTAGTAGATCAAGTTTTTACTACAAGCAAATGTTTGTGTGTGTGTGTGTGAGAATATATGTGATTCTACACATAATTATAAAGTAGTTGCATTGTAAATTGTGTGCTATAGGCAAACATACACTTGGATAAGGAGAGTGGGTGTGTGGGCCCCATAAGGATCTCTGAACCAAGTGAAGTTTGAAATGGTTTTTTTGCCACTATTGTATGATTTGTGAATTTTGGAGAGATTAAGGTCTATTTTGGAAAATAGCATCCAAGTAGTCAAATTTTGATTTAAGGGATATTTTCACCACTTAACTACTCTATTAGGTATTTCTAGTCTTATTCAACACGTCCAAAGTGTTTCTATAAATTTGTGACCATTATGGTGAGATTTGAATAATTTTGAAAATGATTTTATCAAAAAGTTGCACTTTTGCATCCAAGTGTTCAAATCTCAATTCGATTGTTGGATTTTTCTAAAATTTAGGTCACAAGTAAAACTTCGTGTGGACTTTAGAATCACCCTCGATCAGACGTTGGTCGGAGAACTAGGACACTACAAAAGTTAGTTCAAAGGTTATGTCATAATAGCGAAATAAAGCTGTCATGACAAAAAGAGCAACTAATGTTACAATGTGCACAAATTTCAACTTGTCTATTCAATCTTTTCAAAATTTGATATACTAATAGTAGTCTTTGAAAGTGACATGTAGACTCTGAAATCGCTCTTATCGAAGGTTGGGTGATGAAATGGTGCCCTTTGAAAGTTAGTTTGAAGGTGCTGTCATAACAACAAAATAAAGTTGTCATGATAGCAAGACTATCCAACCTTGTAACATTTTTAAATTTTAATTTAACTGTTGGATCTTTTTAAAATTTGAAACACTATTAGTAATCATTAAAAGTGACATGTAGGCTTCGAAATTATTTCAATCAGAGGCCAAACGGTGAATTGGCACCTCCTAAAATATTTTCTAGAAGGGCTACTATGACAGCAATTAGTTGCCCCTATTTGCTCAATTTGCTTCCGTACACTATGTAGTAATTCTTTAGACTTTTCTAAGAGATTTAAAATGTGTCTATTTTTTCTATTGTATAGATTGTTTGGTAATTTAAATAATTTTTTTAAGTTAGTTTTAGGATCAAGTCCTTAAACATAGTTAGTTTATTTAGTTGTAGTGTGCTTTTATTAATATTCAAGGCAAGTGTTACATTTTATCTACTTCAATTGCAAATATGTTAAAAAGAAATAGAATTAAAAAAATATTGAAGATGAGAATATTATATATTCAGTTAAATTATTCTTGTAAAATAAAATTCTTTAATTTAAAAATTTTTTTAGAAAAATTAATATCTATCTTATAATAAATTATACATGTATCTATTAAAATTTAAGATTTTGGGTCTATTTATTTGAAATTCAAATCAACATTTTTATATATTTATTATTAAAATTTTTAATCAAAAATTAAGGTGGACAAAAAATAAAATGAACGAATTTAAAAATGGTCTATTAGCTCTAGATTTGTTTTCCTTATGTTGTGTTTTTTTTTTTTGGGTATAAAGTTCATTGTTAGTTCTTTGAATTTTTTTCTCTATGTTTTTGTTGTAGTAAAAGAAATTATTTTAATATTAAATGTTTTGATAGAAAATTAAGGTGTGAAAAATAATTAAGGTGACCAAATTTTAAAAACGACCAATTAGCTCTTGATACATTTTTCTTCTATTATTTTTTTGATAATAATAAATTTTTTGAAGTATATACTCTAAACAAAAATATATTTTAATCATATTATTCTCTCATTATATAATTAGATAATATATAATAAGAAATCTACTTATTTAAAAACAAACTATTATAAAATATATTCACATTTAAATTTAAATTTAAATTATATTGAGATTATAAATTGATGGCTTGAATTTTAATTTCAATTTATATATGTTAATATTAATGATCACTGTTGCTTCAATTGTTAATCAGTTATTTTGTTTGGATTTTACTTTTATTTTAAATTTATTTAATTGAAAGTTCAAATTCAAAATTCCCTTAACATCAGCCTTGATACTAATATAAATAGAGCTGATTAGATACATATTCATTAATTGATTTTAGTTTTTTTTGCTATATTTCTTTTATTTTTTGAGGCTATTATATATTTAAATGTCATATCATTATTTTTTGTCTCTTCAATAATTTATATGAGAATTAATTATTTCTTATTTTGTTAGTTTGTGTTATTCATTTCATTGATGTTTGCTTTGTTTTGTTGCAAGAATAATTTATATATTCCTATAAGGTGTAACTAGCATATCATGATTTGAGCAATTCATCTTTGAATTATAACTGAGTAAACCTTATCAAACAATTCAACTTGCACCAAATTTTTTACTATTTGTATAGGATTCATCATCACACCTACTTATCTCTTAGAATTCTCATGTCTCTTCATTGGTACACCACTTCATTTTCTTCAATTTCTTTGATATATCTAATTTCATTTCATGGTGACAATCAAGCAAAGCAAATGGTAAGCAACCCTAGTTTTGTTTCCCTTTTCTACTTTTCCTATTGAATTTCACTTTTGGTTAGATGAATTTATAATTTTTTTATTTTAGGTTATTGTATTTAACTTTAATAAATTATTCACTTTTATTTTTTAAATAGAAAGATAATATATTTTCATTAAATTATATGGTTTTAAAATAAAATAATATGAAAATATATTTTTAATAAATATTTTTATTATAAATTATTTTGAAGAAATTAATTTTATATAACTTTTTCCTTCAATTTATTTTTACAAAGAAAATTATATAAAATATTGAATAATTTTTAACTGTATACTAAATGGTTATATTAAAAAAACCGTTTAGTATTTTGTTATTTATTAATAAATTATAACCATTTAATATGTGTTTTTAAAATTCTCACCTCTGCTTATGCATCATTTTTTCATTTTGATCGTTTAATATAGTGGTTATACATACTATATTTTTTAGTAGTGACATGAGGGTACTATAGTTATTATAATATTTATTTTTTTTCTTTTTTTTTTTTCAATTTTCTTCTTTTCATCTAAGCACAATGAGAGATAATATCTTATTTTTAATTTTATCTTCTTTTTATTTTCTTTTATCTCTCTTTCCTCTCAACTGTTTTTCTTATCCAACCAAAGGATAAACTTTCTCTACCCATCATGTTGGTGGACTAAATGAATGACAAATTAGTGTAAGTTGATAAGGGCAAAACATAAATTAAGAAATTAATGAAAAATTAAAAAAAAAGATTATAAAATTTTTTTATACGTTTTATTCACATATATTTTAAAAATATTGTTTGATCCACGATTCTATATTTCGAGTGCCTTTTTTTTTTTTTTGTTTAACCATGTGCTTGGAGAGTTAGGTTTGGTTGTTGACTTGTAGGTAAATTCTGGACTATTTTTCCTAATTAGTTATTTATGTAAACTAAAAAAGTATGGTTAGTGATATAATTTGAATATGTGGAATTCAAATCTACTTGCTTGAATATTATTATGAGCTCCTAATCGAATATCGCATGTGCTATCAACTTATTTTTATATAATTGTGAAATATGGTGATTTGAATTTCAAGTGTTTAAATTTGGATGAAGTTTGATAAGATCCTATATATTTAATTATTTGTGCCAAATATAATCAAATTTCAATATTTATGTGTGCTATTTCCAAATTTAAAATTGGTAGCTTATTAACTCCAAAACCATAAAATCAAAAAAATACTTAGAATAATTTTTAATCAATCATATAATCTCCAAACCAATTTCAAACTGGTTAAATTTTTTATAATTTATGCTTTTTATTTCCCTTATTTAATTTTTTTAATGTTCTTCAATTTTTATTTTTCATTTTATATTTTACAAATGTTAGATTGACATTTTTAATAAAAATTTGTGAGCCCTGCCTAATTATTCACAAATTTTTTTATTTGGCACGTATGGATTGAGATATCTAATTTGTTTCAAAAAAGTAGCATAAAATTAAATTGGTTAAAAGAAAATAGCATGAATTTTCATATATTACTAATTATAATTTTCTATTTCTTTAAAAAATACATTTCTTTATTCATTATATAAAATTTGAAACATAACTTAGTAAATTATCTATGATATTAATTGTATGGATTGTTATATATTTTTATTACATGTATTTGGTATGTTTTTTTGCTTATTGTTGCCCTTCTATTAGGGGCAAGCTTATTCGATGTGTGTTGATTAAACACCATTGAGTAATTTTATTTGAACACTAATTTATTTTATGATGTCAAGTTATTTTATATAATTATGAAATATTGTGATTTGAATTTCAATTGTTTAGATTTGGATGGATTTCTGTAAAATACAATATTTTATAATTAAAAGGAAGTCTATTGATTATTGTAAAAAGAATAATGGAGGAGTTTGAGTGTCACAATCATGACCTCCCTAAAAAAAGAAATTAATAAATGTAGGAAATGCCACTAAAATTTTAAAAGGATAATTTTAAAAATTTTTTTTGAAGAATAAAATGGTCTATAATAATCAAAATAAGATTTGAGAATCGATTGTGCGTGGAAAAGGTGTTAGGTACCCCACATCACCCGTCTGTGATAACAGTTACCCTAAGTTGACTAAACAAAATTAATATGGCCTTAAACGAAATTTAATTAACCTTAATAAATAAAACAATAAAAAGGAAATAAGAAGAAAATTTAAAAATTATTTATTACATGTTGGACTTAATTTAGAATAAAACCCTAAGGCCTACATATCTTGTAAAAGGATCAAAGTCCACATAATTCGAGGGTAAAAATACATGTCGCTTTGTTAGTGACTTTTAAAAGCAAGATTTTTTTACTTTATTCAAGAAAAATATTTTCATGTCAAGTAGGATTTTTTTCTTTTTTTAAAAAAGGATTTTTTTAATTTTTGAAAAACAAATTTGATTAATATTCTTGTGGCGACTTTAAAAATATAACATAGTCTATTAATCACATCCTTCCCCACAAAGATTCAAAAAACCCTCACACGGTATAAAAACATTTTCATTTTGAAAAATAAATTTGATTAATATTCTTGTGGAGACTCTAAACATCTTGCATGGTCTATTAATCACATTTTTGCTTGTAGAGATTCTAAAAACCTCACACAAAATAAAAACATTTTCATTTCTATAAAAGAAAACCTTTTTATTATTATCTTCAGAAAAAATGAGTTCATCCTAGCTTGTAAGAAAACCGACGTACCTGGAGAGATCATAGCATCTAAAATAGCAATTTTAGCATTGGAATGGCTCCAACTCTATCTTTTCTCATGCGTTTTTTAATATGGGGAGATGTTTAAATACCAATAGTGAGAAGCATTGTCACAACAGGGAATAACTAATGACGATGCTATTTGGGAAAGAAAAAGGAGAAGATCAAACCACACTTTGCAAAACAAAACAGAAAGGATAAGGAGAGGAAATAGGAAGAACATCAAAATGTCATATGCTACAGACCAAGGGTGTATGTCTTTATACTGTGCAAAGGATCATCATCATCAAATCAAACGTGAACTCATAATGGTAGAATCAAGGTGCATCAATGACTACAATATTAATTACTGCCAAAAGTTAAAGACAAAATGTCATGTGTGAAGAATTTTTAAGGTGATGTTAAATATATATATATATATATATTTAACCCATTCAATGATAATGACAGTGAGTTATGCATAGAATGGGCAACGCATCAAAATTTCATGATGGCATTAAAATGGCTAACTCCATTATCATGACACAACTAAATAGTAACATGAGTATCTAACAAACCTTTAACAAGCTTGGTCTGCCAATGATAAGTGGAATGAGGAACGGATCTTCTTCTTCTTCTTGTTTTTTTTCCTTCCTCCACCTCCCTCTTTCTCTAGCTTGATCCATCACCTTCCTCTCCTTTCTATAAATGAAAATTAAAGTTTCTATCTTTAATGGTTGAATCTCATCAAATCATAATTTATAATTAATTTTATTTGACTTTCACCATTTCAAATCAAGTCACAAATTGGGGATTGAATTTTCATTTGACTTTTCCTACTTGAAGACTGGCACAAATTTTGGAAATTTTTTATTTAATTTTTATTTATTAATTTCTTTTTATTATTTTATTAAAAAATACTTTTCAATTTTTTTATTCATTTATTTTTTATGGGGGCCTTGACAAAATGGGGTGTTCACATTTGCTCATCTTTACTTGCTTTGTAAGTGAGGATAGTAAATTTCTTGCCTAAGTCAAGCAAAGATACGAATACCTATTTTGTCCAGCCAAATACATATAGAGAGGGAGAGAGAGAAAAGACAATGAAACTTGAAGTATCCTTAAAACCAAAGGAGTTTGGACAAAATATAGTGTCTATTGTAAATGCCCCAAGAGGGAGGTGGATTGAGCTAATTAAAAATTTGAATCAATTGCAGTGATAACAAGTGAGTGAAGGAACAAAATCACCAATCGTGAGGGTTAGATGAGTAGAGCTTCACACAAGTGACTTATCATAGTTCAACTCTTACCACTTGAGTCTACATCTTGTCCTCAAGAACCTCCTAAGATTTTCAACTATATTACTAAGATTAATCCAAACTCTTGGTTACCTCAGTACATAAATAGACTTCTTAATAAGTCTAAAACTCTCTCCCTTACAAAGGTAATAATAAATCGCTTTAAGCTCCCCAAGTGTAAGTTCCTTTGTTTTGAAGTTGTAAAATAAGGATAAATAGAGTAGGTTCAAGAATGAACTATTACTGCTTTTAAAATCTATTTTAGAGTAGATATATAATCAATGAAGCTCTCTATCAATAAATGATATACAGAAGTAGGTAAACTTTGATGATCAAATAAATGCAAAATGTTCTTGTTGTTCTCGTTGTTCCTCTCTATCTTCAAGTTTCACAAATGAGTCTATTTATAGTTGAGGACCATAAATCATCCATTAGACTTACAAATTCTTCTATTGGAGGTTGCTTGTGACCTGTTTCCTTCTTGCTTAGAGTTTCCTTGGATATTCGAGCTTCTTTAAGATTCTCTGGTGGATTAAGCAATGGAATAGTGCTTTATGATAAAGACTTCCTCTTTTGTACAATAACGGCTAAAAACACTAAATGTTTCTAACAAGAGTGGTTGAAGCTTATACGTTTTGGTATAACAAAAATAAGCTTGGTGGTAAAAAACAAACACGAGCAACCAAAAAAACTTCAAGGAAATAATTATGTTTCAATATCATTTGGTAAAGATATAAAATATACACAATTAATTTTAGATAAAAAAAGGATTAAAAGACAAGTTTAGATGACCTTTGAAAGAGATATGAAAAATAGAGCATAAAGATTCATAGTAGTACTAGTGTTACTATGTTTTAACATTGGTGTTACAATGAAGAGAAAACACAAAAAGAAGGTCATAGCCCAGGTGTTGTCCTTGTAGTACCGGTGTAATCCAATACATAAAAGATGAAGATTTTTGATATTTTTGGGAGAATTAGAATATTTTTGAAAAGATTATTTAGCACCAATGTTAAAAGGAAATAACACCAAAGTAACATATCAATCAAATCTCTTTATAGGACAGAAGAAAGGATAGTACTGATGTTGACCTGTTAGCACAAGTATTGCACAATCTTGAACAAAACTTAGTACAGGTGCTAACCTAGTAATATAGGTGTTGTCTTAATTCAACTAAAGATAAATAAAGAATAAGACCAATGTTGAATAGATAGTACCAGTGCAAAGAAAAAGATTTGAATAAGAGAGACTCAATCGTACAGGTTTAAATGGATAACACTAGTGTTAAAATGAGTAGGATTGGTGTTATATGAAACATGAATTAATAGAAAGTGAGAATAATAAGGGTAGCACCAGTGTTAAAATTTCCAGTATTAGTGTTAGCAACACTTAAAACATTTTTGAACAAGACAACTTCAAGCACAAAGATTATAGTTAAGCCAAATACTTAACTAACAAGATAGCATACCTTCTGTTACGTATAAGCTCTTACTTAGTCAGATTTAATATTAAGCCAATTAACTTGGTTTTAGTTAAGAAAGTTTGAAATGCATAAAACTTCTCTTTATTTTATAATCATCAAAACTAGGGCTCAACATTGCTCTCCCTTTTTGATGATGACAAAAAATTAGATACAAAGTATTAGTTTTTGGAGAGACTTTGATCTCTACTTCTTTAAAGAGATAAACATAGATAGAAGAAATGCACACTATATATATTTAAAAGAAGTTACAAATTAGAGAAAATTTAATTAAATAAACAAGAAAACACTTAAACAACCACTCAGTTCACTTCTTAGAGATGGTACCGCAAAAATCCATTGACTTATGGAATTTCTTGATAGTGGGAGATGTAGGTTTAGGTGTTTCAAAAGGTTGAGAAGTTTGAGGCTTAGAGGGTTTGGATGAGGATTAAGGCTTAGAAGTCTTTAAAGCCTTTACACTAAATCTACTGAGTCTAGGCAAGGCATTTCTTGGTCTTCTCACTACAGATTGACCCTTATGCTTGCCATTTCTTGAATCTTCAACCACATGCTTATTTAACCCACTATCTTGAATCTTACTACGAACCTTGCTATTTGCCTTGTTTTTTTTGACTTTGCATCATTCTTCTCTCCCTTTTTGTCATTAGCAAAAGGCTTAGATAGATCAATAGGAATAAAAAGTTGGAGGAAGGCACATGGGAAGAAGAAGTACCACTTTCAGTCCAAACTGGTCTATTCTTGAACCTTGGTGGAGGCTCGAAAACTACACTAGATTCTAAAATGGCAGTGAGTAGTATGAGAGACAATACAAAATCAGGATATCTCCTGATTAAATCTTAAAAGGCCTCTGTATAGTTGATCCTAGAGAAGAATGGAGTAGAGGGAGATGGTGACTGTGTAAACTCTAATTCTTCCTCATCATCAGAGATCT
This sequence comes from Prosopis cineraria, assembly GCF_029017545.1. Taxonomy (NCBI): domain Eukaryota; kingdom Viridiplantae; phylum Streptophyta; class Magnoliopsida; order Fabales; family Fabaceae; genus Prosopis; species Prosopis cineraria. The sequence goes on along the minus strand of NW_026555333.1, from coordinate 29,444,868 downwards.
TAATATATTCTTTGGCAATCTTTGCCATAACTAATGCAAGCTTATTATTGTATGAAGCATGTAACTCAACTCCTTCTAAACTATCTTCAAACATAGCTCTTAGTTCAAAATCAGTAGAGAAAACTAGTCCAACCCTTAGATTTCCAATCTCAGAAGGTATTTATAGATCACTGTCAATGTCCTCAGTCCCTTTCTTTAAAGTAAAGGTACTGGATGTGTGTATTAACATAAAATCCTTAACAAACTCTGCTCTAGTATTCTTATGTAAAGAGACACCAATAGGAGTACCCATCCTGAAGGGAGAATAATGCTCGGATGAGTTCCTTAGTCTAGCTGGTATACATCCTAAACTCAAAACTTGAGCTTTCAGCAAGCCAATTTCTTCCTTGAATTCTTCTCTAATTTCTTCAGAGGCTTTCTTTAGTCAGATTGAAGTCCTTAACTTGTCTCTTAAGACATAAAGTGAAAAGCTCAGCTTGAATCTTGAAACCCCTATCCAACCACTTGACAGCATCTAAATCAAGATATACTCCTTGTGATGATAGTATGATAGATGAGTCATTTTGAGCAGGTTAAGACTCTTGTCTTTCTTGAGCACTATGAGCTACTATTTAGTGAGCTTTAATTTGAGCAATACCTCCTCCTTCTTTAATAATTTCCATTTTCTTTAAAGTCACAGAGTCGATCTCCTCATGTAGCATACCTCATTGCCTTCCAAATATATAATCTTTTGATCTTTCAACATTTTGAAAATTACATTTCCATAAATGAGATATTTCCCATCTCTTTTTCTACTCAGTTGGACTAAGTTCTTGATCTTCTTGAAGACGATGGAGGAAACATCCAATTTGAATCCTTTGATTAAGGCAATTAGAAGCCTCAAGTCTTTTGAGATAAACTTGTTTACCCTAAATCTTTTGCAAGTAATTGACCTTGACAAAATGTGGTAGATTACTCTGTGAAATATTAGCAGGGACTTTAGCTTTGACTAAAACTTTATTCCCAATTTGGCACCAATGTTGTGAACATGACTGGCTTTTCATAAGATAAGTGTGATAGTCTCATCAACCTTTCACTAGTTGAAAAATTCAAAAGAGTGTTTAGATAGTCTTCTATAATGTCAAAAGACTTTCCTCATATTGTTGTTCTCAATACTTCACCATTTTGAAAAACTTATAGAGAATTTTAAAATGCTCTTACATTTCTGGACTTACTGCTATGTTGAGCTCCAATAGAGTCTTGTAAGGCTTCATCATTTCAGTAACATCATATCCCTTCTCTTTGAGCTCTATTAAGTTAACAATCCAAGACTTGCTGACTTCTTTTCTGGCCATTTTTAATGCTAAAATTGGAATTGGCCTAGTATTGATTGAGTTAAAGTAAAAACCAGTAAAATCATCACTCTCATTTGATGCCTCAATGATAGGAGCTTTCCCTTTCCTCTTTCTCTATTCTTCAAGATTTCTAGAGTGAGGTTGAGTAAGCATTATACCCTCAGGTGTCCTTTCAGAAGAGATAAATTCATGCTCAAAGGGCTGAGAAGGTTTAGCTTTCATTGATGCTTTTTGACCTTTTTGAGCAGTTCTTGGCTTCTTAAGAGTGAGCTGTGATGGAGCAGTACCAGTGGTTTCCATTTGTTCTTCATCACGAGTTTTTGTCTTTATTCTTTTCTTTCTCTTTATGACCTTCACAACTCATTCTGCTTTATTCATAACTTCATTATAGCTATTGAGACTTGGCTTTCCTCATCTAGACCCAGCTCGCTTAACCACAATGTCTCTATCTTGAAAGAAATCAGACACAGGGAGTCCTTGATCTTTCAAAACTTCTTTAGTCATTTTTGTTCCTATAAGCTTCATTAAGGATTTGATGAGTGTATTTTAAAGATTTGGATGGAGAAAATGGTGTAAATTGGAAAGAAGAATGGTTGAGTTTACAAGAAAAATGGATATGAGAGAGTAGAATGAAGAAGAAGTTTATGCAAGAGAGAAAGTACCACTAGTGGTTTTAGGGCAAAGAGTGAACTGAGTTAGAATACACACTTGCATATATATATAGACAGATATAGCACTAGTATTGCTTACCATAGCACTGGTATTAAACTAAAAAAATTGAAGTTCAACAATTACCTCATTTAAAGTTGTAAATTAATTTGATTTTATCCATGCTAAGTCATTTTAAGGTATCAGACTCATCTCTTAGCAATGTTGATGACTTTGCAGTAGCTTTCACTTGCTTTAACAGCATCGATGTTGAATGATATAGCACCAGTGTTACTATCAAAATTAGCTATCTATAATATCTTAAAGTAACTATTAGTACTCGTGTTGAATTTCTAACACTAGTGTTATCTAATTTTATAAAACTAATAGAGAATTTCTTTAGTTAGAGACCTGCACTTTTAAATAACAACTTCGATGCCTAAGTTAGAATACATAATTAAACATATTAAAAGGATAGAGTGAAAAAGAAAGAAAGAATTACTTGCAATTTATTAAGATTTAACAAACCCAACTCTCTTCTTATAAACACGAATTGCTCTACTTCCAGAGGTTTTGTGAAGATATTAGCAAGTTGTAGTTCAGTAGGAATGAATTCCACTATGACATCTTTCTTTTGAATGTGATCTTTGATGAAGTGATGATGAATGTCAATATGCTTAGTTCGAGAATGATAAACTAAATTTTTAGTCAAGCATATTGTACTAGTATTGTCACACTTGATTAGAATATTCTTGAGCTTGATTTTAAAGTCTTTAAGTTGCTACTCATCCATAAGATTTGAGAACAACACAATCTCATTTAATTGATGATAAAGAGACAGTATTTTGTTTCCTTGCTTGCCCAAGACACAAGTAAACCATCAAAAAAGTGGCATGTTACACTCGTGCTTTTTCTCTCTGTCTTGTATCCACTAAAATTAGCATTAGAATATCCAATTAAGAACTCACTTCCTCTTTTAAGATACTAAGGACCCAGTAAATTAGTATCTTTTAGATATCTGAAAATCCTTTTCACTGTTACCACATGGGATTCTTTTGGTGTTGATTGAAACCTTGCACAAAGACCAACACTGAAGGATATATGAGAATGACTTGCTGTGAGAATAGAAGAGATCCAATTATCACTCTATATGATTTGCAATTATATTCTATTCTAGCAGTATCTTCATCCATTTTGATGGTTGAACTCATTGAAGTATCAATTCCATTAGCTTCTCTAAGATATTTAGTTTGACACACAAATATATCATCCTTCCTTTGCTTAATTTGCATTCTTAGAAAGAATGTTAATTCCCCATCATAGACATTTCAAATTCTCCTTACATTAACTTAGAAAAATCCTTACATAAAGATTCATCAGTTGCACCAAATATAATATCATCTATATAAATTTCAACAATCAATAATTGATCCCTTTTTCTTTTTATAAAGAGCGTAGTATCAAATTTACCTCAATTGAATCCTTTTTCTAAAAGAAAAGAACTTAATCGATCATACCAGGCTTTAGAGACTTGTTTAAGTCCATAAAGAGCTTTCTTCATTTTCAAGACAGTATTAAATTTTTTAGGATCTTCAAAACTAGGTGGTTGTTCAACTTATCTTCAAGGATGTAGCCATTGAGAAATGCAGTTTTTACATCCATCTAGTATAGCTTGATATCTTTCACAAATGTATAGGCTAGAAGTAGATGAATTGCTTCTCTAGCAACTGGAGCAAAAGTTTCTTTATAGTCTATACCTGCTTCCTGTTTATATCCTTTTGCTACTAGTCATGATTTGTTTCTAATAATGATGCCTCCTTTATCAAGTTTGTTCTTAAAGACATACTTAGTTCCAATTATTGAATGATTTTTGGGCCTTCATACCAAGTCCTATATTTGGCTTCTTTCAAATTGATTAAGCTTTTCTTGCATTGCATCTATTTAGTACAAGTTAGATAAGGCTTCTTCAACTATTCTTAGCTTTTTTTCTGAAATAAAGGTTGAATGACTAGTAATGTTTTGGAATTTTCTTTTGATCTAGACATGTTCATTGACATTCCCAATGACTTGATCCAAAGGATGATCTTTGTTATTTCTCTAGGTAGTTCATTGATGAATTTCTTTAATTTCATTATCTTTCAGTAGAGTCTCATATTTCTCTCCTAGATCTTTTATTGAATTGTTTTTCTTTAGTTGAAGATCACACAATTCTTCAGTGACTTCATCAACATTAGGAATCTTCTTTTCCATAGGAAATTCATCAAACACTATATGTATTAATTCTTCCATGGTCTTGGATTTGAGGTTGAATACATGAAAAGCCTTATTCCTGCTGAAGTACCTAAGAATAATTTCCATGTCTAATTTGGGATCAATTTTTTTAGATTTTTCTTCTTATTGTTGTAGATGAACACCTTGCTGTTAAACACATGGAAATGAGATATGTTTGGCTTTCTTCCCTTATAAAGTTCATATGGTGTCTTGTTGAGCTTAGGCCCTATATAAACTTCATTGATGATGTAACAAGCAGTGTTCATGGCATCAGCCTAGAATATTTGTGACATGCCATTGTCACTAAGCATAGCTCTAGCCATTTTGTGAGTACCCTGTTCTTCCTTTCTACAACTCTATTTTGTTAAGGAGTTCTTGGTGTAGAGAAGTTGTGTCTGATTCCATTTTTATCACAATAGTTCATGAAGTCACCATTTTCAAATTCTACTCCATGATCAGAGCTAATTGACACTATAGAAATACCCTTCTTAATTTAGAACTTTTTGGAAAATACACTAAAGGCATAAAAAGTTTCATTTTTAGACTTGAGGAAGTAAGTCCAGGTAAATCTAGAGTAATCATCAATAATAACTAAAGTATAGAGATTTTCACTAAAACTTTTTGTTCTTTCAAGACCCCTAAATCCATATGCAAGAGCTAAAGAGGTTTTCAAATGAAATAAAATATTTTTACTTAAACGATGTTTTAGTTTGTTTTCTAAATTGACAATCTTGGTAGACTTTTTCCTTATCAAACCTTGAGGGTGATAAATAATAACTAAATCATTTTACAAAAGTCTTTTAATCTGTCTTTTGTTCACATGAGCTAAGCATCTAAAGCATAAATATCTTTCCTCAAATTTACTTAGAAAATAGGTTTGAGAAAGAGGTTCACAATCTAAATCAATAATATAACAATTACCATCTCTGTGGCACGAAGAAGTATTTTCCCACTAGCTTTTCATTAGATAATGCATTCCTTTGAGTCAAAGATGACTCTATTTCCTTTATCACAACTTTGACTTACGCTTATCAGATTGTGGAAGAGATCGTTGACATATAATACACCTTCAATGCTTACTTTTATTCCTCTTCCCACATTTCCAAACTAGTAATGTGACCTTTTTGATCACCTCCAAAAGTAATATGACCATCATCTCTTTCATGTAGTTCTATGAAATGATTTAAATCTCCGATCATATATCTGGAGAACCCACTGTCTATATACCATTTCTTTCTCTTAGAAATAGTGAGGCATACCTACAAATAAAGACTATTTCATTTTAGGTACCCATTTCTTGATAGGTATTTTCTTGTTAGTTAGTTTCCTAATAATGTTATTTTTATGAACCCATTTCAGGGAGTTTCCAATGCCATTCTTCCTATGTAGGCAAGACTTGACATGATGCCCTCACTGTATATGGTGTTTACTCTCATCACTCAGTATTTAGGCAATAATGTTTGCTCTCTATATCCTAATTATCCAATTCCTTTTCCATATGCTTGGCAATAATCTAAGGTCTCCACCACTCAAAAAGTCAAATGCCAACATAGATCACAAGGACTTTTATTTGGTTGTAATGTGGGCTTAGGGTACAAATAAAGGATAATGAAAAGAAGAAGGATATTCAACAATCAAAGTGTATACTCAAGATAACTAAAAGCACTAAGAAAGTATGGAGTCAAGCAAGTCCACACCCCAGGAGGCCTTATTAGAATTAAGTAACATATAAGTGAGGAACTAATAGAAGCTCTTTCTATCTTCTTCTTGGTATTTTTGTTCATCTTTTATTCAACTTTCTTTCTATTTCATTTTTTTTCTTTTTTCTTTTTCAATTTCTTTTCTTCTTTGTCAACTATTTCTTTTTTCTTCTCTTTACTTTTCATATCTTGAGCTATTTCCAATAAGCAACCTAAACCTGGTAGCCTCAACAGTTGTAAAAGTGCATATCTACTTACCCTAATCAAAAAGTGCTCTCAAAAATCAAAAGTACTCTAAAAAGGTAAGAGAGGTGTTTAACTTTTTAAATGGGCCAAGTGGTTATAAATAAATATTGTATAAGCTCAAATGGGTTATACAAAGGATAAAATATTATGCAAGGATAACTTTTGGATATATGTTGTTAAAAGTGAAAAATGAATGCCTTAATCATCTTTGTATTGAGCAAATGAACTTAAAATGTGATTTCAAATAAGACAGATGCCAAGTTTTAGATTGGGCAAGGGATAAATGATGCCTACATGAAAAAGAAAATTATATCAATAGGCTCAAATTCTCACAAGGTTTACATAGTTATCGTGACATTTTGTCTAGTTTATGAAATTCACTATTTAACTAGTCTCCATAAGGAGAGATCAAGACATTCTCAATTCTATGCATATCAAATGTATCTCCTTTACTTAGGAAACATGTGCAAAATAAAATTTTCTAAAAAATGAAAAAGTCCATTCCCACACCAAAATTGTATGTAATTCATAAAGAAGAAGAAGTTGGCCAAGAAAGAGTCAAGTATGTTAAAAATGATCATCCTATCTTCTTAAGAAGGGATGGACATGTATGGTAACTTGTAATGCAAATGAGATTGAATGCCTTTATTTTCTTTGGTGAAAGAAGGAGGTGAATATAGATAAAGTGTTATAAGGAACAAGACCTAGATTATTAGTAAAATGAGTAGATGAGCAAAGGGAGAGATGGAAGTGGTCAAGCATGATACAAACAAAGGTCAGACGAAGCCAATTTTGGTAAAAGATGGGTTATTGAAGCATTATCCATGAAAGATATTATACTTGGGTACCAATGATGAGTATATACAAATTCGTTTGGGGTTTCTTTATTGTTCAAAGACAAAGTCAATGTGTTACTTTCTCCAGGTGCTTATTGCATCATAAGAAAGTATAAGCAGCATTTGTTTTGTGAGGGATCAATATCACTACACAAATAATGCTAATGGAGTTAGTTACATAAGTTCTTAATGCATGAATTTTTTGTTTCTTTTATTAAATGAATCAAAAGCAACTCTTTAGAGTAAGGGAAACTAGAAAGAGATTTCTCATTTCCTATAAACACATATTGCATTATAGGGAAATGTAAATGACATAACCTATGAAGAATCATAATTCTTATATGGTTAATGCAAGTTGCCAAAGAGTTGGTGATGATAAGTTAGTTGTTATTTAGGTTAACTATTTTATATGTGCAAATTTGGAAGCAAACATTATCTCCTTCAGGTACCTATTGGGTTACAAGAAAATGGAAATGGACTTTAATCTATGAAGGATTAGTACCCTCACATGGTCAAAGCTAAGCTTTCATTTTTGATAAAATTCTCTTCCCCTTTTTTTACCCCCAAGTCCCTTTTTATTTCTAATTAAGGGTAATTGGTTAGATTGTTTTTATTTTAGGTGGAGCAATCATGGTATCACTCATTAATATTACATATATTTCCAAGTATTTCCCTTTTTCCTTGACAAGATGAATTATCTAGTATTGTGTTGGCATAAGGGTCTCTAGTCATGAGCATCCTCCAAACTCCTCTAAGAATTCATTATTCCACAGGGAGATCTAGAGTTGACTATTAGACAAGAAGGACCTCAAATCCCATCCTAGCCTAAGGTCTCAAACAAAATTAGTAGAACTTGTAGCAAGAAAGACTTCTATTTGATGGAAATTTCATTACAATATCAAAATTTTGTCAACTTCTTAAGCTCTTCTACAATTTGATTGCATAAATCAATAAATTTAGTTATCCTGCTAGTTGACTTAGGGGGATCATAATGTCTTTCTGCGTACTTGAATGATTCAGTGAATTCTAGAATCTTAGCATTAGCAAAGTTGATTATCACATTATTCCTTTGTCTCTTTAGCTTACATATAGTAAAGCCTCTCCTTAATATATCTTATTCACAAGACTTTGGATTATCATAATAGCCTGTGCCTTTGAGGAGACTAATTTATTTGCCCTATCTTCTAAAAGTTGAGTGAGAGTTTTAACCTCTTGTTGTAACTCTTTAAGAGGGATACTATCTTGAAACTCCCTTTCGAGTGAGCCATTTTCGTTTGTCAAACCCTACTTTTCTTCAATGGTTGGCATTATTTAAAAGTCTGGGAAGGTGAAACATCTTAAGGAGGCATCCTAATACTAACCCAATTCAATTAGAGCTTTATTGTATACTTGTATTTGTAACAAATCAAGGATGTTTTCATACTTAATTGTATCAAACTCTCAAGCGACTCAACTTATGCAATCAACTTGATGCCTTTTCGTATATACATTTTTCTAGTAGGAGCATGATCTAGATCCTCTTCTTGTGCCATTACCCTTATGCCAAATTTTAACAATTACTCAATAATTCTCTAGCCTTTCAAGAAAAAGGAAGGGAAGAAAATTCGAAAGATATGTATGCAATGAAAAAAATTTCCTTTCCTCCATACACTTATTATATTATATGGATAAGGAAATAACAATTAGCTTGCAAGGAATCAAAATTCTTACATGATCTTTTTCTAATTAGAGTTCTTGTCGAGTGAAACTAATTTTGATATTTTTTTCTTTTGTAAAAAAAGAAACTCCATCTCCTTCAGAGACCTATTGACTCATAAATAGTGTAAAGTACCTACAAATAGTCTAGACCCCTACACACCTAATGCTTTGTAAATAATTTTAAAACAAATAGCATAAAGGGGCAAAAATACCCCTAAAGTAGTCAGCCAGAGACACTCAGTATCCTAAAATGAGAAAAAGGATAAAAATACCCATAACGTCATATAAGTGGATGCAAAAGTGACCTAACGCCATTATCTTTGACTGTTAATAAATGCTAACTGTACATGCCATATATCAATCTTTGCTAATTTAGACTAATAAAGGAGCAAAAATACTCACAAAGTCATCAGCCAAGAGTAAAAATACCCATAAAGTCATCGGCCAGGAGAAAAAATACCCATAAAGTTTCTAAAGGTGGTGCAAAAGTAATCAATTCATTAAATCCCTTAATATTGACTGTTTAGCTAACACATAAGCAGAAGTTGATATTTTTTTATTAATATGGATAAAAATATTTCCAGATAAATTTTTATTGATGTTGATTGATCATCATATGAGTACCCATAAGTTTACCTCTGTCAAAATTCATGCCACATGGTTTTTTTCTATCGCCACATATCTTGCCCCCTTCTTTCCTCCCTCTCTACTCATTTTTCTTGTCTACAAAACCTGAGATTCAATATAATGACAAAGGTTGTACATAATCAAAAATTGAGATCGAGCACACCTCCTATGCTATTTCATTCATGATAGGTTCAAAATTTTTAAATGATTTTCACCATTGCTGCAAAGAAATAATAGATGTAATTTGATATTCAATCAAAATGACATTTTCTCGCATGATATTCATACAATGACTGATTAACCTTTAGAGAATTTTGTCTTGGAGTATTTTTATCCATAGTAAAACTATAGTCAACTTCTGCTTAGGTGTCAACTAATTTATCAACATTTGAGGAATTTGATGGATTGATCACTTTTGCACCAAATCTAAAAATGTTATGGGTATTTTTACTCCTAGCCAATGACTTCGTAGGTATTTTTGCTCTTGGTTGATGATTTCATGGATATTTTTACCCTTTTGTGAATCCATATCAACAAGATTGACACGTGGTATGCACAGTCAGTATTTAATAGTCAAAGTTAACAGCATTAGGTTAAAGTTAACTGTTTGGTCACTTTTACACCTACTCATATAACATTATGGGTATTTTTACCCTTTTCCTCACTTTGGGATACTACATGCCCTTAGCTGATCACTTTGTGGGTATTTTTGCCCCTTTACCAAAAAAACATTTCAAAATAACTTTTAGGACCTATTAGCATACTAATTAATTGATCATGAATGTTGAAATGACATGTCATGAATCCTAGAATGTCATCTCATATTGAGATACTTCTATTATGATGAATGCAATGTGTTCATAGTCTATTAGGGTTGGAGATCTATAGACTGGGGTAGGTTATCTAGTGCAAACACTATCACAGTGATGTATCCATATGAGAAAAGATGCAAGGTACACACTCAGGCAAAGTGATGGCTAGTTGCTTAGCCCTTAAAATTTTCTCAATCATGCATGTAGGATAGTAAAATAGAGTGTAAAAGAAAGAGAATATGCCCTACAATGTCTTATAAGGGAGTAAACCCTAAGATGCTCATTCCTAAGAAAGGCACTAAGCAATGAGGCTGGTCAATAGGTTCCTCTAAACATGTACAATGATTTTAGGCTTGTTCTAATATTCTTGCATAAGACATCTCCCAGTTGCCTTCATTATAAAGATGAAAACCCCATTTGACAAGAGTGACCCTTTGAGAACTTAATAGTTCTATAAAGATCAACCTTGCTAAATGGGTAACAACTAGGATGAAGTCCTCACAATAACCTCCGAGGGTTCTAAAAACCCTACAAGGAAACTACTAGAAACTTCCACTCGCCTAGGGTACTACAGACCTGAGTATAAAGCCCAATATATATGTGAGAAAAATATTCCAAGTGCTTAATGTGCGTGGAGAGCATACCAACCTATTAACCTAGATTCTACTCAACCATCGTTTACTAGCTAAATCACAAAATTATAATAGATAAAAAAAGAAGAATCTAATTAGTACAATAAATGAGAACAAAAACAAAAATCAAGAGAAGAGAATCAACTACAAATAAGGAAAAAGATTAGAAAAAGGAAAGAAAAAAAGGTAATTAAAAAAAGCTATATTATTTTGAACAATCAATATAAATGGGCTTGACTCTCGGAAGTCCTTAGTAGAGTCCCCATACTATCACACCCAAATTGTGATCTCCCCAAAAAGGGAAATCAATAAATGTAAATGTTGTCATCAAAATTTTAAAAGGATAGTTTTAGAAACCTTTTTAAAAAATAAAATAGTCTATATTAGTCAGAATAAGGTTCGAGAGTCGATTGTGTATGGAAAAGGTATTAGGCATCCTACATCACCCGTCCATGAGAACAATTATCCTAGGTTAACTAAAAAATATTAATATGGCCTTAAATGAACTTGAGCTACCCTTAATAAATAAAACGATAAAAAGGAAATAAGAAAATTAAAATTAAATCAAGAAAAAAAAATATTTTTTCACATGTTGAACTTAACCTATAATAAAACCTTAAGGCCTACATATCCTTTAAAGGGACCAAAATCTATGTAGTAGGGTAAAAATGCATGTCGCTTTGTTGGTGATTTTACTTTATTCAAGAAAAATATTTTCATGTCGAGTAGGTGTTTTTTTTTTAAAGAAAAAAATTTTATTTATTCTCAAAAAACAAATTTGATTAATATTTCTATGAAGACTCTAAAAATCTCACATAATCTATTAATCACATTCTTTCCTGTGGAGATTCAAAAAACTTCACACAGCATAAAAACATTTTCATTTTGAAAATATTCCTGTGGAGATTCTAAAGATCTCACACAATCTATTAATCACATTTTTTGCCTGTAGTGATTTTAAAAACCTCACACAGCATAGAAATATTTTTTTTAAAAGAAAACCTTTTTTATTATTTTCAAAAAAAAGAGTCTATCCTAGCCTACAAGAAAACCAGCGTACTTGAAGAGATAGCATCTAAAATAGCAATCTTAGCATTGGAATGATCCAACTCTATCTTTTCTCATGCATTTTTCAATATGCGGAGATGTTTAATACCAATAGTGAGAAGCATTGTCACAATAGGGAATAACTATGTCAATAGCTAATGATGATGCTATTTGGGAAAGAAAATGGATATCAATAGCTAATGATGATGCAATTTGGGAAAGAAAATGGAGAAGATCAAACCACACTTCGCAGAACAAGACAAGAGCACAAGATGGAAAGGAAAGGACGAGGAGAGGAAATAGGAAGAATGTCAAAATGTAATATGCTATAGACCAAGAGTGTATGGCTTTATACTATGCAAAGGATCATCATCATCAAATCAAACGTGAACTCATAATGGTAGAATCAAGGTGCATCAATGACTACAATATTAATTATTGCCAAAAGTTAAAGACACTATGTCATGTGTGAAGAATTTTTAAAATGATATTAAAATATATATATATATATATATATATATTCCATTTCACTTTTCCTAATTGAAGACTCATATCAAGACACAAATTTAAAAATTTTTATTTAATTTTTATTTATTAATTTTATTTTTTATTATTTTATTGAAAAAGGTTTCTCAATTTTTTTATTCTTTTTTTGTGGGGGTCGGGACAAAATGGGGTGTTCACATTAAGAGAAAATGATAAAGATGAAGTGATATTGGACTTTGGAAATTTAAATTTACATGAAAGTAAAATACTAATTGAGCTAGTACATAAGTAACTTCAATTAGGAATTTGGTTTGAATTTGCTACTTGAATTACAAAAATCTTGATTAATTGATTGTTTCTAATATATTAATTCAAATGAGATAAAAAGTGATATAACAATTCAATAAATATCAATTTAATATTGACTATTTAAATATCTAAACTATGCAATTAATCTGTGGGTAGTGATTTTGAACTTTTATTCCAATGCCTAAGGAATAAAACAATAAAAAAATAATTTTGTTATTATTCAAGGAAAAATCTTCAAGTTTAAATTCCAAGCATATCCGATAATTAAAATAGATTGGTAATCTAAATTCAAAATTTTTTGCAATATAAGCTATCATTTCATTTAACGATTCTAGCATTGATTAACTCTATCATTCATGAGTTTATTGTGTAGATATGTTTATCATAATTATCTTTCAGTCCCATCATGTATTTACGTTGCTATGTTAATTTAGTCTTTCATTTGTTCACATCAAGTATGCCTCAATGTTTTTTCTTCTATTGATTTTTATGTTGCAAAGAAAAATGAGACATTTGTTATCAAATAATAATCATAGTTGTGTACTATTTTGAGCTGCCACAGGGACTAATACCCACATTTAGTGCACAACCATGCCTCAACTAGGATTGTCTTCAATAAGAGAATACCTATGAACAATTAAAAAAACATTTACTAACGTTTAATATATTTATCATACCCATTATGTAGTGGTTTCTTTGAGACATTAATAATTAAAGGGTAAAGTAGCAAATTTAGCTACCAACTATTTTTCAAAGAGCATTTGGTAGTGTAAACTATTAGATGGTGCAAAATAAATCACGAACTTTTAAAAATGGAACATAAATAGCTCGCCGTTAATTTTAGTTAACGAATACTATGTGGAGCCCACAATGACATGTGGCAAAACACAGGCACGACACATCAACATGATAAAGGTATAAATTTAGCCACAAACTATTTTTTGAGGAGCACTGAATAGCTTATACCATAAAAAAGGACCATCCAATACCTTTCCCTCAATTTTGACTAAGCACTATTTATTTTCATACTTATGAGGCTACAAAGTATTAATCTCTCCAATCTTCTTAACTTTGTTCTCAATATAAGTTCTAAAAGAAGAAGTTCGATAAGTTCTTATATAAAGACATTCACAAGGACTAGAGTCAGGAATATGGGTTGGCCCAAATAATCAATTATACGGGTCGGCTTGGGTTTGGAAAAAATTGGCCCACATAAAAATGAATCTTTTCTAGCCCGAACCATATAACTCATAAACTATATGGGTTAACCTTGATAGGTTAGGATTGATCCGTTTAACCCATATTAGTTTTTTTAAAAAAGGGAAAAATTTTATAACATTATAAATTAATATTTTGATATATTTAGAATGAATCATGAAAGAATATCAAATTAAAACTAATTATTTAGTTGTATTTTTAAAATTTCATAAACATAAATTAAAAAATAAATAAATAGGTTGGCGGCCCTCAAGAGTTGGGTTGGGTTGGAATTTTTTCAACCCTTATAAAAACAGGTTGAACCCAACCCAACCTATATTTTTCTCAATCCATAGGGGCCGGGTTGGCCCATATTCCACCTCTAATAAGGACTATGCTAATGAAATACAAACTTAATTTTACTACATATGGGAGAAGCTTGATTCTAGCTTAATTTAGTCATAAATTATTTCTTCTACTTTATTAATGTCATGTTTATGAATATTTTTGGATAATAACTCTTTGAACCTTTTCCTCTCGAGCTAAAATTGAGAACGAAGGCAAGAATATTGGAGAGATTAATGCTTTATGCGCCACATAAGTATGAAAATAAATGGTGTTTGGTCAAAATTAAGGGGAAGGTATTGGATGGTCCCTTTTTTTATAGTATAGGCTACCCAGTGCTCCTCGAAAAATAGTTTGTGGCTAAATTTGCACCTTTTTCATGCTTATGTGTCGTGCCCGTGTCGTACCAATGTCATTGGAAGCTTCATATAATGTTTATTAGCTGAAATTAATGGTGGGCTACTAATCCTCCATTTTTGAAAGTTTGTGATTTAGTTTGCACGATCTAATAATTTAGGCAATAAGATGTTTCTCGAGAAATAGTTGGTAGCGAAATTTACTACTTTACTCATAACTAAATGAAAAAAAGTTGGTGACTATTTTATTACTCTTACCAATAAAAAAGTCATTTTCCTAATTAAATGTCGAATATATCATAAAATTATAACTAGTTAATGTAATGTCCAGCTTGACATTACCAAAATTCACCATACAATCACAATAAACAATCATAATTAGGAGCAAGGATTTTTCCTAAGCTCACATTACCTATATAAGGGTTAAAACTAATAATCTTTTAAAAATAATTTTGAAATAGTTGGAATCCCATAAAAACCCTTCAAATTTGTAGTTTTAGTTCAAACTTAATGTTTTATAAAGGTATTGAAAGTATGAAAAAATTTTAGGAAGCAAAACACTTCAAAACAAGGTCAAAAATATCATTTTTGAATATTTTGGTCTATGCAGTGCAGCTCGTGGTCCATGCGCTATGGCATGTGGCATAGAAAGGCATATTTTCTCATTATACCATATGCCATGGCTTGCACGAAATGAGCCGCGGTGCACGAGTCCATGACAGCAATGCTATTATGATAGCTTTTTTAGACAAATTTCCAACGCGTACCATTTTTGCATCCGATATCCAATTGGAGTGATTCAAGCGCCTACACAAAGCTTATTCAATAAGATAACTAATGGTACAAGTTTCATTATGATTTAACACCATATAATAATTTTAGACACTCGAATGCAAAAGTTAGTTTTTAAAGCAATTTTCAACTATCTAAGTACCCAAAACTCATAACTTATACAATTAATCCATTGTAAGGCTTGAACCAAGTCTAATAGACCACAATACACTTGAGTGAGTATTCAAACATATAAAAACATGCCAAACACAAAATTTGGCCACTTAACAGCCATTTCATCCAATATAGCCAAAATATTAAATCAACACCATATAGACTATTTGGCCTCTATTGCCACATATTCACATCATATACAATATTGGGCTAAAATACAAAATAACATAGTATGAAATAAGTACAGCCAATCAAAAATGATATGCATTCCTAGTTGGCAATATTTAATATCATCCTTATAAGTTTATGTACATGACTCAAAGTAAAATCAGGCTTTATAATGAGAATGTAGCAAGTATGCTAGCCCGTGCCCAATTCCTTCCCTTGCTCAATCTCAATAATAGAACCTATAAAATGATAACCATAGGGTGAGATAAAAATCTTAGTAAATAAGATAATCTACATTACTGATTAACATACCAAGTTATAAACAAGCCTTAAATCAAGTAAAATAAACACACCATATAAAATCACCACAAGTTACATACATAATCCCTAATCATCCAGTCCTGCAATACTCCCGACTAAACCAGTAGGCTATTTCACAAAACCAAACCATATGTATGGTCCCCAAGCTCACCATCCATAGTAGGACTACCCGGCCAAGGTGTCCTAAACCACTTCTAGACTACAGGTTCCCCTTATTACAAGTAATTGGGGTGTCATTACTCCAACACCGCATCTTACAGTTGCTAAGGAGCATATTCTCCAATTTCACACCCTTTTGGGTATTAAGGAGAGTAGGTCTCCAACACCGCACCCATTTTTGAGCATTAAGGAGAGTAAGTACTGCACCTGGTATTTCAAGGTGCCAGCAGTGTCATATAGACTTAACATTCACTAACTCCACTAAGGTGACCTTCCACCCTCTAATATGTCACATGTCACTACATACTTCCACTTAACCATGCATTAAATACTTTCTAAATCAATATAATGAATATTACTACTTACTTCAAAAACTTGACATTTTACAAATCAATACTCCACTCAATTTCTAAAATAGTTAACTTTTACAAAATTCATACTCATAAATATAACAAATCATGCAAGAACAAGTTGAGAATAACTTATACAAGGTAATAAATAATGTAAATTATCTAGTTACCCTAACCTTTTTATTACTAAAAGGGTTACCCATGGTATTAAATCCTTTCTTGTGATAAGGCAAATCTTCTCACACCACAATCTACAATAACAAGTACTATATGTTAATTTTCAATTAACACAAGCACTATTAGCTATCAATAACCTCCCAATTCTCCCACTTTTCACTCATTTTCTCAACAAATAGGCTTGTCAAGATCACAATTTGTTCACACAATCCCTTCAAGCCTCCCTCTAACTCTATCACATCATAACACTTAATATCTCAACTTATCACACATCAAAACCCTATGATCAAGTTATGGCTTGATCTAACTTTCACCAAACAATAAAGTAGCTTCATATAACTACATATCCAAGATTGATAAACCTAAATCAAACCTTTAGAGTCAATAGAAACCTTCAAAACATAGACTCATGGCTTAATCCAATCAGAGCAAATTCTCCCTCTTCCAAATCCCATGAAAAATGAGATGAAAAGGTAGAGGAGAAAGGTAGAAAACTTACTCAAGAGTTAGAAGGCTCAAATTATCTTTAAAATCCTCCCAAATTGATGCCCTAGCAGTGCCCAAAACTTTCCCCTTTGTATTCTAGGTTTTCCACCACAAAAACTGGCATTTTTTGATGATTTTCAAAATTTTAAGTTGCCTGTTGTGCCGTGCACCATAGTGCAAACCACGCAAGCCGTGGCTCATGACATAGCAAGCAAAGTGTTGATTTTGATCCCCCCGATGCCACTCTATATGATCTGACTTCCATCATAACTCAATTTAGAACAAAATATGACTTAAAAATTCAATTAGCAACCCAAAAGCATATTTAAATTAATTGATCATATTTTTAACCAATTTATCTCTTAATTAGTCAATTTTTTTAGATTTGAGGTTTTCAAATGTTACAGTACTCCCTTCCTTTAAAGGAATTTTGCCCCCAAAATTCAATAACAACCACAACACATACCTAAGGAAATAGATAGGGATATTACTACTTCATTTTATCCTCTGTCTTCCAGGTAGCATCACCAGGAGCCATTCCTTTCTACACCACCTTAACCAGTCGAATAGTCTTGTTCCACAATTACTTATCTTTAACATCTACTATTCATTCTGGCTCTACTCGATAAGTCATATTCTCTTACAGCTTTAACTCTTCAGGTTCAATCATATGAGATGGATCAGGTTGATATTTCTTCAATTGAGAAACATGAAAAACATCATGAATCCTAAATAATTGTGGTGGCAAGGCTATTTGATAGGCAACTGGCCTAACTTTCCTGAGGATCTCGAATGGACCCATGAATCGAGGAGATAATTTCTTTGCTCTAATTGACCTCCTAATTCTCATTACAGTCAAAACTCTTAGAAAAACATAGTCACTAACCATAAACTCCAATGGCCTTCGCCGTTTATCCGCATAACTCTTTTGCCTACTTTAAGCAGTTAAAAGTTTCTGCCTTATCATTTGAATCTTTTGTGTCGTTTGATTTACAATATCTGACCCATAATGCTTCTCTCACTTAGTTTGACCCAACAAAGAGGAGATTGACATTTCCTTCCATATAGTGCCTTATAAGGAGCCATCCCTATACTAGAGTAGAAACTATTATTGTAGGTAAACTTAGCCAAAGGAAGATGGCTTTCCCAGTTGCCCTCAGTTCCAAGGCACAAGCTCTCAACATGTCCTCTAGAGTTTGTATAGTCTTTTCTGTCTGTCCATCAGTCTGTGGACGATACACTGTGCTGAATCTTAATTTAGTTGCCATTGCTCTCTGCAATGCTTTCTAAAAGTTTGAGGTGAACCTCAAATCATGATCGGAGATAATGTCTTTTGGCACCCCATGCAATCTTACAACTTCTTGAATATAGATCTCTACCAACTTCTCCAACGAATCACTTACTCGCACTGCTAAGAAATGGGCTGACTTTGTCAATCTATCTATAATCACCCAGATAGAATCATGACTGGATTAGGTTCTTGGTAATCTCGAAATGAAATCCATAGATATAATATCCCACTTCCACTTCAGTATCTCTAATGGTTGTAAAGTCCCTGCTAGTCTCTAATGCTCGATTTTAACTTTTGACAAATTAAACACCAAGATATAAAATCTATAACATCCCTTTTCATTCCAGACCACCAGTAATACCTCTTCATATCCTAGTACATCTTAGTTGCTATAGGGTGAATTGTATATCTACTCTTATATGCCTCATTCAGAATTTTCTTTCTTAAATCACCTTCATCTAGTACACAAGCCCGATCTTGATACACAACATATCCATCATCACTAAAACCAAAGTTTGTGGTTCGCCTTTCCTCTAATCTTCTCGAATTTTCAACAGATACTTATCCTCAAGCTGTGGTATCCTTAACTCTCTCCAGAATTCATTAGTAATCTCTATGAAATGTAGGTTATACAAAGTTAATTCCAGTAAGTCATGCTAAATATCCAAGTAGGATTCTAGCAATTTGTGCTCTTGTACCATTAGATAAGCAACATGCAATGACTTTCGACTTAAGGCATCTGCAACCACATTTGCTTTCCCCGGATGGTATTTAAATTCAAAGCTATAGTCCTTCAAAAACTCCATCTACCATCTCTGCCTCATATTAAGTTCCTTTTGATCCACTAAATATTTCAGGCTCTTGTGGTCACTGAAAACACTGAACACTACTCCATACAAATAGTATCGCCAAATCTTTAATGCAAACACAACTACGGCAAGCTCTAAGTCATAGGTTGGGTAATTCTCTTTATGTGGCCTAAGCTATCTAGAGGCATAAGCCACTACTCTCTCATCTTGCATTAACACACATCCCAGACCCTTTAGAGATGTATCTGTATACATTTCATATGGCAATCGTGGATTAGGAATAATCAACATTAGTGCCATAGTTAGTTTCTCCTTCAATGTTTGAAATGCAATCTCACACTTGTCATCCCAAATGAACGGTTGATCTTTTTAGGTCAACCTAGTCAATGATGAAGCTATCAGAGAAAAATCCTGGATAAATCTACGATAATATCCATCTAATCCCAAAAAACTCTGTATTTCTATCATAGAACTAGGTCTCTCCTATTTCAACACCATATCCACTTTATGCGAATCCATCATAATCCCTTTTGCCAACACAACATGTCCTAGAAATCGGACTTCCCTTAGCCAAACCTCACATTTGCTAAGCTTGGCATAGAGCTTGTTGTCCATCAAAATTTATAGCACAATCCTCAAATGCTTAGCATGCTGTTCCCCATCTTCAGAATATATCAAAATATCATTAATGAATACCACGACAAACTGATCCAGGTATGGCCTAAATATACAGTTTATGTAATCTATGAAAATTGCAGGCACATTTGTTAACCCAAATGGCATTACCAGAAACTCATAATGCTTATATCTGATACAGAAAGCCATCTTGGGCACATCCTCCAAGTGTACTCTCAATTGATGGTATCTTGACCTCGAGTCAATTTTTGAGAAAACTGAAGCTCCTACTAATTAATCTAATAAATCATCAATCCTTGGTAAGGGATATTTGTTCTTCACTGTTACCTTATTCAACTGTCTATAATCAATACAAAGCCGTAAGCTATTATACTTCTTCTTAACAAATCGCATAGATGATCCCCAAGGCGACACACTAGGTTTAATAAACCCCTTTTCAAGCAACTCTTCTATCTGCTTCTTCAACTCAGCTAGCTCAGTTGGTGACATCCAATATGGTGCCTTTGAGATTAGTTCAGTTCCTGGCACTAGGTTTATCATGAATTCTACTTCTCTTTCTGGAGGAAAATCAGACATATCATCCTTAAATATCTCAGGGAATTCATTCACTACCCTAATCTTATCAATACTTCCATCGTAGACCCCATGCACTGAGAAGAAAACTATATAAGCCATACACCCTTATTGCATAAATTCCTCTACTTTACCACTAATAACAACTTAGACTCATTAGGAATATTAGCCGGTGTAGTATGTATCAATAATAAAACTGTCTTCCTATCATAGTCTAAGGTGGCAATATTTGCCATCAACCAATCTATATTAATAATCACGTCCAAACCCTTCATAGGAATCCAGATCAAATTGAGAGTGGTCGAATGATTTTCAAATCTCACTTCTACATTCAAACATGCTTTACTAGTCATATCGGATGACCCAGATGGTATAGACACTTTAATCATATAAGGCAATTTATGCAAAGGAAGTCCCAACCTCTCTACACATTCATATGAAATAAACAAATGTGTAGCACCAAAATCAAACAACGCTTCAATTTTCTACTCGTAGATAGAAATAATACCTTTTATCAAATTTGGTGACACTATTGCCTCCTCCTGAGATAGTGTGTAGACTCATCTTAGAATTTAGTTCTCTACTCTACCATCTCCACTCTTCCCTCAGGACACTATCTTGCCAAATGGTCGGGTTTCCCATATTTAAAATACGCCTAACACCTCCTAGGATGTGACCGCCCACACTTAGCACATGGTGGTGATCCAGCTATACTCAAGGTCGGGGCAGGCATATTAGAAGCTTGTCAGGATGGTTATAGAGTACCATAATTTTTAAATCCACCCCACTAAAATGTTCCTTGAGTCTGTGATCCTCTAACAAAACTCTTCTTGCCCAATGCTGCAAAACTACTCGGGCCATAACCTATCCTCTTGGAGACTTCTCCAGAAGGGCCCAGGGAGGATGAGAACCCCCTATGACTATCTCATCTCCTTTCTGCTTCTACTTCCTGACCCTTCTTGCTGCAATTTGGAGCCGATTACACATATTACTATATGTGGTTACTCCTAGCAAAGCAATTTGCTGTCTATATTCAGGCCTCATCTTTTCTAAAAGCCTTTTAGCCTTCCACTCACTATCATTTGTCTCATTCAGATGAGTAAAAAATTTTGATAGCTAGTTAAACTTTTGAACAAATACTTCCTTGTCAAGATCTCCCTGTTGAAATGCATAGAACTCAGCCTCCTTCTTATCTTTGAATGCTAGAGGAAAATGATGATCAAAGAACATGTCCTTGAATTGTTCCCAAGTCAGCTGACATCCATCCACTAGTCTTATAGAATTCCACCAGTGTTTAACATCTTCAACAAGATACATTGTGGCTATAATAACCTTCTGTTTTGTAGAGCACAGTACCACCTCAAAGATGGTTTCAACTCTCTCTATCTATTTCTTTGCTTTTCCTTCCTTCATAGTCCCATTAAAGGTTGGAGGGTTAGATTGAGAGAAAGTCCTCTATGCTCTATCAATAGCTATCCCTTGAGCATCTCCATCCGCTCTAGTCCCAAATGATCTAGGTCTACTACCGAAACCATGAGATAGTTCCAATCTGCTCTTATGAGCTTCCTCTGGTCTCCTTTATTCCTCCTTATGACCTCTATTACTAAGCAGAGCATCATGGTCTTGAATAGTTCTTTAAATATTCCTCATTATATCCTATAACTCATCTATAATTGCATTATTACCTTAGGGTATTTATTGTTGTTCTACTTGTATCTTTAGCTATACCTATAGTATAGGCCCATCATTCTCCGATAAATTGTCGGGTGAGTTGCTAGCATTTCAGGTGCTTCTTCTAACCAGTTTTCTCCCCTCCTAAGGAAGAAACCAAGTAGAGAAGGGGAATTAGTGGGAAAATAAAGGAAATAAGACAAAGAGAAAGAGTTGTGTACATAAAGTTGCTAATTAATAAAAATGAATGCAATGGACACATCACATAAGTAGATCTCAAAACTCGAGAAACTGATACCAAAATGTAATGTCCAGCTTGACATTACCAAAATTCACCACATAATCACAACAAATAATCATAATTAGGAGCAAGGATTACTCCTAAGCTCATATTATCTAATTTGGGATCCCATAAAAACCCTCATTGAAACACACAGAACCATACCAAAAACAAAATTTGGCCATTTAATAGCCATTTCACCCAATATGGCTAAGATATCAAATCAACACCATATACACTATTTGGCCTCTATTGCCATATAATACACTACATATGTATTGTCACCGTATAGATAAAACATTCCTTTCACTTGTAATAGTAATTTAGCCTATCACCACAAAAATTGTCACATATTCACATCATATACAATATTAGGCTAAAATACAAAATAATATAGTATGAAACAAGTACAACCAATCAAAATGATATGCATTCCTAGTTGGCAACATTTAATATCATCCTTATAAATTTATGTACACGACTCAAAGTAAAATCAAGCTTTACAATGAGAATGTAGCAAGTATGCTAGCCTGTGCCTGATTCCTTCCCTTGCTCAATCTTAGTGATAGAACATGTAAAATGATAACCACGGGGTGAGATAAAAATTTCAGTAACTAAGATAATCTACATTATTGATTAACATGCCAAGTTATAAAACAAGCCTTAAATCAAGTAAAATAAACACACCATATAAAATCACCACAAGTTACATGCATGATCCCTAACTATTCGATCCTTCAATACTCCCAACCGAACTAGTAGGCTATTTTACAGAACCAAACCACATGTATGGTCCCCAAGCTCACCATCTATGGTAGGACTACCTGGCCAAAGTGTCCTAAACCACTTCTGGACTACTGGTTCCCCTTATTACAAGTAATTGGGGTGTCGTTACTCCAACACCGCATCCTACAGATATGAAGGAGAATATTCTCCAACTTCACACGCTTTTGAATATTAAGGAGAGTAGGTCTCTAACACCGCATCCATTTTTGAGCACTAAGGAGACTAAGTGCTGTACCTGGCATTCCAAGGTGCCAGCAATGTCATATAAACTTAATCTTCACTAACTCCACTAAGGTGACCTCCCACCCTCTAACATGTCACATTTCATTACATAACTCCACTTAACCATACACAAAACACTTTCTAAACTAATATGATGAATATTACTACTTACTTCAAAAACTTGACATTTTACAAATCAATACTCCAATCAATTTCTAAAATATTTAACTTTTACAAAATTCATACTCATATATATAACAAATCATGCAAGAACAAGTTGAGAATAACTTATACAAGGTAATAAATAATACAAATTATCTAGTTACCTCAACCCTTTTGTTACTAAAAGGGTTACCCATGGTACTAAATCTTTTCTTGTGACAAGGTAAATCTTCTCACACCACAATCTACAACAACAAGTATTATATGTTAATTTTCAATTAACATAAGCAATATTAGCTATCAGTAACCTCCCAATTCTCCCACTTCTCACTCATTTTTTCAATAAATAGGCTTGTCAAGATCATAATTTGTTTACACAGTCCCTTTAAGCCTCCTTCTAACTCTATCACATCATAACACTTAATATCTCAACTTATCACACATCAAAATCCTATGATCAAGTTAGGGCTTGATCTAACTTTCACCAAACAACAAAGTAGCTTCATATTACCACATATCCAAGATTGATAAACTTTAATCAAATGTTTAGAGTCAATAAAAACTTTCAAAACAGACTCATGGCTTAATCCAATCAAAGCAAATTCTCCCTCTTTCAAATCCCATAAAAAATGAGATGAAAAGGTAGAGGAAAACGGTAGGAAACTTACTCAAGAGTTTGAAGGCTCAAATTATCTTCAAAATCCTCCCAAATTAATGCCCTAGCAGTGCCCAAAACTTGCCCCTTCGTATTCTAGGTTTTCCGCCACAAAAACTGTCATTTTCTGATAATTTTCAAAATTTTAAGTTACCTGCTGTACCGTGCACCACAGCGCATACCACACAAGCCATGGCTCATGATGCAGCAAGCAAAATGTTAATTTTACTCTCCCCGATGCCACCTGACTTGATCCAACTTCCATCCTAACTCAATTTAAAACCAAATATGACCCCAAAATCTAATTAGCAACCCAACAACATATTTAAATTAATTAATCATATTTTTAACTAAGTTATCCCTTAATTAGTTAATTTTTTCATATTTGAAGTTTTCAGATGTTATAATTAATTTCAAACCATATTTAAAAGTTTTTTTTAATAATATCAAATATTTATTGGAATAGTTTTTTCCTCCAATGTAATCCTACTAGGATTGACCCATAAATAAAGAGTAATTGTATAAAAAAATGAAGAAAAGTTGTTGGTAGGAGTTCTCCTATTCTTAAATAATAAAACAATTATCTTCATGCTTAAATGTTGAATATAAATGAAATTACGGCCAATTAATTTCAAATTATATTAAAAATTCATTTATTTGAAAATATATTTCTATCAAAATATTTTAATACTAATCTTCAAATTGATAAAAAGAATAACTTTAATAATTTTAAACACAAGATAAATATGATTAAAAATAGTTTTATCAAAATCTAAAACTTATTGTAATTTAAGAATAATATAGATAATAAAAAATTAATAGATAAAAATTTACTATACATTAGGGGTGCAATATTAACCCGATAACTCAACAAGTTCAGTCTTATCTAGGGCACCAGGTTGAGCTCAAACCTAGTCCTACCTAACCCAGGATATATATATATATGTATGTATGTATGTATATATGTGTATTATTTTAAATCTGTATTAATATTAATTGAATTTATAAGAATATTTTTCTTCATGGATTATACCTATTAGAAATTATTTCGTTATTATCATGAAAATTATTTTAAAAAATCAATATATTATTTTAATTCAAAATTTAAATTTTTTTCTAAAATAATATATAATTATGGAGTCTTTATAGTTTTAAAAATATTATTTTTTTTCAAGGCAAAATAGTTTTAGATGGAGATAGTTTAGTGTATAAATTTTATTTGTTATTTTTTAAATGTATTTGATAATTTTTTCAAAAGAGAACCAAACCCAGCCTTTATATTAGGTTGGACTAGTCCCAATCTTGATACATGAGGATTGGACATCAAGTTGATAGCTAACCTGGACTTGCTAATGAAGGACCTAGAAATTTATAATGTGGGGGCAGTATACACACATACATTCACACACACACACACATTCAAGAAAATGACAAATAGATTCCCACAAAATCGGTAAGTGACAAAACAATATCATGAAATGAAGTAATTACATGTCTGGCCCTTTATAAAATAATAGGCAATGTGATAGTTAAAACCTAAACTAAAGGTGTTAATAACAAAAGTAAAGTTGTTAATTCCTTATTTGTTATTACATGATTAGAATGAAATTATGACAAGGTATATCATTAATACTTAAACTAAAGTTATTAATTACTAAACTGAAGTTGTTAATATAGGATAAGGATTTACTAGCACATAAGTTTTATATTGAAGTTGTTGACAAATGCTAAAAGAATATTCTAAAGTTAAGCAACTCTTTAGCCAACAATCTTCCCTTGATAGAAAAAGTTATTATGTTTGGTTGAGACTTTAAGCAAATATTTCCTATTATTCTAGGTGGATTGAGAGAGACATTTTTTTTCCATCATTAACTCTTTGTAAATTTGGGATAATTGTCAATTTTTTACACTAACAATAAACATTTGACTTTTGGCAACAAATATTGAAGCATCTCTTAGTACTCTTTAGGATTTTGCTTATTGGATTATCAATTGGTGATAGAACTGCTACTGAAGTTAATAAAGGATTCATAAATATTAAAATTCTAGCTAAATTTATTACTGGATGATTCAAATAACCTAATGAAGTCTATTGTTAACTTGACTTTCTTGGATTTCCTTAGTAATATCTATAATTTTTCATATTTTAGAGATACAACTATATTATTTCCTACATCAGCTGTGGTTGAAAAAGTAAATATATACATGTTATCTCTGCTTCCTGGTGAGCAAGTTGTATGCTTAAGCTTAGATAGTGTTGTGAAAGATGATGGAAAACATGTGTATTTATTTGATTACATATACTCTAGATTTTCTAAATTCATTTTCAATGTTAGGCCCCCTAAATCATGAATAAGACCAAAAGTGAGTAATCTAAGTATTTTAATATGAGATATTGATAAATCTATGGAATTGTACAATAGTACACATCTCATATATACACTAATTAGAAAATATGTTATCGAGGCTCAAGAAATGTCTGTATCAAATATATGGATGAAAGTACATATATCACATACTACTATGTATGCATCTAATTATAGGTTGTCATTTATTATCATAAGGAGTCAATTTCCCATTATGTTGGCATTTGCTATGACTACTAATAATAGCTAGGAACGAAGTTAATGTCATGTCAGTTTATACTTTCTTTGCCATGTTCTTATCCATGTCCATAATTATACATTGTTGTTTCTCATGTTTGAAGTAAAGAGGTTTTAAAAGCATTAGTTCTTTATAAGTATGGTTGCTCTACGTATATAACTTATAATATACTTTATGTGGAAGTCTTCAATAATTTGATTTAAATAATTATAAATTTATCTTAATCTACTTACCATCTCATCCATTTACTCGATATGCATTTAGTTTTTACCATTTGCTTTACTCTATATGTATATTTGATATTAATGACAATAATTACATAGCTCCATTGATTATATGATGATATGAAAATGTATCTATTATAAGTCATTTTTTTAAGAAAGATTTTTCTATAAAATTGACTCTTATTTATAAAAATTGTAGTATAAAAACCGTGCATCCCGTGAGTATTTTACTACTTTAATTTTTAATAAAGATATTAAAATGATGCTTGAGGCTAGGATAATTTAATTAAGTACATATAGCATAGTTAGACTTGACTCAAAAGAATCTCCAATATGAGCTTTTTATAATAATCATATCGAGTGTGGCTGATAAGCAAGTTATAATTATATATATTTAAAGCAAGAATCACGATCATCGTGGATGACTAATAAGTAATGACAGCGCAACCAACACGGTGCTCAAATTTGACTTCACCATATCAAATAAAGTCATTACTTCACGCCATCAAATTATATACAAGAACAATTAATATGTAAATCCTAATAATTTTTGTCAATTTAAATTATATATATTTAAAGCATGAATCATGATCATTATGGGTGGCTAATAAGTAATAACAGCGCAACTAACACGGTGCTCAAATTTGATTTCGTCATATCAAATAAAGTCATTACTTCATGCCATCAAATTATATACAGGGACAATTAATATGTAAATCCTAATAATTTTTGTCAATTTAAATTATATATATTTAAAGCACGAATCATGATCATTATGGGTGACTAATAAGTAATAACAGCGCAACTAACACGGTGCTCAAATTTGACTTCATCATATCAAATAAAGTCATTACTTCATGCCATCAAATTATATACAGGAACAATTAATATGTAAATCCTAATAATTTTTGTCAATTTAAATTATATATATTTAAAGCACGAATCATGATCATTATGGGTGACTAATAAGTAATAACAGCACAACTAACACGGTGCTCAAATTTGACTTCATCATATCAAATAAAATCATTACTTCACGCCATCAAATTATATATAGGAACAATTAATATGAAATCCTCATTATTCTTTTCAATTTAAATTAGGTCCTTATAATTAATTTTGTTTAAATTCAGGTCTCATAATTTCATTCATTAGATATGTTAATCCCTAAATATTAACATGATTAATGAATCATTAATTTCTCAAAACAAAAACACTTTCATGATGTGTTTGGATTAATGGAAATTTTTATTTGAATTTGGATTTTGATCAAATTCTCAATTTGGATACACAAAAATTTATGAATTTTGATTTAATTCAAATTCAAATCCTTTTCTTATTATATTTATTCTGTAATTTTAAATTTATATTATGATTTTTGCTGTCATTTTGTGTTGCACTGTCTTGTGTGCTGTGATGGAAGTCTTGTTTGGCCAAAATAGTTGTGTCGATTAGGTTTTGGCTATGGTGGATTGTGCTATCACTACAAAAAAAAAATTGACTTTCAGTGACAACATTTATCGCCACTAAAAGCTAAAACTTTTAGTGGCGACAAAAAGTCGCCACAATATTGCTGCAAGAGCTCTTCTTTCTAATTCAATTTGTGGCGACAATAAAAGTTGCCGTTGAAAGTTAAGAATCGCCGGCGACAAATGTCGCCACAGAAAAGAAAATTTGTTGTAGTCGAAAGATAGTTGCCAGTAAATGTTGAAAATTGATGGTGATATTTTGTCGCCACAAAAATCACACATCAACAGTGACTATTTTGTTGCCACTGAATGTTAAGTATTAGTGGTGATATTTGTCACCGTGGAAGCAACCAATTAGTGGCAACTTTTTTGTCACTACTAAAAAATAATGTTGGTTCACTTACACACATGGTGCCGTATCATCGTCCAAGTGGCGCACCACCTCACGGCCCGTGGCGCCATGTCACCCTCCATGTGTTGCCCTCACCTCACACCACATGGTGCCATGTCACTCTCCAAGTGTCGCTCCCACCACATGCCACGTGTCATCTTCTTACCGATTTATATTTCCATTTTGAAAGTTGTCTTCTCTAAAGCTTGAACCCATAACCTTCTCTTGTTGTGTCCAACCATTTTGCCACTGAGTTAGGATGAACTTGTAGTCTATTATTGCATAATTAAATACACACACATACACACACATGCACATATTATTAAACTACACAAACACACACATATATTAAATATTAAATATTAAAAAATATCATTACTATTCTTAAATACTTCAATTTAATTCTTTTAATTTATAAAATTACAAATTATATTATTTATTTTGTTTAAAATAAACTATAAATATAATTGATACAATATCATTTATATTATTTATTTTAATTTTTTACTTCTTGAGGTTTTTATATTATTTATTTTAATATTCATATTTAAAATTATAACATAAAAATATCTAAGAATAAATAGCAAAAATACTGATGATTATACATTAGTTTATAATTATTTATGTTTCTAAACTAACATCAAGCTTTAAAGTTACTAGCATTAAATATAGAATTTGAATTAAAAAATTAAATTAGATGAAATATCATTCTATGAATGAATAAATCTAAGTATCACTTGTTTAATTATTATAAACAAGTAGTGTTATTGACTTCTACGTTGATTTGATGACTTATGCTTACTCTCTCTTCTCTTCTATCTTGAATATTTAAGATTTTTCACTTATTAGTTATAATTTTAAATTTAACTTGTTATATTTTAATTATTAATTGGTCAAAAAATATATATTAAAAATTTCATACTTATTTTAGCTGTTAAACATCTCAACTAGCTTTTGAATAAAATTAGCCAAACAAGTTTCAGTTTATCTAACTGACTTTTAAAAAAAGAAACATATCCAAACGTAAATCATATTACATTTACCAAGTTTTCTTCTAACCTTAGTTTGCTAACCTTGGTTGAATCTTAACCTCAGTTGTAAATTTTTTAATATAAACACACATGTAAAATAATATGTTTTGGCTTAATTCTTTACTTTAGCTCATTAGCATTAAATAATACCTTAACCTTATTTTAAAGTTACAATTTAACCATAGAATATATTAAATGAAAACTCATTATGTTATTTTATATATTCATTATAAAATTACAATAACACAACAAAATTAATGTCCTAAAGATAAATAAAAATAAAAAATTATGATGATAATATAAAATCAAACTTTCAGCGGCGACATTCAAAGTCGTCGCTAAAAGTCTCATTTTCAACGATAACACTAAAAAGTCATTGCTGATTCTCAACTTTCAATGGTGACTTATATGTCACTGCTAAAACTATAACATAAATTTTTTAAAAAAATTATAACATATTTTAAAATATGTTGACAATCAGTGGTGATATTAAAAAGTTTTCGCTGATTCTCAACTTTTAGCGATGACTTATATGTCAATATACGTTTTTTTAAAAAATTATAACATATTTTAAAATATATTGATAATCAGCAATAACATTAAAAAATCACCGCTAATTCTCGACTTTCAGCTGTGACTTACATGTTGTCGCTAAAACTTACAACATAAGTTTTTTAAAAAATTATAACATGTTTTAAAATATGTTGACAGTCAGCGATGATATTAAAAAGTCACTACTGATTCTCAACTTTTAGTGGCAACTTATATGTCGCCACTAAAACTGAGACCTTCGGCAATGACATGCACTTGTCGCAGCTGAAAGTCTGACAATCAGTGGTGACTATATCTTGTTGCCATAGAAAGTTACTATTTCAGCAGCGACTTCAAATGTTATCACAAAAAGTCACACTTTCAGCAACGATTTTTACTATCGTCGCTAAAAGTTGTCGCTAAAAGTTATTTTTTTTATAGTGTATTAACCATAGTGAGTGGCCCTTATGCCACAAGCCATGACGAACGTACATATGGCTGCAACATACATGCCATTTTAGTTAAAAGTGACTTTTTAGCCCTTTTTTTTAACCCATCCTAAATGCTCATCCCTTTCATGTTATTGCAGTACTCTTTTAAATTAATTTTAAATGTTTTTCAAGGGCCTTAACTCGTACATGTACTTTTAATTTTGTGGGATCCGATCTACTCAAATATTATTTATAGACAATCTTTGGAGTTTCAAATGGTATAGGTTGATCATATCTTTCTTTGATTCCTGCCTAAATTTAACTAATCGGTTTATACTGTGATTATATGTAGAATAAGGATGCATAAGGGATTGACCCAACAAGACTTCTGCATAACCAGAAGTCTGGTTCTTTTCATGAAAAGGACTGGGTTAAACAACTCATGGTCCAATCTGGTCTTAGTATAATGCAAAGCTGAACAAGATTAGACTAGTCCACTAGGACTATAAGACCGGTCCTAGTCTTATCCAACATCTCACTTTGTTTTTTCTCTTTTCATTTATAAGAGATGGTAATTTATTTCAACATAATAAAGTCAATTAACACAATAAAATAAATTATAGTCATAAAATTCATCGCAACAACAATAATTATAAATCTACAATGTAACATCCTAAAACTTCAAATCTATAAAAGTTGATTAATTAAGGGATAAATTAGTTAAAAATATGATTAATTTATTTAATTATGTTTTTAGGTTGCTAATTGGATTTTTAGATCATATTTGGCTCTAAATTGAGTTAGGATGAAAGTCGGATCAAGTTGGGAGGCATCGAGGGGAGCAAAATCAACTTGTTGCTTGCTGCGTTGCTCGCTGCGGCTTACGTGGCCTGCGTTGCAGAGCACGGCACAGTAGGAAACTTAAAATTTCAAAAATCATCAGAAATTGACAGATTTTGGGATGGAAAACTTAGAACATAAAGGGAGAAACTTTGGACATTGTTAGGGCATCAAATTAGGAGGATTTTGAAGACAAATTAAGCCTTTAAACTCTTAAGTAAGTTTTCTACTCTTCTCTTCCACCTTTTCATCTCATTTTCTATGGGATTTGGAAGAGTGAGAATTTAGTCTGATTGGATTAAGCCATAAGTCAATATTTTAAAGGTTTCTATTGACTTTAAAGGTTTAATTTAGGTTTATTGATCTTGGATATGTGGTAATAAGAAGCTACTTTCTTGTTTGGTGAATTTTGGATCAAGCCCTAACTTGATCATAGGGTGTTAAAGTGTGATAAGTTGAGATATTAAGTTTTATGTTATGATGGAGTAGAAGGAGGCTTAAAGGGATTGTGTGAACAAATTGTAATTTTGACAAGCCTATTTGTTGAGAATTTGAGTGAGAAGTGGGAGAATTGGGAGGTTATTATTAGCTAATGGTGCTTGTGTTAATTGAAAATTAACATATAGTGTTTGTTGATGTAGATTATGGTGTGGGAAGACTTACTTTGAAACAGGAAGAAATTTAGTAAACGGGTAACCCTTTTAGTAACAAAAGAGTTGAGGTAACTAGATAATTTGCATTATTTATTATCTTGTATAAGTTATTTTCAAGTTGCTTTTCTATGAATTGTTGAGTATATATGTATAAATTCTTTAAAGGTTAACTGTTTTAGAAAATTAGTGGAATATTGCTTTGTGAAATTCTATATTTTTGAAGTAAATGGTAAGATTTTGTTATATTTGTTTGGAAAGTTGTTTATGCATGGTCAAGTGGAGATATGTAGTGAAATGTGGCATATTAGAGGGTGGGAGGTCACCCTAATAGAGATAGTAAAGATTTAATCTATATGGCATTGCTGGCACCTCGGGATGCTAGGTACAGCACTTACTCTCCTTAGTGCCCGAAAGTAGGTGTGTTGTTGGAGACTTACTCTCCTTAGTACCCAAAAGGGTGCGAAGTTAGAGACTATGCTTCTTAGCATCCGTAGGATGCGGTGTTGGAGTAACAACACCCCAATTACTTGTAATAGGGGAAAACAGTAGTCTAGAAGTGGTTTAAGACACCTTGGCCGGGTAGTCCTACCATGAATGGTGAGCTTGGGGACCATACATGTGGTTTGGTTCTGTGAAATAGCCTACTGGTTCAGTCGGGAGTATTGGAGGACTAGATGGTTAGGGATCATGCATGCAATTTGTGGTGATCTTATATGATGTGATTATGTTACTTATTTTAATGCTTGTTTATAACTTAGCTTGTTAATCAATAATGTAGATTATCTTAGTTTCTGAGATTTTTATCTCATCCCGTGGTTACCATTTTACAGGTTCTACAGCTAAGACTGAGTGAGGGAAGGAATCGAGCAAGGTTTTATAGATTTGCTACATCAAATAGTAATGCTCGATTTTGGTTTGAGTGGTGTACATAAACTTGTTACATGATATTATATGTTGCCAACTAGGAATGCATATCATTTTGATTGGTTGCACTTGTTTCATACTATGTTGTTGTGTATTTTAGCCTAATATTGTATATGATGTGAATATGTGTGAATTTTTATGGTGATGGGCTAAAATACTAATACAAGTGCAAGGAATATTTTATCTATATGGTGACAAGGTATATGTAATGTATTTGTAGGGTTTTGTGTGGCAATAGAGGCCAAATAGTGCTTGTAGTGTTAATTGTGTATTTTGGCCATATTGGGCAAAATGGCCATTGAGTGGCCAAATTTTGTGTTTGGTATGTTTTTGTATGTTTGATTGGTCACTTAAGTGTATTTTGGTCCATTGGACTTGGTTCAAGCTTTACAATGGATTAATGGTATAAGTTATGATTTTGGGTACTTGGATGCTTGAAAATCTCTTTAAAAAATGACTTTTGTCATACAGTGTCAAATTGTAATGAAACTTATACCATTAGTTAGCTTATTAAATAAGCTTCACGTGGGCGCTTGAATCACTCCAATCGGACATCGGATGTGAAAATGGCGCGCATTCAAAATTCATCTAGAAAAGCTGTCATGACAGCATTGCTATCATAGACACGTACGCCGCAGCGCATTTCGCGCAAGCCGCGACACATGGTACAGTGAGCAAACTTGATTTTCTGTGCCACATGCCATGGTGCATAGACCACGAGCCATAGTGCATGGACTAAAACATTCAAAAATGACATTTTTGGCCTTGTTTTGAAGTGTTTTGCTTCCCAAAACTTTATCATGCTTCCAATACCTTTATAAATCATTAAGCTTGAGCTCAAACTATCAATTTAAAGGGCTTTTATAGGATCCTAAATTTTCCAAAATTATTTCTAAATGATTATTAGTTTTAACCCTTATATATATAATGTGAGCTTAGGAGCAATCCCTTGCTCCTAATTATGATTGTTTGTTGTAATTATATGGTGAATTTTGGTAATGTCAAGGTGGACATTACATACAACAATCTCCAACAACAACAAAAAGTATTTCAATTACAATATAAATGATTCAAATTAAATTACCTTCAATAACTTAAACAACCTGTAATATGTCTAAAGTCCATTATACCAAATTGACAACAAATTTCACTAATAAAAGGAGAAGATTGAGGTTGTTCAATGCTAGAATTTTCCTCAAAATTCATGATTTCACAAGTATAAAGCCAAAAAAATACTAATTATTATTATAAATTAACTTATTGTGATAATAATTAATAAATCAATTATAATTATATTAAATAAATTTATAGGATTAGACCGAACCAAGTGATCTAAATGCTTGGTCTCTTATTCAGTTCAACCAAAAAAAAAATAGTCTGATCTTTTTAGTTCTAAAAGACTAATTTTTATCTGGACCAGACAAGACAGAGTTTGTCTCAGGTTAGACTAGATCAAATTAGACTAGAGGACTTTTGCATAGCCTTAGTAGATAATGATATAAGTCATCATAGGGCTTGCTAAGCATCTATTTAAGCCCATTTTTTAATAAGGGTTTAAGATTAAAAAATTAACATTTTTACGGAAAAACAAGCTTTGAAGTTTGGTTATGACAAACCCCGAAAAAAAGACTCAAGCTTGGGTCACTAATTGACGCCCTTTTTTATTTCACTTCTAAAAATAAAATATTTTTTAATTTTTGAATTAAATTTAAATTTTAGAATATTTATTTATTTTTAAAAATTTGAATTTTTATTATTTATTTTAAATTTTTGAACTTTATAATTTGTATTTTAAAAGAAATATGAAATATTATAATTAAAATTTTAATTTTTAAAAATTCAAAAAGCTAAAAAAAGGGCTAATAAGCATGACCTTGAGCCTTTTGAATAAGAGTCAAGCTTTAAAAATAATTAATTTTTGAATAATTGAGCTTATGAATTTGAGCCCATATAGGCCCATTTTGCTCTTTTTCCAGTAGGAAGAGGTAGCCACCAAAGCACCAAAAAAAAAAAAATCTAGGAATTTCACATCTTTTCCTTTTACAGTATTCATAATCAATAACTATTCAAACTTTAGAGATGCTTGCCTTAGATTGAGCTAGACATTGAATTGGAAATGTTAGTAAATCACGATTTTTATTGTTCAACTAGTTAGACCGACAATCAAATTGGTAACATTATATAATATCTATAAGAAATGAAATATTGAATTTTAAATAATTTCTTAAAAAACAAATAGTTTAATTTCATACTATGGTTCAGTCGATCATAATTAAATTATTATAATTAAAAATTTTAAAAAATAAAAAAATACATTCAACCAATTTAGTCATTTAGATAATATTATATTTTATATAAAAATAAGTACCCAATATAATTATTATGATAATACTAATATGATTCTATTTATAACATAGAAAGAAAATATTTATTTTGATTTTATTTATAGGGCACCTCAATAATTATTGTATTCATTTTAACCCTTTTGTCTTTATTAAATATTGAAAAAGTTATTAAATGCTAGAATATTATATCTTTAAAGATTATATATTTAATAGGGTAAAGTTAAAAATTTATTGAATTAAATGGAATTGACAAAGTTTAAATTTTTTTTAAATTTTAATGAAAATATTAAAATTGATTTATAAATAAAATTAGGGTATATTTTTTGCACTTGAAATTTGAATCTTGAATATAATAAAGACACGTGCGGCAAAATTTCAGTATTCTCCTGTCACACATTTCAATCCTCATTAAATCATTGCATGTAAAAAGATAAAAACCCTCCTTCATCTTATTTTTTGTTTCAATTTTTCTTTTTTTTCAGTTTCTTTTAAGATCAAAGTATATTAATAATAAAAAAGACTAAAGTTGGTACAATTATGGGGACAGGGTTACTCTCTTTTTTCTCTCACTTTTCCTTCTTTTTTCAATTTTCACCATTAATTTTATTTTATTAAATAAATCTATTTTAACTATAAAATACGAGACATTAAAAGTGTTGGACAACTGTGTCCATAGCATCTATCTCACAGTTTCTTTTTGCAGTTAGCCAGCCAACCTATTTATATTTTAGGAGGAATGGCATTAAGGGCCTTAAAAAGCAAGAATTTTGCAGATAAGACCTAATAGATTTTGAAATTATTTTGAAAGCCTAAAGGCCTCATTTTGACTAATTTGTCCCTCCCATAACCAGCTTCTTCTTTGTCCATTCTTCCTCCCTCATCCTTCTCTCTCTTCCTCTTTCAACATTGATATAATAATCAAATTCATCTTCCTTCCCATCATATATGCTTCTCTATTCCCTCTCTTCTTCTTCCTCTTTCTTCCTTCTTTCTCTCATTTGAAGCTTTTTCGTTCAACAGGTATGAGTGGGCAATTTACTTTTATCCAGATGGGTATGGAGAAGACGATCAGGTGTTCATCCGATTACATTCCTTTCACGCCAACCAGCTTCTTGAAATGATTCACTATAGTGTGGAAAGAATGGATCAAGTGCTGCATCTGCCACTATCAGTTTGATTTTGTCAAAAAAGGATATAGAGAGAGTTTGAGCCATATCAGTTTTATCTAATCATAATGTACATGTCACACCCAGAAATGCAACGCGGACGGCGCGAGAGCGGAGGTTCCTAACCTTCAGAAGGAAGACCGGAGAAACGGGAGTCGCCACCAAAATTTTGAGGAAAATCTCAGAAAACCATTTAAAGGTGGGTAAGGGTGGTCTGTGAATTCAGAAAAAAAAGGTTCGGGAGTCGGTTGAGTGTGGAGAAGGTGTTAGGCACCCCACAATACCCGTTCGTGAGAACAGTTACCTAAAGTTTGTTGTGCGATATTAATATAGTTTTAAAATTATTTTAATTATCTTTTTATATTCATGTGTTTGATATAAAAATGATAACAATTAAGCGAGAAATATTTATTTATTTACAGGGAGGACTTGACTCAGAATCTGACTCTGAGGGCCACATACCCTGTGGTGGAAATCAAAGTCCATAAAGTTTGGGCTTTATAAGAAGTTGGTAAAAATATTTTTTGAAGAGAAATTAAGAAATAATTTACCATTTTGAAAATAAAATAATTTCTATTTAATTGAAAATATATGAACCTTAAGTTGTGCATGGAGGATATTGTGTTGTGCATTGTTTGCTTACTTCTGCATTTTGTCAAACCTAGCCTATTGATAAAGTAGAATCTTATGGACTTTTAGTTGGAAATAAATGAACCTTATATTGTGCATAGTGAATATTATGTTATGCATTATTTGCCTATTTGTGCATTTTGTTAAGCCTGACTCATTGATAGAGTATAATCGTATGAACTTTTAGTTGAGAATATATGAACTTGATGTTGTGCATAGTAAATATTGTGTTGTGCATTGTTTGCTTACTTGTGCATTTTGCCAAGCCTAGCTTACTGATAAAGTAGAATCTTATGAACTTTTAATTAAGAATAAATGAACCTTCTATTGTGCATAGTGAATATTGTATCATGTATTATTTGCCTAACTTCAGTATTTTGTTAAGCCTAGTATAATGATAAATTGAAATCACATGGACTTTTAGGTGAAAATATATCACAAACTTTTTTTCTTGTAACTGTCTTTAACTAGCTGTCATCCCAGGAGGCTACAAACAAGGAGGATAGAGTCTTTTAAGATGAGAAGATTTATCATTGTTCAAGATGTAGGAAGGTCGGACACAGGCGCAAGACATGCAAGAATCCTAACTCAGCATGAGAAGTGGTTACATTATACTTCTTTGGTGTATACAAGCAACTATAATTATGTATATGAAAGTATTTTCAAATAATATTTTTTTGAGTAAATGAGAATCACAAATATTTTTTGTTTGTATATATAGAAGCAACTATTAGATATTTTGGATATAGTGGCTAACTTTTTGTATATATTGGACTTGAAATATTATATCAAATTTGATATGGGTACTAGTTTTAGTACCTAGGCTAATACTAACATGAAATTATTCATATATGATGTAATTGTCCTTCTTAATATTGAAAATGCATAGACTTTCTATTGAGCATGCGTGGACATCGTTTTGTGTATAGTAAATGTTGTGTCGTGTATGGTCTACCTAATGTCATTATGTTATAACCTAAGCTAGTGAAATATTAAAAATGTATAAATTTTTTGTTTAGCACACGTGGACATCATATTATGCATTGTAAATATTGTGTCATACATGATCTGCCTAGTCATTTTTGCTAAAGCCATGGCTAGTGAAATACTTGAAATGCATGAACTTTCTGCTGAAATGCGTGAACATTCTCTTGCGCATAATGAATGTTATATCGTGAATGGTTTATTTCGTTGTTTTAAAAGTTCACGCAAATTCTGAATTCAAAACAAAAGACAAAATTATATTTTTGGTCTCAAAAAAATTGACAATAAGAGCCTTAAGGTTTACAAAAAAATATCAAATTTATTTAAACTTAAATTATAATAAAATTTATTTTTAAGGTCTTTAATATCCTCCTCATTTTTCTTTTCACCGTCGGGATCAGTCC
Source organism: Prosopis cineraria (assembly GCF_029017545.1). Classification (NCBI taxonomy): domain Eukaryota; kingdom Viridiplantae; phylum Streptophyta; class Magnoliopsida; order Fabales; family Fabaceae; genus Prosopis; species Prosopis cineraria. The sequence goes on along the minus strand of NW_026555333.1, from coordinate 29,406,006 downwards.
CCATATATTCTTTGTTCAACGTCGCCCCATTCTCACATCATAAATACATGGTAATTTTTTGTTTTGTTATTTATTAAGATATACGTGTATTTTCTCTCCCATTCTCTCCTTCTTTCTGTCCAGTTTTCCTTCTCCTTCCCTTTTTCTCCCTCTTCTATTTTGGCCGTCTGGTTTCCTTCAATCAGCTCCGTGGCTCAAACCCGGTTCCCTGTTCAAAAGCTGTTTCTGAACGCCTCAACCCAGGGCAACTCTTCAAACGGTCCAAAGCTAAAAACGAGCCGATAAGGTGTCCAACAACGGCCGGACCGGTCCAGGTTTTAAATCACTGCGGCCCTCACCCAACTACTGATCTCCCGTTCTTTATCTACGCAATTTTCTTCGACCTTACAAAGAAAATTGTGAGATTCACAACCTTTGACCTTAAGATGAAACCCAGAGCACTTGATGTTCGCAGGCAAAAGAAGAACTTGCCATTTTAATAATGTCGATGCTTGCTCATTTGTGTTTGTCTCCTCCCGTACGTATGTATAAATGTTATAGGTATTCAACCTTTCGATTTTATTCTTCCAATAGCTAACAAGTCGATGGTCGTTGATTTAGCTGGCTCGTCGCCTTCTGTGGGAAAGTTTTCTTCAGAGACTTAAGAAGATGAAGAGTCCAGGTAAAAAACCTTTGGTAAGTAGTAAATTAATTTTACACTTGTATTTCTCCCAACTATAAGATTAATCTAAGGGTCAGGATCCGAATCCGCTTCCGCGTGGACCCCGTCCTCATGCTTTTAAATTGCTTTCTTTTGTGCTCACCATATGCGACACTTTCATTGCTGACCACCCCTCCAATGGGATTCCTGACCAAATGCTTTCGAGGATTTGCTTCTACTAAAAGACCTTCCGCAACCGTAGAAGAGCTTTCCCACCGCTTCTCTCTTTCCCAAGTTCGAGCAGCAACCAACAACTTGGACGAAAGCCAAATAATCGATGAAGGACGTTTTGGTGAGGTATACGGAGGTCACATCTCGATCGATGGCCAACCAATAGAAATTGCAGTGAAGCATTTCAATTCTCGAGATTTATTCTCAGCACGTTCTGAATTCGTCAACGAGATCCTGTTTATGTGCCAGCTACACCACCCGAATCTGGTGTCCCTCCTTGGATTTTGTGACGATGAATTTAAAGATGAAATGATGGTGGTGTATGAGTTCATGCATAATGGATCCCTCCACCATCAACTTCACGAAAGGGATAGCAACTCGCCAACGCTTTCAAGGAAGACAAGGCTAGAGATCAGCATAGGAGTAGCGCGTGCACTACACTACCTTCACGTAGGAACCAAGCGCACCATCGTCCATTGTAATGTGGAACCAAGTAACATTCTTTTGGACGACCATTGGAATCCCAAACTCTCAGGATTCGGGCTTTCTTTAAAAGGACCAAAATATTCGTTGAAGTTAAAGAGGCGTAGGACGTGGAAAGGATCGCGGGCACGCTCTGTAACATATGAATGATTTGTTTATTGGGCTGGGCTAGTTTGGCAAGACTACTTGAACTTAATAATGCTTTTGAGAATTAACCTATTAATTTATGAAATAAATCTATTTTTAAATTGTGGTTAGTTTGATGATTTTTTATTGTATTTATACTATTAAGAGAAAAACCCATTACTAGATGATTATCTTCTCGCAATTTGGATTACAAATTAAATAAAAAACTAGTTAATGGTGGGGGCTTAACTGGGCAAATTTAAGAATTTGGAGGATTTATCATTAAATTTACAAAAATTAAGGGATGTCTGAATATAATTTAAAGAAATAAAAATCATGCAATTTGAATTAAAAATAATAATATCTTATGTTAAATACAAATAAGTTTCACATATACCAAAAAAGAGAATTATTTCTGTTTATGTATACTATTAAGTTCATCACAAAGAACCATTAACATTTGATGCTTTAATTTGTTGACTTTCTGTAATCTTTGTTGGTTTTGGTAATATCTCATAATATTTTGGTGTTATTTTATAGTGCTGGCAGCCGAGAATAAAACGTAAAATATTTTTGAGGAAAAAATATGACTTCTTTCTAGTTTCTACAGTTAAGTATATTAGATAAATATAAAAGGTATCATAATTTTTTATAACAATTAGATAGGTATCATAACTAACTTGACCATATTTGAAAATTTATAATATATATATATATATAAGATGATACTTAAAAGGGAAAACACAACAAATGATTCCATAATTTTAACATGTTTTGGCCCTATAATTTTTTTTTTCCATTACTCCAAGTCCTTCTAATTTATCTCATTTGTAATGTTAGTGGCTATTTTGGGTTAAACTTGATTCGACTTGGTCACCCTTCTTACAGTTAATATCTATCAAATTGTTCCAATATTTATATTTTAGGGTTAAACACTAATTTTGCCTTTAAACTATATTTTTTGAGTAGCACTAGTGTTCTATATTATGAGGTGTTGTGAATTAATTTATAAATTAATTAAATCATAGCACCCACACCTTCCATGATGGCGTGCAAATTTGTGTTTAATTTTACTGCGCGACCCACATTCATCATAGATGGCCCATTCTCAAGGACTCTCTTCCCTTCCCCTTCTCAATGAGGACTTGACTTGCTTTGGCTCATATTTCATTCTGTTGAGCGTCTCTTCTTCTCAGTTCCTCACTTGCAATCTTCTTCCTTTTTCGATTCCATCGTTCCTCATTTACACGGCAGCAGAAATCAACGGAGGACTCGGCCACTGTGAAGGGAATGGAATCGACGTAGCAGTAGAGGATGTAAGGTTGGAAATGAAGAACTGCTAATATCAATGTTCAATTTCGATCAGATTGCCTAACGCTTCAAGTTAAATTTAACTGGAATTAAATATATGTTGAATGTTGTAGTCCACATTTAGAGGCAGTGCTTTGTTGAAACTAAGATTTGCTGCCTTGTGATGAGCTTCGGTGTTGTGAGATTGAAGCTAGGAAGGCATCAGATTCCTTTTGCTTGGTTTGAACACTAAGCTTCATCCCCGTAATTGGAGGAACATTCTTCACAACAAGTGTTGAGGGGTGAGGGGAAGCCCGAAAGAGAATGCTTGAGAAGGAGCCACCTGTAATGAATATGGGCCCCACAATTAAAAATAAGCAACGGACGTTTGGATACCGTAGATGAATGGTGTGAGATGCTGTTTTTTTAGTTCTTGAATTAATTTGCATTACCTTATAATATAATATAGGATATCTAGTTGTAAAATAGTTTAAGGGTCAAAGTAGTCTTTAAAATCCTAGATTTTTTTACTATGCAATATATATATATATATAACTCAAGTTATTTTATTTGGTTTAATTAACTAGACTAAAATTTGAAAAATTTAGATCAACTTAGCTCACATCAGATAAAAATGGAAAGAAATAAATTTTAAATTTAATTTGCATAGTTGAAATAAAAAATATTCTCTATTCTTTTTTTTATAAACAAAATATTCTGTATTCTAAAAGTGAGAAAAAAAAAAAAGTATCCATTTCTAAAGTTCTAGCGAGACTTGATTTAGTAAAGAAAGATATCATATAGTAGCATTTCTACTTTAAGATAGAGAATTGAAAAAAAAAATACCAAAAACTTAATTATATGTAGAGAATAAGATTAAAAAAATCCTCTTTTGCTATGAGGACTTATTGCCAGAAAAACTGTATAAGAGAATTTTAAAAATGGAAAATTTTAAAATAAAAAGTAATTGATTAATTGGAAACAAAATAAAACTATGACAATTTAAAAATGAAGAAAAGGTCCATAATAAATTATACTTTTCATAAAAATTATAATTATCGATTAATAATGAAATAAGACATTGGCTTACTTCACCATAGTCTTAACTATTGACTTTGGGTATAATTAAAGAATATTTCACCTCAAATATTATAGAAGTAAGAACCATTCTCATAATCACAAAACTTTAAAGCATAAATGAGATTTTATGATACAACCCTCCAAACACGGCACAAGTCTAGGCCCTTATTAGAATACTTCATAGCCAGGAAAAGCATACATGATTCCTTCATGACAAAGGCCTTTTCAAGGAGGGGGGTGGCAAAAACTACTGAAAAGGTCCAAATATGAGTATGATCATAATTTTTTTTTAGTTATGAAAAAAAAAAGTTTCCGATCACCAGCCATTACGCTGCCTATAAGTATTAGTATTACCATCTCATTTTATTCTTTTAAGTAGTGCTTGCTAGTTGCTTTCCTTTTTTTTCCCCCCCTTCATTCTATTAGACCTAACTCCTGTTAGTTGCTTTCTGTTTCTTTAATTGCTCATCCATTGTTCTATTGAAATTGAGGCAGTTAGATCAAATTTGTATTATATTAGTTGATAGTGAATATTTGAATAGTATATTATTGCTATCATACCTTTTCTCTCTTGAAAAATAGAAGTGTCAATAATCAGTGAAAAATGGGTTTGAATTAGTTAAGAACTGTAAATAACCCAAAATTATGTTGTTTTATGTTTTTATTTGTTGTGATACGTTGGTTTTTCTTTATTTGGGGGGATGTATATGAGGTGTATATATATATATATGATAATTCATTGGTGATTTTAGTTAATAATAGAAGCTTGTGTTAGTTTGATTAGATGATTAATGTGGCACAATTTATGATTTGGTTATTTGTAATTAACAATATTAGTTTTATTATTGAAGGTAAAAAAACAATAGTTTTATTAAAATATTAATGTAATTGACTATAAATTTGATATATGCAATAAGGATATGGTTAAATATTATCAAAAATATTTTTATTTCTATAAGTAATTTTAATTTTTTTTAGTAAACTAATATCTTCATCGATTCAATGTCTAGTCTAGTTCTAACAATATTGATTTCCACTCAACAAACATAGTCTAGACACTTTAATTAGAATTATTGCAGGTTGGGTGGAGAGAAAATGACCAGAATTCTAAATTTATAAGTAACTAGTTTTCAATATCATTATATATATAAAAATATGGTTAAAGGCTATGAAAAAATACAACATATTTATTTTTAGATTTGCTGCAATTCTGTGCTTCAGGATGCCTTTCTTATGATTTTGTGCTCCAAATTCAGGTTTGGGGTTAGGTTCGGAATAGTTTATTATTTTTAATATATATAAAATTTATTATTTAGGTTTAGGGTTAATTGCAGGATGAATTGTTAATTTTTAGATGTATACATAAATTATTTTTTTACTAATTTAAAATTCAAATATGATCATATTTAAATTTAAATTAATATCTATTTATTTAAAGTTTCCATCCACCCTAGATATATGTTGAAAAGCATTATTTAATATTTTTCATACAATTCTAAAATTATATTTATTAAAAGTCATTTGCCATGTGTGTGGAGGATATTTTCTGAAAATATCTGTCTATTTGAATTCTAATTAATACATATATATATATATATATTTAGAAAAAAGAATCTGATTTTAAAATTTTTTATCTATCCTAATAATTTCCTAAATATAAGCTTCAAATATGCATATTATTTTCAAAATCTACCTTGAAATCTATTTGATATTTATTTATTTTAGCTAGATTTATGTGATATCTCAAAATTTTTAAGACATGAATTTAATAAATAATAAATAAAATATGTATAATTAAATTAAAATTAAGAATAATTTGATAAAGGTCTAGAGTTTGAATTTTACTAAGCAAAAATTTAATTTAATTTTATTTTTAATTATAAAAAAATTATCAAAATTGCCCTAGTTTTTCATGTTATAACAAAAAAAATTTTAATTTTAATTTTATTTTTTCATGTGAGAATAGAAGAGATCTAATTATCACTCTATATGATTTTCAATTATATTCTATTCCAACAGCATCTTCATCCATTTTGATGGTTGAACTCATTGAAGTATCAATTCCATTAGCTTCTCTAAGATATTTAGTTTGACACACAAATATATCATCCTTCCTTTGCTTAATTTGTAGTCCCAGAAAGAATGTTAGTTCCCCCATCATAGACATTTTAAATTCTCCTTACATTAACTTAGAAAACTTCTTACATAGAGATTCATCTGTTGCACCAAATATAATATCATCTACATAAATTTTAACAATTAATAATTGATCCCTTTTTCTTTTTATAAAGAGCATAGTATCAAATTTACCTCAATTGAATCCTTTTTCTAAAAGAAAAGAACTCAATTGGTCATACTAGGCTTTAGGTGCTTGTTTGAGTCCATAAAGAGCTTTCTTCATTTTCAAGACAGTATCAAATTTTTTAGGATCTTCAAAACTAGGTGGTTGTTCAACATATACTTCTTCAAGGATATAGCTATTGAGAAATGCACTTTTTACATTCATCTGGTATAGCTTGATATCTTTCACAAATGTATAGGCTAGAAGTAAACGAATTGCTTCTCTAGCAACTAGAGCAAAAATTTCTTCATAGTCTATACCTTCTTCCTGGTTATATCTTTTTGCCACTAGTCATGCTTTGTTTCTAATAATGATGCCTCCTTCATCAAGTTTGTTCTTAAAGACATACATAGTTCCAATTATTGAATGATTTTTGGGCCTTCATACCAAGTCCTATACTTGGCTTCTTTCAAATTGATTAAGCTCTTCTTGCATTGTATCTATTCAGTACAAGTTAGATAAGGCTTCTTCAATTGTTCTTAGCTTTATTTCTGAAATAAAGGCTAAATGACTAGTAATGTTTTAGAGTTTACTTTTGATTTGGACATGTTCATTGACATTCCCAATGACTTGATCCAAAGGATGATCTTTGTTATTTCTCCAAGTAGTTCATTGATGAATTTCTTCAATTTCATTATCTTTCGGTAGAGTCTCATATTTCTCTCCTGGATCTTTTATTGAATTGTTTTTCTTTAGTTGAAGATCACACAATTTTTTTGTGACTTCATCAACATTAGGAATCTTCTTTTCCATAGGAAATTTATCAAACACTACATGCATTGATTCTTCCATGGTCTTGGATTTGAGGTTGAATACATGAAAAGCCTTATTCCTGCTGGAGTATCTAAGAATAATTTCCATGTCTAATTTGGGATCAAATTTTCCTAGATTCTCCTTCTTATTGTTATAGATGAACACCTCGCTATTAAACACATGAAAATGAGATATATTTGACTTTCTTCCCTTATAAAGTTCATATGGTGTCTTGTTGAGCTTAGACCTTATATAAACTTTATTGATGATGTAACAAGCAAAGTTTATGGCATCAATGTAAAATATTTGTGACATGCCATTGTCACTAAGCATAGCTCTGGCCATTTTTGTGAGTACCCTGTTCTTCCTTTCTACGACTCCATTTTATTAAGGAGTTCTTGGTGCAGAGAAGTTGTGTCTGATTCCATTTTTATCACAGTAGTTCATGAAGTCACCATTTTCAAATTCTCCTCCATGATCAGACCTAATTGACACTATAGAAATACCCTTCTTATTTTGGAACTTTTTGGAAAATACACTAAAGGCATAAAAAGTTTCATTTTTAGACTTAAGAAAGTAAGTCTAGGTAAATCTAGAGTTATCATCAACAATAACTAAAGTATAGAGGTTTCCACCAAAACTTTTTGTTCTTGCAGGACCACCAAATCCATATGCAAGAGCTAAAGAGGTTTTAAGATAAAATAAAATCTTTTTACTTAAATGATGTTTTAGTTTGTTTTCCAAATTGATAAGCTTGGTAGGCTTTTTCCTTATCAAACCTTAAGGGTGGTAAACAATAACTAAATCATTTTACAAAAGTTTTTCAATTTGTTTTTTGTTCACATGAGCTAAGCATCTAAACCATAAATAGCTTTCCTCAAATTTACTTAGAAAATAGGTTTAGGAAAGAGGTTCACAATCTAAATCAATAATATAACAATACCATCTTTGTCAACATGAAGAAGTATTTTTCCACTAGCTTTTCATTGGATAATGCATTCCTTTGAGTCAAAGATGACTCTATTTCCTCTATTACAACTTTGACTTATGCTTATTAGATTATGGAAGAGATCGTTGACATATAGTACACCTTCAATGCTTACTTTTATTCCTCTTCCCACATTTCCAAACTAGCAATGTGACCTTTTTGATCACCTCCAAAAGTAACATGACCACCATCTCTTTCATGTAGTTTCTATGAAATGATTTAAATCTCCGATCATATATCTGGAGCACCAACTGTTTATATACCATTTCTTTCTCTTAGAAATAGTGAGGCATACCTACAAATAAAGACTATTTCATTTTAAGTACTTATTTCTTGATGGGTCCTTTCTTGTTAGTTAGTTTCTTAATAATGTTGTTATTTTTATAAACCCATTTCAGGGAGTTTCCAATGCCATTCTTCCTATGTAAGCAAGACTTGACACGATGCCCTCTCGTGTTACAATATGAGCAGGTAATAAATGGACCAAAAGAATGCATAGAAAATTTATAGTAGCTATGATAGTATATGGCTTCCTTTTCAGGCTTCTTATAAGAATTATTAGTGATAGGATTATATCCAATTCTTGACCCATCAAAGATGCACCTTTGTGAGCCACTCAAAATGTTTAGCATCTCAATACCTCGAGTGAATTTTTCTAAATCATTTTTCAAGATGTTATTTTGATATGCAATTTGCATATAAATCCAAATCATTTTGAGCAACATTCTTTTTTTCAAAGGAAGTTTTTAACTTATCTTCTAATATAGAAGTTTCTTTTAACATGCAGAAGTTTTTTATACTATTCTTTAAACAGATAGAACAATTCATTATATTCATCTTGTAGAAGATCAGAATTTACCTGATTTAATTGTGATTCAGTCAGATCTATTTCTTGTGCTACTAGGCATAGATTTGCTATTTCTTTCTCCTCTTCTTCATCATCTAAAGAGCTATCTCCCCATATAACAAAGGCCTTCTTCTTCTGAGGCTTTTCCTTTTTCTTCTCTTTTTCTTATTTCTTTTGCCACTGAGGATAATCTCATTGGATATGTCCTGGTTTCTTACATTTATAACATGTTAATGGCTCATTTTGATCTTTCTTATTGCTTGAAGATCCTTTTATGAAGTTCTTCTTTCCTCAATAGAAACTTTTCAATCATTTGACCGTCATGCTAAATTCTTCATCTTCATCAGACTCTACTTCTGATTCATCTTCGTCAACTTTTAAAGCAATGCCTTTCTTCTTTTTACCCATATCTTCCTTGTATTGGAACAAGGTTGATTCATATTCTTCAAGGCTTCTAAAGAGTGCAGCTACGGAAATTATTGATACTCCTTGTGCCTCAGTAATGGTAGTGATTTTGGGTTATCATTCCATTAGAAGACTTTTGAGGATTTTTTTGACTTGTTCAGCTTGAGTGTAAGTTTCACCCAAATTTATCAAATGATTGATAATATGAGTAAAACGTACTTGCATATCTTTGATTTCTTCTCCTTCCTTTATCTTGAATGTCTCATATTTATTAATGAGACTACTCTTCTTATTTTTCTTAACACCATCAATTCTTTCATGAGCTTGTCTCAAGGCATCTCATATTTCTTTTACATTAGTGCAGTGAGTAACATGATAATATTCTGTTCTATTGAGAGCACAAGCTGTAACATTCAAAAACTTTAAATCTAAAAAAATTAACTAATTAAGGGATAAATTAGTTAAAAAAGGTGATTAATTTATTTAATTATGTTTTTGGGTTACTAATTGACTTTTTGGGTCATATTTGGCTCTAAATTGAGTTAGGATAAAATTTAGATCAAGTCGGAAGGCATCGAGGGGAGAAAAATCAACATTTTTCTTGCTGCATTATGAGCCGCAGCTTGTGTGGCGTGTGCTGCGGTACACGGCACAGCAGGTAACTTAAATTTTTAAAAATCATCAGAAAATGATAGTTTTTGTAATGGGAAACCTAGAACACGAAGGGGTAAGCTTTGGGCACTGCTAGGGCATTATTTTAGAAGGATTTTGAAGATAGATTGGGCCTTCAAACTCTTGAGTAAGTTTTCTATCCTTCTCCTCTACTTTTCATCTCATTTTTCATGGGATTTGAAAGTGAGAGAATTTGCTCTGAATGGATTAAGCCATGAGTCTATGTTTTGAAGGTTTCTATTAACTCTAAAGGTTTGATTTAGATTTATTAATCTTAGATATATGGTAATATGAAGCTACTTTATTGTTTGGTAAAATTTAGATCAAACCCTAACTTGATCATGGGGTTTTAAAGTATGATAAGTTGAGATATTAAGTGTTATATTGTGATAGAGTTAGAGGGAGGCTTTAAGGGATTGTGTGAACAAATAATAATCTTAACAAGCCTCTTTGTTGAGAATATGAGTGAGAAGTAGGAGAATTGGGAGATTATTGGTAGTTATTAGTGCTTGTGTTAATTGAAAATTAATATATATTACTTGTTGATGTAGATTATGGTGTGGGAAGATTTACCTTGACATAAGAAGAGATTTAATACCACGAATAACCCTTTTAGTAACAAAAGGATTGAGGTAACTAGATAATTTATATTATTTATTACCTTGTATAAGCTATTCTCAAGTTACTTTTCTATGATTTGTTGTGTATATATATATAAATTTTGTAAAAGTTAACTATTTTAGAAAATGAGTGGAGTATTAATTTTTAAAATATCAAGTTTTTAAAGTAAGTAATAATATTCATTATATTGGTTTAGAAAGTGTTTTATGCATGGTCAAGTAGAGATATGTAGTGAAATATGACATATTAGAAGGTGGGAGGTCACCCTAGTAGAGTTAGTGAAGAATAAGTTCATATGGCATTGCTGGTACCTCGAGACATCAGGTGTAACACTTACTCTCTTAAGTGCCCAAACAAGGGTGTGGTGTTGGAGACTTACTCCCCTTAGTACCTAAAAGGGTGTGGAGTTGGAGAATATGTTCCTTAGCATCTGTAGGATGTGATATTGAAGTAACGACACCCTAATTACTTATAATAGGGGAAACCAATAGTCTAGAAGTGGTTTAGGACACCTTGGCCAGGTAGTCCTACCATGGATGGTGAGCTTGGGGACCATACATGTGGATTGGTTTCGTGAAATAGCCTACTAATTCGGTTAGGAGTATTGAAGGACCGGATTGTTAAGGATCATACATGTAACTTGTGGTGATTTTATATGGTATTTTTATTTTACTTATTTTAAGGCTTGTTTATAGCTTGGCATTTTAATCAATAATGTAGATTATCTTAGTTACTAAGATTATTATCTCACCCTGTGGTTATCATTTTATAGGTTTTATTGTTGAGACTGAGCAATGGGAAGGAAGCGGGTAAGGATTAGCAGATTTGCTACATCACGAATAGTAATACCTGATTTTAATTTGAGTGGTGTACATAAACTTATATGGATGATATTATATGTTGCCATTTAGGAATGCATATCATTTTGATTGGTTGCACTTGTTTCATACTACATTATTTTGTATTTTAGCCCAATATTGTATATGATGTGAATATATAGTAATTTTTGTGGTGATGAGCTAAAATACTAATACAAGTGCAAGGAATGTGTTTATCTATGTGGTAATAATATATATGTAGTTTATTATGTGGTAATAGAGGCCAAATAGTGCATATAGTGTTGATTTGATATTTTGGCCATATTAGGTGAAATGGCCACTAAGTGGCCAAATTTTATGTTTGGTATGTTTTTGTGTGTTTGAGTGCTCAATCAAGTGTATTTTAGTCCATTGAACTTGGTTCAAGCCTCACAATGGGTTAATGGTATAAGTTATGAGTTTTTGGTATTTGGAGGCTTGAAAATTGCTTTAAAAACTAACTTTTACACCCGAGTGTCTAAAATTCCCATATGATATCAGATTGTAATGAAACTTGTACCATTAGTTAGCTTATTAAATAAGATTTGCATGAGTGCTTGAATCACTCCAATCGGACATCATATGTGAAAATGGCGTACTTTTGAAGTTCATCCAGAAAAGCTATCATGACAGCATTACTGTCATGGACACATATGCCGTGACACATTTTGCACAAGTTGTAGTACACGGTACAGTAAGAAAACTTGCCTTTCTGTGCTACATGTTGCGGCGCATGGACCAAAATACTCAAAAATGACATTTTGGCCTTATTTTGAAGTGTTTTGCTTCCCAAAACTTTTCCATGCTTCCAAGACCTTTATAAATCATTAAGTTTGAGCTCAAACTACAAATTTGAAGGGTTTTTATAGGATCCCAAATATTTCACAATTGATTCTTAAGGATTATTAGTTTTAACCCTTATATATATGTGTGACATTAGGAGCAAATCTTTGCTCCTAATTATGATTGTTTGTTGTGATTGTGTGGTGAATTTTGGTAATGTCAAAATGGACATTACACAAGCAATTGTAAGTTTTGCCTTAATGTTGAGATTCAATCTTCTTTTGTCCTCATCATCTCATTCTTTACTTGTTTTTTGTCTCATTAGGCCATCATCTTCAGGGATCATAGGGACATATTGACCTCTAGTAATGATATCCAACATTTCAACATCTTGAGCTTTAAGATACATCATGATTCTGCTTTTCCAGAAGGCATAGTCTTCTCCCTCTAATGCAGGCAGCCTACTTGTTGACATACCTTCTCCTAAATTGTTATCTGTAAAATTAGCCATCAGTAGGATCTTTTACTTAGACAGTTAAGTTAAAAAATGAGTAACTAGGCTTTGATACCAATTGTAACACTAGTGCAAAAATCATTTTTTGCCACAGTTAAAATGCATTTTTGGCGATGAAAGATACAGTGTAGTAGAAAATCATGTGATAGTAAATAGACATTTTTTACCACAAGTCAAAAAAACTGTGGCAAAAAATATAATTTTTCTCCACAGTTGGTCTCGGACCTGTGGTAAAAGATCTCCCACAGTTGGCCTTGGACCTGTGGCGAAAGATAAGATCTTTCGCCACAGGTCTGAGACCACCTGTGGCGAAAAATTATTCTAGAGCTCATTTATGGCCACAGTTCTATCAACAACTGTCACCATAAATGGCTTTTAATCACAGTTAGTGTAACAACTGTGGCCATAAATATAATATTTTTTTTTACTCATACACTTATATCTATTTACATTCCCTTACAAAACCTGCATTAATTAAGAAACAACAGATCTAAAGACCAATACAAATATGTCTGGTACATGAACTAAACTTACATTTCTAATACAAAATATCTAGAAAGTTTCTACTCTAATCCTGTTAATTCTAAGAAAAAACTAGACCACAAATTGCATATATGTCTCAACTCTTGCTTAGAATATGGCTCTAAACTTTGGAAGTGCTGCAAATTCAATAACAATATATGTATGAATAATAACTCAAGGATATGGAAAACTTCATAATTATAAATCATTATTTATAAATTATTACCTGATCAAATGAGTGAACAATACCTTGAGTGATGATTTTATACATAAAAATCATCACATAATAACTGCATTCTACACTTCCTGATTGTTAAGGACACTATAAAGAAAGTAGAAATAATTAAATTCATTAAACCAATATTATAATCTTCATTCTAATTAAGGAATAAATTTGAAATACTTACTTGCATTGGTGCAAATTTGATTTCATTTTTTTTCTTGTCAACCATTCCTGCTAATTTCCAATATGTCTCTAAAGATCTATTTATCAAATATACACACTTAGAAAATATTAAATATATATTATTAATAACACAATAGAATTATTAAAAAACTTACAATTCAATCAAAGACTTCATGTCGTCACTTACTTTCCTTTTCAGTGAACAAAACCAGTATATAATATTTTCATATGGGCAAATGACAGGAAGCATCCAATGATGACTACAATATATTAATTTATATTAATATCACATTATTAAGCAAATATTTTTATAAATTAAACGATGAATTTAAAATTTGATACCTCTCAATAATTGGTAAAAACCAGCATGTCTTCTTTTGCTTATACATTGTCTTTTCAATATAAGAAGCTCTTTGATCCACTTTGCCAATGGAGGTTAAAAGTGGAGATAAGAACCCATAATTCTCATCAACACCGAGTTCAGTGCATATCTTGTGAAGGTATCTTTGATAATTAGACATATGTTAGTAATAAAATAAAAATATCAAATATTAATTTAGAAATAAAAAAGAATACTTACATGATAAAAACTTGAATTATTGACAAGTCCAACCACTCAAAAATAATGAGGTCACTAATTTCTTTTCTGGCAACTCTAAAAGTAATAGGCTTCCCAATAATCTTTTCGATCACGTTAATTTCATCAGAAAATTCATTCATGTCAACCACCACTGAAGCCAATCGTTTCAAATCATCTTGCATCAGTTGGGGATTGGAACTCAAAAATTCTTTTGATTGTAAAAGTTCCTATAATTAACATATAATAAAAATTAGAAATACATATGTTATTAATTAAAAAAATAAAAAATTATAACATTTTCATACCTCTTCAGTAACTTGTTGAACTAGCTTTTTCAACTAAATAATGAAATTATGTTGAGCTTGTCCTATTGTTTCCACCTCCTCAATAGGAAATAGTACAGGAGCATTAGCATCCACAACCTCTTCAACTATCACCTTTACATGGTTATATTGTATCTGTTGATGGTGGACTGTAGTTGCATGGTTATACACCTTTCCATATGCAACTACTCGTTTGCCATGATCTTTCACATAAAGTATGCATGGCATTCCTTGATCTGATAAACTAAGATCACACACTGGCTTTGTAGCACCACCATAATTCGATGTTTGTTGTGGTTGCATTTGTAAATTACTAATCATTGATTACATTTCCATCATCATGCGTGACTTGCATTCCGCTATTATCATTTGCACTTGCTGGATTTGTATAAGATTAGAAGGTGGAGGTCCAAAATATTGTCTTATACCCATACCTTTAAGAACCCCCCTAACACGGCCGGAGTGCTCTTCACTCCTTAGGGCCGTGGTCAATATGTCCTTTCTACCAGTAGACACAAAGGTCCCCTCAGATGATGCTTCTGTAAGAGCATCCTGGAACATGCAAGCAAGTAGAAATTAGTGTAAATAATAAATTTCAATTATATGATTAAGATATTGACTGTAAAAATACTTACAATTTTCTTAGCTACTTCTTTAGCCTCTGGGGAAATAAACTCTCCCTTTTTATTCATCCATCCTCTCTTCTATGCTTGAGCACGATTAATAGGAGATGGAGGAAAAACTTCTTCAATATTATCAACTCCCGCTACTTGTCTTTTAGCTTCCCACTTCTCTTGATTTATTATATCATAAATATATGCGTACCCTCCTCGAGACATAGTATGGTTGTATAGATTTTTATTTCGATGCTCTTGACCTTTTTGACTTTTTTCCTATTAACAAATAATGAAAAGAATTTGTTAAAAATAAATCTTTACTAACATTAAATAAATTGTCATCTTCTTCCTTTACTTACCAAAAACTTAGGATCGTGTCTACTGTGAACAAATTTTATCCACGTGTCATAATCAATAAATGGATATTTCTCCCAAGGTTTTTCTATGTTGGCATCATTGTCACTATCATCATTTTTGTTGCCATTTTTAGGAAAGACATATTTTCTAGTAAGCTTGGATTTAAAGTCCCTCCATCGGTCCCCAGCATACTTTAACCACTTGTCTTTTAAAAATGGAGTTTCCTTGATGTCATAAGTAATCTACAAAATAAACATATCAATAATGAATTTAATAACAACATATATTTAAAAAAAATAGATATAACGTATAGCAATAGGAAATACCAGTATAGATTCCTAAACATCGTTTCTGTCACTTTCATTGACGTCATCCCACTTTTCCTCCAAGATGTTGATTTTTTGACGTGCCACCAAACCCACAAAACTTTTAAATATGTTTCCTTATTTCTTATCAATTGGTTGGCCATTATCATCAAAATCAAGATGAATTTTTTCATGAATTTGAGCCAACTTAGTAAGTCATGTGGCCCCTCTTTTACCTCTTTTAGAATTTTTTTTGTCAGTTACTGGATTCTCCATAATTTTCCTAAAACAAATAAGATAAATAAAGTCAGTGGCAAGAAATATAATAAATTTAAATTAATGTAAAAATGAAAGTATAAAAAATAAAATCAAATAAATCAAAAAATTCCTATTATATTCTATTACCATTATAAAAATATTTTAGTTCTCCCATAAACCTTCGTTATGATCAGTTCTAACATTATATATGTCATCTTCATCTTCCACATCCAATACGGGCGGGGTTGGCATAGAAGGAGGAATCTCTTCAATATCAAAACTCGTTTCATCATTTTCACTATGACTAAGGAGACTTTTTCCTAATAGAACCATAGATAACCTCTTATCAGCTAGATCAATGACATAAAAAACTTTTTTTGCATGAGTTGCCATTATAAAAGGCTCATCCATATGTTTTACCTTATTAAGATCCACTAAAGTAAAACCCAACTTGTCTTCTTGAACACCATTCTTAATATCAACCCATCTACACTTGAAAATAGGCACCTTAAATTTAAAGTAGTCAACTTCCCATATCTCTTCAATGACCCCAAAATATGATGAGGATGCCAATGTTAGATTTTTATCTTTTGCACTAGAAAAATGAGTTGCTTCAGCTACTACCATTACCCCACTATTTTGCATGGTGCTATTGTCATCCTATATTTTTGTGTAGAATGAATATCTGTTAATGTCATATGCACTCCAAGTAGTAACATCAAAGTTAGGCCCACTAGCTAACCATCTTATTGCTTCTGAAACATTAGACTTCTTACAATCTTCCTTTACCTTCACCTTAAACCAAAGTAAAAAATGTCTATTGTGCTCACTTAGCAACCATTTATCAGCCTTTTTAGGATACTGATCTTGTAATTCCTTTTTGTGTGCATCCAAATAATCTTGCACATCATTGGTGTTATTCAAGATGTACAAGTATGCTTGTTGCATTTCTTCATGAGTCATGTGCTTTACTTTCATGCCTCATGTCCCTTGCCCTTCAACTCTCACTCCCTCATGGTGAGATTCAGGAACACCAATAGATTTGACTTTAGATAGGTATTTAGTGCAAAACTCGATAACCTCCTCAGCAACATATCTTTCAACAATAGAGGCTTCTGGACGATGGGGATTCTTCACATAGCCTTTAAGAATTTTTATGTACCGCTCAAATAGATACATCCAACGTAGATAGACAGGACCGCAAAACTTTACCTCCCTCACTAAATGTACAATTAAATATACCATGATGTCAAAAAAGGAGGGAACAAAATACATTTCTAACTAACACAAGGTAATGACAACATCATTTTGCAACTCATCTAATTTCTTAGAATCAATTACTTTATTGCAAATTGTGTTGAAAAAGACACATAGTCTAATGATTGATTTTCTCACTTTCCTCTAAAATATCTCGAATGGCTACTAGTAACAATAATTGCATTAGTATATGGCAATCGTGAGACTTCAAACCAACCAATTTTAAATCTTTCATTGATACAAGGTTCTTGACATTTGAAGAATATTATTGTGGCACTTTAACACCATGTAGACACTCGCAAAAACTTCTTTTCTCTCTTTTAGACAAAGTATGAGGAGCTGGGCTCATGTAAGTCTTCTTTCCTTCTGCCCTTAGACCCAAGTTTGTTCGTATTCTCATGTCAAGTAAGTTTAGTCTTGCTTTGACTCCATCCTTGGTCTTCCCCTTTATATTTAACAGTGTTCCAATAAGACTGTCACATATATTTTTTTCTACATACATCACATCAATATTGTGTCTCACCTTAAGGTTGCTCCAATAAGGGAGATAAAAAAAATTGACCTCTTCTTCCATGGATTCTTTTGAGCTTCCTTTTTTTGACTCTTACCGAACACCACATTAATGTCTTTGACCCGTTCATAGACCAAGCTTGCAGTTAATGGCTTTGGAGCTTCATCATACTCTTGATAGCCATTGAATGATTTCTTCTGCCTACGATAAGGATGGTCTCGTCTCAGGAATCTTCGATGACTAAGATAGACTGTCTTCTTCCCATGTTTTAGTTGTTGATGGGATGTATTTTCTTCATAGATAGGGCATGCTTTATGCCCCTTCACACTGTATCTAGACAGATTTCCAAATGTAAGAAAATCATTTATTGTGCAAAAATCATAGCTCGTAACTTGAAAGACTCATTTCGATATGAATCAAACACATCCATACCTACCTCCCACATCATCTTCAAATCTTCAATCAATGGTGCTAAGTAAACATCTATATCATTTCCTAGTTGTTTAGGGCCTGAAATCATCAAAGATAGCATGATATATTTACGTTTCATGCACAACCATGGAGGAAGATTATAAATCACTAACAGAACAAGCCACGAGCTATGTTGACTGCTAAGATTGCCATAAGGATTCATGCCATCTGTACATAGTCCAAGCCTGAGATTTCTAGGCTCATTGCCAAATTCAGGAAATGTTTGATCAATTCCTTTCCATTGTGGAGAATCGGCTGGATGCCAGAGCATGCCATTAATTTTTCTCTCATCAACATGCCATCGCAAGTTCTTGGCCTCATTTGGATGAGCGAACAAGTGCTTAAACCTCAGTATTATAGGAAGATACCACAATACCTTCACTGGAGGCCTCTTAGTAATGGAATTATCACTACCGTCTATTTCTTTTAATTTGTAACGTGATGCCCTATAAACTGGGCACACATCCAATACTTCAAAATCATTTCTGTACAATATACAATCATTAGAGCAAGCATGTATCTTTTGGTATCCCAAACCCATTGGACATAATATTTTTTTGGCTTTATAGTAACTACTCGAAAGTGTGTTACCCTCGAGAAGCATCTATTTCAATAATTTAAGCAACTCTGTGAAACTCTTATTGCTCCACCCATATCTGGCTTTCAAGTTGAACTTTAGCATCGCTGTCAGTCGTGTATATTTTGTACACCCTGGATACAAAGGAGTTTCTGAATCAGTGCACAAGCTATCATATTTGTGCACCTTTTCAACATCTTCAATGCCAATGTCACATAACATATCCTCTATTTGATCACCAAAATCCATATCATCATTCCCAACTTGTGGTGTATTACATTTTCTAGATTCACCATGCAATACCCACTGTCTATATGTTTTGTAAAACCCAAAACAAATTAGGTGATCCTTAATCTCAATAGAACTTCATCGCAACCCATTCAAGCACTTAACACAAGGACAATAGAACAATTCTGTTATTAGGAACATTGTTCTTTGTAAATTCCAAAAATTGATCTACCCCTTTCTCATATTCATCACTCGTTCGCAAAGCATCTATCCAACTACGGTTCATCATTACCTATTCCAAAAAAGCAAGATCTTATCCAACTACGGCATCATAACAATTTATAAAGCGAGATCTTTGAGATACTAAATCCTTCAATTCTATCAATTTAATGTTACTAAAATGCCAATTTCAAGAAATTTTAAAAATATCAATTATTCAACTACAAATTAATTATACTAAACATAAAGAAATTAATATCATGAAAATTTAAAAAAAATTGGTAGCATAACAACTTGTAAATTGAGATTTTCCTGAGCACTGAACCTTCAATTTGATTAATTTAAGTAAACCACGATTGATATTTTGATAATTATCAACTCTAATCAATAATCAATATTATAATTTATGATAATGGGGTTCACAATTCATCCCAACAAACAAACTTAAAAAGAAATTAATTATACTAAACCTAAAGAAATTAATATCATAAAAATTTAAAAAAACAATCGACAGCATAACAACTTGTAAATTGAGATTTTTTCAAGTACTAAACCCTCAATTTGATCAATTTAAGTAAACCATGATTGATATTTTGATAATTATCAACTCTAATCAATAATCAATAGTATAATTTCTGATATGGGGTTCATAATTCATCCCAACAAACAAACTTAAAAAGAAATTAACTATACTAAACATAAAGAAATTAATATCATGAAAATTTTAAAAAAATTGACAGCATAACAACTTATAAATTGAGATTTCCCAAGCACCAAACTCTCAATTTGATCAATTTAAGTAAATTTTAATTGAAATTTTAATAACTATCAACTCTAATCAACAATCAATAGTATAATTCTTTGAAGAAAAAAATTTAAAAAACTTAAAAAATAACAAGAGGCAAGCTGTAATGAAAAAATAAACTAATTAAGTAATAAATAATTAATTAGTAACAATCCAAATTTTACCCAACAAATAAACTTAAAAAGAAAAAAATAGTAGAAAAAGAAAATAAAAAAATTGTAAAAAAATTAGAAGCTAAAAATAATTAAGTACAAAAAGTAGCTAAAAAATTGCCCAAAAAAAACCTTATAGACGAAATCCAGAAGAGATAGCAGCTGGCGGCGGCGGCAATGGCGGGAGAGGCAGAGAGAGGAGCTGTGGGAAATGCAGCTGGAGGTGAGCTGTGGGAAAGGCAACTAGACGGCGAAGCTGCAGAGCTGGAGAAGAAGACAAGCTAAGGGGAAATGAGCTGAGGGGAAAGAGCTAAGGATGGCAGTAGCGACGGCAGCTGAGGGAAACGAGCTGAGGGAAAGGGAGAATGGGATGAAACGTGCGCGCTGTGGCTGTCTGTGACAAAGATGTCTAGAGGGAGAATGGGATGAAACGTGCGCGCTGTGGCTGTCTCTGATGAAGATGTCTAGATTCAAACATATTAATGTCTGAATCCAGACATCTTCGGCGACAGTTACTAGGTTGCCTATCGTCGAATATGTCTAAATTTTAGACATTAAATATGTTTGAAATTCAGACATACATTCGGCGACAGGCGCCAAGCTGTCTGAATTTTAGACATATAAATATGTCTGAAATTCAAACATACATTCGGCGACAGGCGCTCAGAGATGTCTGCATTTTAGACATATTAATTATGTCTGAATTTCAGACATAATTAATATGTCTGAAATTCAAATATATTAACCTAAAATAAGATAAATTAATTTTAAAAATCCTTAATGAACATAATTTATTAGAATTATATTATTAATTACTAAATTTTATTTTAATTTATTAAAATTAAAATTTTTAAATAAATAATTTACGTATTTATGTGTTAATTAATTTAATTTATTATAGTTATTTTTAAAATTAATTATATTTAGGTAATAAACAATTGAGTAATAATTTACTTTAACTAATTAATTAAATTAAATGATTTAATTTTTTAAAATTAATTAAATTAATTTACTTTAACTAATTTCATTTATGGCGACAGTTAATCTTAGGACTGTGGTTATAAATGGAATACATAAGCATTTAATTACGAAAAAGCCACTTGCGCATATATTGCCACAGGTTTTTGAGAAACTATGGTGAAAAATGTGTCATTGAAATTCTATTTTACACTAGTGTAAATGCCTTAAGAGGGGGTGAATTGGGCAAATTAAAAATTTGAATCAATTGTAATAATAATAAGTGAGTGAAGGAACAAAATCACCAATCACAAGAGTTAGATAAGCAGAGCTTTACATAAGTGATTTATCCCGATTTAACTCCTACCACTTGAGTCTACATTCAGTCTCCAGGAACCTTTTGAGATTTCTAACTATATTACCAAGATTAATCCAAGCTCTTAGTTGCCTCAGTACATAAACAAACTTCTCAAAAAGTCTAAAACTCTTCCCTTTGCAAAGCCAATAATAAATCCTCTTAAGCTCCCCAAGCTTAAATTCCTCTATTTTGAAGTTGTAAAATAGGGATAAACAGAGTAGGTTTAAGAATGAACTACTACTGCTTTTAAACTCTATTTTAGAGTAGATATATAATCAATGAAGCTCTCTATCATTAAATGATACACAAAAGGTAGGTAAACTTTGATACTTAAATAAATGTAGAATGTTTATGTTGTTCTCATTGTTCCTCTCCATCTTCAGATTTCATAAATGAGTCTATTTATAGTTAGACTCAAATTTTTCTTTTAGAGGTTGTTTGTGATATGTTTCCTTTTTTCTTTGAGTTTCCTCGGATATCCAAGCTTCTCTGAGGTTCTCTGGTGGATTAGGCATGGAACAGTGCTTTACGGCAGAGACTTCCTCTTTTATATAGTAACGGCTAAAAACATTAAATGCTTTTGACAAGAGTGGTTGAAGCTTATACATTTTGCTATAACAAAAAGCAAGCTCGGTGATCAAAAACAAACATGAGCAACCATAAAAGCTTTAAGGAAATAATTGTGCTTAAATATGATTTGGTAAAGAGATAGAGTGAACACAATTGATTTTAGATGAAAAGAAGGATTAAAAGATGAGTTCATATAACCTTTGGAAGAGATACAAAAAATAGAGCATAAAGATTCATTGTGGTACCAGTGTTACTATGTTTTAGCACCGATGTTACAATGAAGAGTAGACATAGAAAGAAGGTCATAGCATAGGTGTTGTCCTTGTAGCACTGGTGTAATTTAAAGCATAAAAGATGAAGATTTTTTATATTTTTAGGATAATTAGAATATTTTTAAAAATATTATTTAGCACTAGTGTTAAAAAACTAACACCGAGTAACATATCAATCAAATCTCTTTGTAAGATAGAAGAAAGGACAGTACTAGTGTTGAGCTGTTAGCACAAGTGTTGCACAAATTTGAACAAAACTTAGTACAGGTACTAATCCAGTAACACAGTGTTGTCTTAATTCAACCAAAGATAAATGAAGAATAAGATCAATGTTGAATAGATAATACCTGCTAAAGAAAAAAGATTTGAATAAGAGAGACTCAATTGAACAGGTTTAAAAGGATAGCACCGATGTTAGAATGAGTAGGACCAGTGTTATATGAAATATGAATTAATAGAACAATGAGAATAATAAGGGTAGCACCGATGTTAAAACTTCCAATATTGGTGTCAGCAACACTTAAAAACATTTTTGAGTAAGACAACTTCAAGCACAAAGATTATAGTTAAGTTAAATACTTAACTAATAAGATAGCATACATTCTGTTATATATAAGCTCTTACTTAGTCAGATTTCATGTTAAGCTAGTTAACTTGGTTATAGTTAAGAAAGCCAACCATTATAAGGCTTGAAAAGGGGTAACAACTGTTACTAGGCCTTGGGTGCCTGCCGTTACAGGGCTTAAAAAGGGTGTCAGCCTTTGTTGAGCTTAGGGGTACCTACCATTACAAGTCTTCAAAAGTGTGCTAGCTATTATTGAGCTTTGGGATTCTTGCCATTATAAGGCTTGAAATGGTTGGCAACCATCATTGGGCATTGGGGTGCTTACCATTATAAGGCTTGAACAGGGTTGTAACAGTAATATAAGTGTTGAAACACCCTCAAGTACTAATCACAATTATCATTTCAAAACCATGGCAATCAAGAGATTAACTTATAAAGAGATTACCAAGTTATAATTTAAAATCAAGGGATCTCAATTTTTTCATAACTCAAACCAACTCAAAACCATTCATTAACTCTTTAGTCAGAGTAAAAACAAGTTATAAAAGCATAGGATACCTTAAAAGTATGAAAGAAATTGAAAATGGTTGAAAGACATCTTGTTTGCTAGAAAACAAAGCAATGCACCATGGCTTGTGTACTCTGTGCCATGGCTTGTGTACTCTGTGTCATGGCTTGTTGCTCTTTATGCCGCGAGCCGCGGCTCAAGCACTAATGTGTCATGGCTTGTTGCACATAAATGATAGCAATTCTGCTATCAAATGATAGTAGAATCAGGAAACTTTTGATGAGCCCTAAATCTCTGTCTAACTTTTGAATGATATGATCTAGGTGTCTATGCAAAGCTCTTTTTATAAACTAGCTAATGGCATGAGTTTCACTTTCAAAATAAGCCACATTAGAAATTTAGACACCCAAAACCATTTTTACCACTTTCACAACTCTCACAATCAAAAGGGATGTCCAAAACCCAACACAAGAGCTAAAAGCCATTCCTAACACTTAGACCATATTCATTGAACTTAGGACTACTAGTATAACACACCACATACACTCAAATACCAATATAGCACAAAATCACTTCTCAACCCCTTTAATACCAAAAATAGAAGAGGAGATAATTTCATTACATTGCATTAAAAATCAATCATATCATGCTTAAAACAACTTCACTATACTTGCACTAGTATTTTAGCTCTATAAACATATATAGCACATCATACACAATTACTCAGGGCTCAAAATAAATCTAGATATTTTAAATAATATATAGTGTAAGTGTAAACAAAATGCATCCTTGAATTGGTAATGAAAGTCTATTACATAAAATAAATAATACTTAGAGGCCTACACTACGAATGTACAGATTCCTAAGCCTCAAGAGATTTTTCCCTCTCTACACCAAAGCTAGAGCCTATGAAATATTAAAGGAAAAAGGTGAGTCTAGTCATTCAATAACCAAGGTAAACCTATTCTATGTAGTATATATCAATTGAAATAAACACATAAGTATGAAAAATGGATTTCCTTAAAATATGCCTAAACACATAGGTTCATATGGATCATATCACATCATTTCTCAATCAATTCATTTCTATTTATTCATATGGTATATAGCCATAAGACATTTAGACATATGACCATGACCTGATATATTGACATAACTTGTCATAACTCAAACATGTGATATATTACATAATCACATAGGCAATAATCAACCATCCTTATACCCTCCCTATTTCCTCTGATTAAAATCATGGGCTATAACACCAAATAGGGCTCTATGTATGTGACTAGACTACCCAAGCTCACCAATCGTGAGATGTAACCCGATCAAAGATCACATGACTCACTCTTAGACCATGGTTTCTCCTATTTTCAAATTTCTAAGGTGTCATATACGCTAAGCTATTCTCCTCGATAAATTAGTGGAAATAGCTAGATTCTAGTCTCTCAATAAACTTGGCACAATCCTTTAACAAACTATGGGACAAGGCTATAGTCAAAATACCATATCAATTTTCTCTACTCCCATTCCCTAAGCAAACTTTTACCTACTAATTATGCCATATACGATGCTCACTCATTTTTTTCTCATTCTCATTATTCATTATTAACATATTGGGTTAATGATAAGATGCTACCCAAATGAGCATCGAGTCTCATTTTTACATATATTATATAAATTCATCATTTTCAATCTCAACATGTTCATCTTTATCAAACTTATCTTCAGCTATTCAATTTCACACCACATTGCAAATTGCAATTCATTTTAAAGTCACTTTTGCAACTTTACAATTCATTTTGAAGAAATTATGTAAATACAAAGTTTCATATCATGTTACACATATTCACAAGTCACAATTCACATGTTAAAAACATATTTTGCATTGTATTATAATTAACATACAACTATCTAAAGTAGGGTTTCCTCAATTACTTTAAACCCTTAAGAGGTCAAAGGTTTACCCCCTAATATTCTAAGCTTCCAAGCTTGATTCCTAAGCCAAAATAGTGTTCAAGAGCGCAATCTATAAGGAACCAATTTAAACTTCATCAACAATGTTAAACACACATTTTCAACTCTTATCTTCCTTTTCTAGATTTTTTAATGCCCACATTTTTTATGTTTAGGCCTCCCATTAGGCTTACTAACTCTCTTTAGCCCCCATTAACATTAATGAACTATCAAACTCTCATTAATGGCATTACAAATCTTCCAACAATCCTCATAATTACTAAAGTTTATATATTTATGAGGCCCACGAATCAACGGTATCAAGACTCATTATATCTAGGGTTAAACACTCAAATCTACTTTCATTAACTCTATTAACTTATATGGATCAAAAATTATCTCCTATTATCAAACCCTAATAAAAAACTTCATAAATGTGGAAGAAAATGAGAGAATAAGTTGTATGATACTTACCTTTGGTGTTTCTAACTTCTATAAGACTCCTAATATCATCCAAGAAAAAACCTTAGCAAAGCATAAGTCATCCTCTTCATTTTTTTCCTTTCTCTTTATGAGTTAAAATTATAGAAAATGGGCTATGCACTACTGCGAATGCTATACGTGCCACAACTTATAGTACAGAGAGGTCTCCTTTCACTTCAGTTATTGTCTGTATATCACGATAGGCATATTACATGCCGCAGTGTGTGGCACAAAAGCACTTCATCCTTATTTTCTTCTTTTTTTGATTCCCGAGTAACCCGACTTCATACCGAACCCATAATTAGGCTAAAACACATCCAAAATCAATCATTAGGACTCTCTAGCCACATAACATGTCCATTTACTCAATTACCATAATTAAGCTTAGTTAATTTAGGGATTAAAATTTAGGATGTTACAAGGGTACCATTCATTACTGGACTTTAGGGGTGCCTGCCATTACAAGGATTGAAACGGGTGCCAATCATTACTAGGCTTTGGGGTGCCTATCATTATAGGGTTTGAAAGGGATGCCAATTATTACTAGGCTTTAGGGTACCTATCGTTATAGGGCTTAAAAAGGCTGCCAACAGTTACTGAGCTTTGAGATGTTTGCCATTATAGGGCTTGAAAGGGCTGCCGACCATTATTGGGCTTTAGGGTGCCTGCTATTAGGCTTTAGGATGCCTACCATTACAAGGCTTAAAAGGGGTGCCTGTTGTTAGCTTTAGGATGCTTACTGTTACAAGGCTTGAAAAGGGTCCCAGCAGTTATTAGGCTTTAGGGTTCCTACCATTACAAGGCTTGAAAAGGGAATCATTCATGCACCGTAATGTAATGTATGATGAAGTTATGGAATGCTAAAATGCTAACAATTAGGATAATGGTGGTAAAATGTGACTTAATGCTTGCAAGGTTAGATTAAATTTCCTACTTGCCTTAGCCTATAGAAGCTTAGCTTAATGCAATGAATGATAATGCTTGATGCATGATAAGTTTGAAGTGTATCTCTCCATGATGTAGTAAATGGATGCATACAGCTCAAACCATGAGACAAATTTCCCTTGGCACTTAAAATCAAAGAAATTTTTTTTAAATAATACACTCTATATATAAGAATGAGCTTTTAAGAAATTAGCCTATTTTAAATATTCAAAATTATTTTCCTGTGTTTACTTTGTTTTTTTTTTCAAAAGAAGGTTACTTGCCCCAATATAATCTTCTTAGCATAAGGATTTTTTTTAAGCATTCATCTTCCGTGCTTGAATAAGTAAAGATTCATTTTTGCTTCTTTTAGCAATGTCAATGTTCATGCATTACTTGGAGCTTAGTTGAGCTTAATAATGAAATTTTCTAAAGAAGTGATATGGGGTGATAGAAGTGGAAAATACTCAATTCATATTAGGTTCCTCCTTCTTTAGTGGTGGATGGAGTGAGATGTAATGAGTTGGATGTGAACTGATAGGATTGGAAAAAGTCTTTATCCTATATTATGGGTGGCAAAGGATTGAAATAGGAAGGTGTCCTAGATTCAAATGCATAAATCAAGAGAAACTAAACAAGCCAATCGGGTTAAGGAATCACAAAGATTTGAATCTAATAAAAGTGCAAAATGATGATGTATTAGAGAAGATGATCATAAATCTTAAAGAAGACAATTCTAAAAGGCCAACCTATGTCGCTAGTATAAAGGATAACAAATTGATCCATGCATTGTTGTCCAAATGATATCTCCACCTCATGTTAACTAGTGTCATGATAAAAAGCTTAATAAGAGTATAATGCCATAATGATTTCTCTCACTATATATGGTGTTTACTCTCATCACTCAATGTTTAGGCAATAATGTTTGCTCTCTATATCTAAATTATCTAATTCCTTTTCCATAAGCCTAACAATAATCTAAGGTTTCGACCACTCAAAAAGTCAAATGCCAACATAGATCACAAGAACTTTTATTTGGTTATAATGTGGGCTTAAGGTACAAATAAAGGATAATGAAAAGAAGAAGGATATTCAACAGTCAAAGTGTATACTCAAGATAACTAAAGCACTAAGAAAGTATGGAGTCAAGTAAGTCCACACCCCAAGAGGCCTTATTAGAATTATGTAACATATAAATGTGGAATTAATGGAAGCTCTTTCTATCTTCTTCTTGGTATTTTTGTTCATCTTTGGTTTGAATTTCTTTCTTTCTATTTCCTTTTTTTCTTTTTCTTTTTCAATTTCTTTTCTTTTTTGTCAACTATTTCTTTTTTCTTCTCTTTACTTTTCAAATCTTGAGCCATTTCCAATAAGCAACCTAAACCTGGTAGCCTTAATAGTTGTAAAAGTGCATATCTACTTGTCCTAATCAAAATTAAGTGCTCTCAAAAATCAAAAGTACCCTAAAAAGGTAAGAGAGGTATTTAACTTTTTAAATGGGCCAAGGGGTTATAAATAAATATTGTATAAGCTCAAATGGGTTATACAAAGGATAAAATATTATGCAAGGATAGCTTTTAGATATATGTTGTTAAAAGTGAAAAATGAATGCCTTAATCATCTTTGTATTGAGCAAATGAACTTAAAATGTGATTTCAAATAAGATAAATGTCAAGTTCTAGATTAGGCAAGGGATAAATGATGCCCACATGAAAAGAAAATTATATCAATAGGCTTAAATTCTCATAAGATTCACATAGTTATTGTGACATTGTGTTTAATTTATGAAATTCACCATTTAACTAGTCTCCATAAGGAGAGATTAAGACATTCTCAATTTTATGCATATCAATAGTATCTCCTTTACATAGGAAACATGTGCAAAACAAAATTTTCTAAAAAATGAAAAAGTCCATTCCCACACCAAAATTGTATATAATTCATAAAGAAGAAGAATTTGGCCAAGAAAGAGTCAAGTATGTTAAAAATGATCGTCCTATCTTCTCAAGAGGGGATGGACATGTATGGTAACTTGTAATGCAAATGAGACTGAATGCCTTTATTTTCTTTGGTGAAAGAAGAAGGTGAATATAGATAAAGTGTTATGAGGAACAAGACCTGGATTATTGGCAAAATGAGTAGATGAGCAAAGGGAGAGATGGATGTGGTCAAGCATGACACAAACAAAGGTTAGAGAAAGCCAATTCTGGTAAAAGATAGGTTATTGAAGCATTATCCATGAAAGATATTATACTTAGGTACCAATGATGAGTATATACAAATTCATTTAGGGCTTATTTATTGTTCAAAGACAAAGTCAATGTGTTACTTTCTCCAGGTACTTATTACATCATAAGAAAGTAGAAGCAGCATTTATTTTGTGAGGGATCAATATCCCTGCACAAATAATGCAAATGGAGTCAGTTACATAAGTTCTTAATGCATGAATTTTTTGTTTCTTTTATTAAATGAATTAAAAGCAACTCTTCAGAATAAGAGAAACTAGAAAGAGATTTCTCATTTCCTCTAAACACATATTGCATCATAGGGAAATGTAAATGACATAACCTACGAAGAATCATAATTCTTACATGATTAATGCAAGTTGCCAAAGAGTTGGTGATGATAAGTTAGTTGTTGTTTAGGTTAACTATTTTATATGTGAAAATTTGGAAGCAAATATTATCTCCTCCAGGCACCTATTAGGTTACAAGAAAATGGAAATGGACTTTAATCTATGAAGGATCAGTACCCTCACATGGTCAAAGCTAAGCTTTCATTTTTTATAAAATTCTCTTCCTCTTTTTTTACCCCCAAGTCCCTTTTTATTTCTAATTAAGGGTAATTAGTTAGATTGTTTTTATTTTAGGTAGATCAATCATGGTATCACTCATTAATATTGTATATATTTTCAAGTATTTCCCTTTTTCTTTGACAAGATGAATTATCTAATATTGTGTTAGCATAAGGGTCTCTAGTCATGAGCATCCTCCAAACTCCTCTGAGAATTCATTATTCTACAGGGAGATCTAGAGTTGATTATTAGACAAGAAGGACCTCAAATCCCATCCTAGCCTAAGGTCTTAAACCAAATTAGTAGAACTTGTAGCAAGAAAGACTTCTATTTGATGGAAATTTCATTACAATATCAAAATTTTATCAACTTCTTAAGCTCTTCTACAATTTGATTACATAAATCAATAAATTCAGTTATCCTGCTAGTTGACTTAGGGGGACCATAATGTCTTTCTGCGCACTTGAATGTTTCAGTGAATTTTAGAATCTTAGCATTAGCAAAGTTGATTATCACAGTATTCCTTTGTCTCTTTAGCTTACATGTAGTAAAGCCTCTCCTTGATTTATCTTATTCACAAGACTTTAGATTATCACAGTAGCTTGTGCCTTTGAGGAGACTAATTTATTTGCCTTGTCTTCTAAAAGTTGAGTGAGAGTTTTAACCTCTTGTTGTAACTCTTTAAGAGGGATACTATCTTGAAACTCCCTTTCGAGTGAGCCATTTTCATTTGTCAAACCCTACTTTTCTTCAATGGTTGGCATTATTTGAAAGTCTGGGAAGGTGAAACATCTTAAGGAGGCACCTAATACTAACCCAATTCAATTAGAGCTTTGTTGTATACTTGTATTTGTAACAAATCAAGGATGTTTTCATACTTAATTTTATCAAACTCTCAAGCGACTCAACTTGTGCAATCAACTTGATGCCTTTTCCTATATTCATTTTTCCAGTAGGAACATGATCTAGATCTTCTTCTTGTGCCATTACCCTTATGCCAAAGTTTCACAATTACTTAATAATTCTCTAGCCTTTTAAGAAAAAGGAAGGGAAGAAAATTCAAAAGATATGTATGCAATGAAAACAATTTCCTTTCCTCCATGTACTTATTATATTGTAGGGATAAGGAAATAACAATTAGCTTGCAAGGAATCAAAATTCTTGCACAATCATTTTTTTTCCTAATTAGAGTGCTTGTCGGGTGAAACTAATTTTGATATAGTTTTTTTTTTGTAAACAAAGAAACTCCATCTCCTTCAGAGACATATTGACTCATAGATAGAGTAAAGTACCTACAAATGGTCTAGACCACAACACACCTAATGCTTTGTAAATAATTTTAAAACAAATAGTATAAAGGGGCAAAAAAAACCCCTAAAGTGGTCAGCCAGGGGCACCCAATATCCTAAAAAGAGAAAAAGGGTAAAAATACCCATAACGTCATATAAGTGGATGCAAAAGTGACCAAACCATTAACTTTAACCTAACACCATTAACTTTGACTGTTAAATGCTGACTGTGCATGCCATATATCAATCTTTGTTAATTTAGACTAATAAAGGAGGAAAAATACTCACGAATTCATCGGCTAAGAGCAAAAATACCCATTAAGTCATCGGCTAGAAGAAAAAATACCCATAAAGTTTTCAAAGTTAGTGCAAAAGTGATAAATCTATTAAATCTCTCAAATGTTGACTGTTTAGCTAATATATAAGCAAAAGTTGATTTTTTTTTGCTAATATGGATAAAAATATTCCCAAATGAATTTTTACTGATGTTGATCAATCATCATATGAGTACCCATAATGTTACCTCTATCAAAATTCATGCCATATGGTTTTTTTCTATCGCCACATATCTTGCCCCCTTCTTTCCTCCCTCTCCACTCATTTTTCTTGTCTACAAAACCTGAGATTCAATATAATGAGAAAGGTTGTACACAATCAAAATCAAGATCGAGCACACCTCCTATGCTATTTCATTCATGATAGGTTCAAAATTTTCAAATGGTTTTCACCACTGCTTCAAAGAAATAATGGATGTAATTTGATATTCGATCAAAATGACATTTTCTCCCATAATATTCATACAATGACTAATCAACCTTTAGAGAATTTCATCTTGGAATATTTTTATCCATATTAGTGAAAATATAGTCAACTTCTGCTTAGGTGTCAAGTAATTTATCAACATTTGAGGAATTTAATGGATTGATCACTTTTGCACCAACTCTAAAAATGTCATGGGTATTTTTGCTCCTAGCCAACAATTTCGTGGGTATTTTTGCTCTTGGCCAATGATTTTATGGATATTTTTACCCTTTTGTTAATCCACATCAACAAGATTAACACGTGGCATGCACAGTCAATATTCAACAGTCAAAGTTAATAGCGTTAGGTTAAAGTTAACTGTTTGGTCACTTTTACACCCACTCATGTAACATTATGGGTATTTTTACCCTTTTCCCCACTTTAGGATACTATATGCCCTTGGCTGACCACTTCGTGGGTATTTTTGCCCCTTTATCCAAAAAAAATTTCAAAATAACTTTAAGGACCTATTAGCACACTAATTAATTGATCATGAATGTTGAAATGACACGTCATGAATCCTAGAATGTTTGAGATACTTCTATTATGATGAATGCAATGAGTTCATGGTCTATTAGGGTTGGAGATCCATAGACTGGGGTAAGTTATCTAGTGTAAACACTATCACGGTGATGTATCCATATGAGAAAAGATGCAAGATACACATTCAGGCAAAGTGATGGCTAGCTGCTTAGCCCTTAAAGTTTTCTCAATCATGCATGTAAGATAGTAAAATAGTGTGTAAAAGAAAGAGAATATGCCCTACAATGTCTTATAAGGGAGTAAACCCTAAGATGCTCATTCCTAAGAAAGGCACTAAGAAATGAGGCTGGTCACTAGGTTCCTCTAAACATGTACAATGATTTTATGCTTGTTCTAATATTCTTACATAAGAGATGTCCCAGTTGCCTTCATCATAATGATGAAGACCCCATTTGACAAGAGTGACCCTTTGAGAACTCAATAGTTTTACAAAGATCAACCTTGCTAAATAGGTAACAACTAGGATGAAGTCTTCACAATAACCTCTGAGGGTTCTCAAAACCCTACAAGGAAACTACTTGAAACTTCTACTCACCTAGGGTGCTCACAGACCTAAGCATAAAGCCCAATATATATGTGAGAAAAATAGTTTGTGCTTAATGCATGTGGAGAGCATACCAACCTATTAACCTAGATTCTACTCAACTATCATTTGCTAGCCAAATCACAAAATTATAATAGATAAAAAAAAAAAGAAGAATCCAATTAGTACAATAAATGAGAACAAAAACAAAAATCAAGAGAAGAGAATCAACTACAAATAAGGAAAAAGGTTAGAAAAAAGAAAGAAAAAAAGGTAATTAAAAAAAGCTATATTATTTTGAATAATCAATATAAATGGGCTTAACTCTCAAAAGTCTCTAGTGGAGTCCCCGTACTATTGCGCCCAAATCGTGATCTCCCCAAAAAGGGAAATCAATAAATGTAAAAGCTGTTATCAAAATTTTAAAAGGATAGTTTTAGAAACCTTTTTATAAAATAAAATGGTCTATAATAACTAGAATAGGGTTCGAGATTCGATTGTGCATGGAAAAGGTGTTAGGCATCCTACATCACCCGTCCATGAGAATGGTTATCCTAAGTTGACTAAAAAAAATTAATATGGCCTTAAATGAAATTGAGCTACCCTTAGTAAATAAAATGATAAAAAGGAAATAAGAAAATTAAAATTAAATCAAGAAAAAAAAAATATTTTTTTACATGTTGAACTTGACCCATAATGAAACCCTAGAGCCTATGTATCCTTTAAAGGGACCAAAATTTATGTAGTAGGGTAAAAATGCATGTCGCTTTGTTGGTGACTTTTAGAAGCAAGATATTTTTACTTTATTTAAGAAAAATATTTTCATGTCAAGTAGGTGTTGTTTTTTAAAGAAAAAAATTTTGTTTATTCGCAAAAAAACAAATTTGATTAATATTTCTATGAAGACTCTAAAAATCTCACATGGTCTATTAATCACATTCTTACTTGTGAAGATTCAGAAAACTTCACATAGCATGAAAACATTTTCATTTTGAAAATATTCCTGCGAAGATTCTAAAGATCTCACACAATATATTAATCATATTTTTTGCCTGTAGAGATTTTAAAAACCTCACATGGCATAAAAATATTTTCATTTTTTAAAAGAAAACCTTTTTTATTATTTTCAAAAAGAAAAGAGTTCATCCTAGCCTACAAGAAAACCAGCGTACCTATAGAGATAGCATCTAAAATAGCAATCTTAGCATTGGAATGGTCCAACTCTATCTTTTCTCATGCGTTTTTCAATATGGGGAGATATTTAAATACCAATAGTGAGAAGCATTGTCACAATAGGGAATAACTATGTCAATAGCTAATGATGATGCAATTTGGGAAAGAAAATGGAGAAGATCAAACCACACTTCACAAAACAAGACAAGAGCACAAGATGGAAAGGAAAGGACGAGGAGAGGAAATAGGAAGAATGTCAAAATGTAATATGCTATAGACCAAGAGTGTATGGCTTTATACTGTGCACAGGATCATCATCATCAAATCAAACGTGAACTCATAATGGTAGAATCAACGTGCATCAATGACTACAGTATTAATTACTGCCAAAATCTAAAGACACTATGTCATGTGTGAAGAATTTTTAAAATGATATTATATATATATATATTCCATTTCACTTTTCCTAATTGAAGACTCATATCAAGGCATAAATCTAAAAAAAATTATTTAATTTTTATTTATTAATTTTTTATTTATTATTTTATTGCAAAAGGTTTCTCAATTTTTTTATTCTTTTTTTGTGGGGACTAGGACAAAATGGAGTGTTCACATTAAGAGAAAATGATAAAGATGAAGTGATATTGGACTTTGGAAATTTAAATTTACATGAAAGTAAACTACTAATTGAGTTAGTACATAAGTAACTTCAATTAGGAATTTGATTTGAATTTGCTACTTGAATTACAAAAATCTTGATTAATTGATTGTTTCTAATATATTAATTCAAATGAGATAAAAAGTGATATATCAATTCAATAAATATCAATTTAATATTGACTATTTAAATATCTAAACTATGCAATTAATCTGTGTGTAGTGATTTTGAACTTTTATTCCAATGCCTAAGGAATAAAACAATAAAAAAAGAATTATGTTATTATTCAAGGAAAAATCTTCAGGTTTAAATTTCAAGCATATCCGATAATTAAAATAGATTGGCAATCTAAATTCAAAATTTTTTACAATTTAAGCTATCATTTCATTTAATGATTCTAGCATTGATTAACTCTATCATTCATGAGTTTATTGTGTAGATATGTTTATCATAATTATCTTTCAGTCTCATCATTTATTTACGTTGCTATGTTAATTTAATCTTTCATTTGTTCACATCAAGTATGCCTCAATGTTTTTTCTTCTATTGATTTTTATGTTGCAAAGAAAGATGAGACATTTGTTATCAAATAATAATCATAGTTGTGTACTATTTTGAGCTGCCACTAGGACTAGTACACACATTTAGTGCACAACCATGCCTCAACTAGGATTGTCTTCAATAAGAGGATACCTATGAACAATCAAAAAAATATTTAATAATGTTTAATATTTTTATCATACCCATTGTGGTTTATTTGAGACATTAATAATTAAAGGGTAAAGTAACAAATTTAGCCACCAACTATTTTTCGAGGAGCATCTGGTAGTGTAAACTATCAGATGGTACAAAATAAATCACAAACTTTCAAAAATGGAGCATCAGTAGCCCGCCATTAATTTTAGCTAACGAACATTATGTGGAGCCCACAATGACACGTGGCATGGCATGAGCACGACACATCAACATGATAAAGTTATACATTTAGCCACAAACTATTTTTTGAGGAGCACTGGATAGCCTATGCTATAAAAAAAGGGACTATCTAACACCTTTCCCTCAATTTTGACCAAACACCATTTATTTTTATACTTATGAGGCCCACAAAGCATTAATCTCTCCAATCTTCTTGACTTCGTTCTCAATATAAGCTGTAAAAGAAGAGGTTTGATAAGTTCATATATGAAGACATGCATAAGGACTAGAGTCAGGAATATGGGTTGGCCTAAATAATCAATTATATGGGTCGGGTTGGGTTTAGAAAAATTGGCCCACATAAAAATGAATTTTTTCTGGCTCGAACCATATAACTGATAAACTATATGGGTTAACCCTAATAGGTTAGGATTGATCAGTTTAACCCATATTAGTTCTTTTAAAAAAGGGGAAAATTTTGTAACATTATAAATTAATATTTTGATATATTTAGAATGAATCATGAAAGAATATCAAATTAAAACTAATTATTTAGGTGTATTTTTAAAAATTCATAAAAATAAATTAAAAAAATAAATAAATAGGTTGGCAGCCCTAAAGAGTTAGGTTGGGTTGGAATATTTTCAACCCATATAAAAACAGGTTAAACCCAACCCAACCTATATTTTTCCCAATCCATATAGACCGAGTTGTCCCATATTCCACCTTTAATAAGGATGATGCCAATGAAGTAGAAACTTAATTTTACTACGCATGGAAGAAGCTTGATTTTAGCTTAATTTAGTCGTGAATTATTTCTTCTACATTGTTAATGTCATCTTTATGACTATCTTTAGATAATAACTCTTTGAACCTCTTCCTCTCGAGCTAAAATGGAGAATAAAGGCAAGAATATTGGAGAGATTAATGCTTTATGAGCCACATAAGTATGAAAATAAATGGTGTTTGGTCAAAATTAAGGGGAAGGTGTTGGATGGTCCCTTTTTTTATAGTATAGGCTACCCAATACTCCTCGAAAAATAGTTCGTGGCTAAATTTGTACCTTTTTCATGCTCATATGTCATGCCTGTGTCATGCCACGTGTCATTATAAACCTCACATAATGTCTATTAGCTGAAATTAATGGTGGGCTACTGATCCTCCATTTTTGAAAGTTCGTGATTCAGTTTGCATGATTTAATAGTTTAGACAATAAGATGTTCCTTGAAAAATAGTTGGTAGCCAAATTTGCTACTTTACTCATAATTAAATGAAAAAAAGTTGTTGGTGACTATTTTATTACTCTTACCAATAAAAAAGTCATTTTCCTAATTAAATGTTGAATATATCATAAAATTATAACCAGTTAATGTAATGTCCAGCTTGACATTACCAAAATTCACCACACAATCATAACAAACAATCATAATTAAGAGTAAGGATTGCTCTTAAGCTCACATTATCTATATAAGGGTTAAAACTAATAATCTTTTAAAAATAATTGTGGAATATTTGGAATCCCATAAAAACCCTTCAAATTTATAGTTTGAGCTTAAACTTAATGTTTTATAAAGGTATTGAAGCATGAAAAAGTTTTGGGAAGCAAAACACTTCAAAACAGGGCCAAAAATGACATTTTTGAATATTTTGGTCCATGCACCGTGGCATGCAGCACAGAAAGGCAAGGTTTCTCACTGTACCATGTGCCACAGCACACGTGTCCACGACAGCAATGCTGTCATGATAGCTTTTCTGGACAAACTTCTAACGCATGCCATTTTCACATCTAATGTCCAATTGGAGTGATTCAAGTGCCCACGCAAAGCTTATTCAATAAGCTAACTATTACAAGTTTTGTTATGATCTAACACCGTATGAGAATTTTAAACACTCGAATGCAAAAGTTAGTTTTTAAAGTGATTTTCAATCATCCAAGTACCCAAAACTTATAATTTATACCATTAACCCATTGTGAGTCTTGAACCAAGTCTAATAGACCAAAATACACTTGAGTAAGCATTCAAACACACAAAAACATACCAAATACAAAATTTGGCCACATAATGGCCATTTCACCCAATATGGCCAAAATACCAAATCAACACCATATATATTATTTGGCCTTTATTGCCATATAATATACTACATATACATTGTCACCAGATAGATAAAACATTCCTTGCACTTGTAATAGTATTTTAGCCCATCACCATAAAAATTGCCACATACTCACATCATATACAATATTGGGCCAAAATACAAAATAACCTTATATGAAACAAGTGCAATCAATCAAAATGATATGCATTCCTAGTTGGCAATATTTAATATCATCCTTATAAGTTTATGTACACAACTCAAAGTAAAATCAAGCTTTACAGTAAGAACATAGCAAGTATGCTAGCCCGTGCCCAATTCCTTCCCTTGCTCAATCGTAGTGATAGAACCTATAAAATGATAACCACAAGGTGAGATAAAAATTTCAGTAACTCAGATAATCTACATTATTGATTAACATGCCAATTTATAAACAAGCCTTAAATCAAGTAAAATAAACATACCATATAAAATCACCACAAGTTACATGCATGTTCCCTAACCATCCGATCCTCCAATACTCCAGACTGAATCGATAGGCTATTTCACAGAACCAAACCACATGTATGGTCCCCAAGCTCACCATTCATGATAGGACTACCTAGCCAAGGTGTTCTAAACCACTTTTGGACTACTAGTTCTCCCTATTACAAGTAATTAAGGTTACTCCAACACCGCATCCTACGGATGATAAGAAGCATATTCTCTAACTCCACACCCTTTTAGGTACTAAGGAGAGTAAGTCTCTAACATCGTACCCATTTTTGGGCACTACGGAGAGTAAGTGCTGCACCTGGCGTCCCGAGGTGCTCGCAGTGCCATATGGACTTAATCTTTACTAACTCTACTAAGGTGACCTCCCAACCTCTAATATACCACATTTTACTACATACCTTCACTTGACCATACATAAAATACTTTTTAAACTAATATAATGAATATTACTACTTCAAAAACTTGACATTTTACAAATCAATACTCCACTCATTTTCTAAAATAGTTAACTTTTACAAAATTCATACTCATATACATAACAAATCATGTAAGAACAAGTTGAGAATAACTTATACAAGGTAATAAATAATACAAATTATCTAGTTACCTCAATCCTTTTGTTACTAAAAGGGTTATCCATGGTACTAAATCTTTTCTTATGACAAGGCAAATCTTCTCACACCATAATCTACAACAACAAGTACTATATGTTAATTTTCAATTAACACAAGTACTATTAGCTATCAATAACCTCCCAATTCTCCCATTTATCACTCATTTTCTCAACGAATAAGCTTGTGAAGATCCTAATTTGTCCAAACAATCCCTTTGATAGAACACATTTGTTACCCACTTTTATTTGTCAATTAGGACCATTTTATTAATGATTTATCACCTTCAAGTGCACACATTGCATTAGATTTGGAACTTTGCCTAAGTTTCTAGGTTCAGTGCACTAGGGGCATTTTGGTCCAAAAAACGAACTTTTGAGAAACTGTACAAGAAAAATTGACAAAGTGCATTTTATGTCCAGTTGATGAATGGTGAAATTATATTTTTAAAATTCATTTTAGTTTGGGAGTAATTAAATAAAAAAGTCAACACTTTCTTAAGTGTCTTAGTTTGTCCTAGTTTTTGGTTTGCCTTTGTGTGAAAATTTTTATATAATTTTGTGCAGCCTGAAACTTGGTTAATTTAATAAATTCTCCCTTCTAATTATGAATTTAATTCTGGACATGAATTAGATTTTATTATATCATATGCTATTTAATTGAATTATGTGATTTATGTGACATAGGTGGCATGTGACTTGTGCATCAATTAGGCAATTGAGGTCAACACTCCTTGAGGTCAATGGCTGATGGTTTGCACGTGAATTATGATTATTTTGAGGGATTAGATCAGCTAAAATGATGTGGATGACACATGGGAAATTAGGCACACATTGGAATCATCTACAAACCAATAGGAAGTTGCCACCTTGCAAGTGTGACAAGGCTCCCATTTACATTTTAATTTCTTTTTCCTTATTTTAATTAAGCTTCAGCTGATGGGAGACACCAAGGAGCACGCCATTTTAAGCCCCAAATGGGATCCAACACATATCTCATTCATCTTCCACATTCTCTCTCTCTTTTTCATAGTGTTCTTCATTTTCTCTCTTTTGTTCTTCATTTTCCAGCACCCTAACCTCCATTTTCAGCCACCAAACCTCCACAAAACTCATACCATTCTTCTCCTCTCTTCATTTTCGTTCCATCCCTTCCATTTTCACAAGGATTGAAGCTCATTTCCATCATTCAAGAGCTATGGAGTTTGGCCTTCACAAGCAATCACTAGGGTTCTTGAAGATGAAGATTGGCTAAGTTTCTTTATGGAATCCTAGAGAGATGAAGATGGAGGATGAGTCTTGAGCTTCAAATTGGCTAAGTTCTTTTGTTTCCTATCCTCTTCTCTTTTTACTAGATGGTTAGATCCCTTAATCTGGGTTTAATCATCTTAGCTTATAAATTCTAATTTGAATTTGATGCTGATGTAAAGAGAGAGGATTGTTTCATTTAATTTCTTCCTTGGACAGCCATGACTGAATTTTACCACTCTTTGTTTGGCACATAATCTTGTGTTTTTCAATTAGTGAATTTCTTGTGTTAATATTGCATAATCTTGTGGTGTTAATGCTTATGTTGTTGAGTAGCTTGACATAATCTTGTGGTTGCCCAATTTATGTGTTTGACCATGGCTGTTGAGAGAGGATTTTGAGTGAATCACTTGGCTAATGTCTTTACCAATTGGTTAATTAAACTAGGGACTTTAAGACCTAGGGAGGTTAGCTAATTAGGTTAATTGGCTTAGGATAATTTTCTTAAGTCATGACAGCTTTAGTCAAGAGAAAAGGGAAGCTAAACTTAGCCTAATCATGAGAAGATAATGAGTCCAAAATCAACTAATCTCTAAGGTTCCATTATTGTGAAAAGGGAAGTTCATTTCACTCACTTTCACTAACATTTTAATTACTTGCACATTAGGTAATTAGCTAGGTAACTAAATTCCTACAAACTTTGGTTGATTTATTTCACTAAATAACTTTCAATTAGACTTAAAACCATTCCTTGGGAGATGACCTAGGGTTGGCCCTATATTGCGTTAGGGTTAACTTTAGTGTAATTTTGAGGATAAGCGACTAATTTCCTATCACCCTTCAAGCCTCTCTCTAACTTTATCACATTATAACACTTAATATCTCAACTTATCACACTTTAAAACCCTATGATCAAGTTAGGGCTTGATCTAACTTTCACCAAACAATAAAGTAGCTTCATATTACCACATATTCAAGATTAATAAACCAAATCAAACCTTTAGAGTCAATAGAAACCTTCAAAAAATAGACTTATGGCTTAATCCAATCAGAGCAAATTCTTTCTCTTCCAAATCCCATGGAAAATAAGATGAAAAGGTAGAGGAGAAAAGTAGGAAACTTACTCAAGAGTTTGAAGGCTCAAATTATCTTTAAAATTCTCCCAAATTGATGCCCTAACGGTGCCAAAACTTTTCCCTTCATGTTCTAGGTTTTCCACCATGAAAACTGTCATTTTCTGATGATTTTCAAAATTCTAAGTTGTTTCTTGTGCTGTCCGTCGCAGCGCACACTACACAAGCCACAGCTCATGATACAGCGAGCAAAGTGTTGATTTTGCTCCCCCCAATGCCACTTGACTTAATCCGACTTCCATCCTAACTCAATTTAGAACCAAATATAACCCAAAAATCTAATTAGCAACCCAAAAACATATTTAAATTAATTAATTATATTTTTAACTAATTTATCCTTAATTAGTCAATTTTTTCAAATTTGAAGTTTTCAGATGTTATAGTTCTCCCCTTCTTTAAAGGAATTTTGCCCCTAAAATTCAACAACAACCACAAACGTACCTAGGGAGATAGATAGGGATATTGCTGCTTCATTTTGTCCTCTATCTTCTAGGTAGCATCACCAGGAGCCATTCCTTTCTACACCACCTTAACCAATCGAATAGTCTTGTTCCGCAATTGCTTATCTTTAACATCCACTATTCATTCTAGCTCTACTTGATAAGTCATATTCTCTTGCAACTCTACCTCTTTAGGTTCAATCACATGAGATGGATCAAGTTGATATTTCTTCAGTTGAGAAACATGAAAAACATCATGAATCCCAAATAATTGTGGTAGTAATGCTATTTGATAGGCAACCGGCCTAACTTTCTTGAGGATCTCGAATGGACCCATGAATCAGGATATAATTTCTTTGCTCTAATTGACCTCTCAATTCTAGTCACAAGTGAAACTCTTAGAAAAACATGGTCACCAGCCATAAACTCCAATAGCCTTAGCCGTTTATCTGCA
Source organism: Prosopis cineraria (assembly GCF_029017545.1). NCBI lineage: Eukaryota > Viridiplantae > Streptophyta > Magnoliopsida > Fabales > Fabaceae > Prosopis > Prosopis cineraria. The sequence goes on along the minus strand of NW_026555333.1, from coordinate 29,364,024 downwards.
TAACTCTTTTGCCTACTCTAAGCAATTAAAAGTTTTTGTCTTATCATTTGAATCTTTTGTGTTGTTTGATCCACAATATCCAAACCTATAATGCTTCTCTCACTCAATTTGACCAAACAAAGAGGAGATCAACATTTCCTTCCATATAGTGCCTCATAAGGAGCCATCCTTATACTGAAGTAGAAACTATTATTGTAAGCAAACTCAGCCAAAGGAAGATGGCTTTTCCAGTTGCCCTCAGTTTCAAGGCACAAGTTCTCAACATGTCCTCTAGAGTTTGTATAGTCTTTTTTGTATGTCCCTCATTATGTGGATGATACACTATGCTGAATCTTAATTCAGTACCTATTGCTCTCTGCAACGCTTTCCAAAAGTTTGAGGTGAACCTCAGATCATGATCAGAGACAATGTCCTTTGGCACCCCATGCAAACTTACAACTTCCCGAATGTAGATCTCTGCCAACTTCTCTAACGAATCACTTACTCACACTGCTAAGAAATGGGCTGACTTTGTCAATCTATCTATAATCACCAAGATAGAATCATGACTGGATTAGGTTCTTAGTAATCCCAAAATGAAATCCATAGATATACTATCCCACTTCCACTTCGGTATCTCTAATGGCTGTTAAGTCCCTGCTGGTCTTTGATACTCGATTTTCACTTTTTGACAAATTAAACACCAAGATACAAAATCTATAACATCCCTTTTCATTCTAAGCCACTAATAATACCTCTTCATATCTTGGTACATCTTAGTTGCTCTAAGGAGAATTGTATATCTACTCTTATGCGCCTCATTCAAAATTTTATTTCTAAAATCACCTTTATCTAGTACATAAACCCGATCTCAATACACAACATATCTATCATCACTAAAACCAAAGTCTATGGTTCACCTTTTCTCTACATCTTGAATTTTCAACAGATACTTATCCTCAAGCTATGCTATCCTTAACTCTCTTCAGAACTCATTAGTAATCTCTATGAAATGTAAGCTATACAAAGTTAATTTCGGTGAGTCATGCTGAATATCCAAGTAGGATTCTAGCAATATATGCTCTTGCACCGTTAGACAAGCAACATGCAATGACTTTTGACTTAAGGCATTTGCAACCACATTTTCTTTCCCCAGATGGTATTTAAATTCGAAGCTATAGTCCTTCAAAAACTCCATCCACCTTCTCTGCCTCATATTAAGTTCCTTTTGAGCCACTAAAATATTTCAGGCTCTTGTGGTCATTGAAAACACTGAACACTGCTCCATATAAATAGTGCCGCTAAATCTTTTGTGCAAACACAACTGTGGCAAGCTCTAAGTCATGGGTCGAGTAATTATCTTCATGTGGCCTAAGCTGTCTAGAGGCATAAGCCACTACTCTCTCATCTTGCATCAACATACATCCCAGACCCTTTAGAGATGCATCTATATACACTTCATATGGCAATCGTGGATTAGGAATAATCAACACCAGTGTCGTAGTTAGTTTCTCCTTCAATGTTTGAAATGTAATCTCGCACTTGTCATCCTAAATGAACAGCTGATATTTTTAGGTCAACCTAGTAAATGATGAAGCTATCTGTAAGAAACCCTAGATATATCTACGATAATATCCAGCTAATCCCAAAAAACTCTGTATTTCTGTCATAGAACTAGGTCTCTCCCATTTCAACACTGCATCCACTTTATGCGGATCCACCGCAATCCCTTTCGCTAACATAACATGTCCTAGAAATTAGATTTCCCTTAGCCAAAGCTCATATTTGCTAAGCTTGGCATAAAGCTTGTTGTCCTTCAAAATTTATAGCATAATCCTCAAATGCTTCGCATGCTGCTCCCCATCTTCAGAATATATCAGAATGTCATCAATGAATACCACGACAAATTAATCCAGGTAAGGCCTAAATATGTGATTCATGTAATCCATGAAAATTGCAGGCACATTTGTTAACCCAAATGGCATTACCAAGAACTCATAATGCCTATATCTGGTACAAAAAGCCGTCTTAGGCACGTCCTCCAAGCGCACTCTCAATTGAGAAAATTGAAGCCCCCACCAATTGATCTAACAAATCATCAATCCTTTATAAGGGATATTTGTTCTTCATTGTCACCTTATTCAACTATCTATAATCAATACAGAGCCGTAAGCTACTATCTTTCTTCTTAACAAATAGCACAGGTAATCCCCAAGGCGACACACTAGGTCTAATAAACCCCTTTTCAAGCAACTCTTTTATTTGCTTCTTCAACTCAGCTAGCTCAGTTGGTGACATCCGATATGGTGCCTTTGAGATTGGTTCAGTTCCTGGCACTAGGTCTATCATGAATTCTATTTCTCTTTCTGGAGGCAAATTAGACATATCATCCTTAAATACCTTAGGGAATTCATTCATTACCCCAATCTTATCAATACTTCCATCGTAGACCCTATGCATTGAGAAGAAAACTATATAAGCCATACACCCTTATTACATAAATTTCTTTGCTTGTACTACTGATAAGAACTTAAATTTGCTAGGAATATTAGTTGTGTAATATGTACCGATAATAAAATTATCTTCCTAACATAGACTAAGGTGGCAATATCAACCAATCCATATCAATAATCACGTCTAAACCTTCATAGGAATCTAGATCAAATCGAGAGTGGTCGAATGATTTTCAAATCTCACTTTTACACTCAAACATGCTTTACTAGTCATATCAGATGACCCAGATGGCATAGATACTTTAATCATATGAGGCAATTCAAGCAAAGGAAGTCCCAACCTCTCTACACATTCATATGAAATAAACAAATGTGTAGCACCGGAATCAAATAATGCTTCAATTTTCTACTCGCAGATAGAAATAATACCTTTTATCAAATTTGGTGACGCTCTTGCCTCCTCTTGAGATAGTATGTAGACTCATCCTAGAATGTAGTTCTCTGCTCTGCCATCTCCACTCTTCCCTCAAGACACTATCTTGCCAGATGGTTGGGTTTCCCACATTTAAAACATGCCCAGCACCTTCTAAGATGTGACCACTCACACTTAGCACATGGTGGTGATCGAGCTGTACTCAAGGTTAAGGCAGGCATATTAGAAGCCTATCAGGATAGTTATAGAGTATTATAATTTTTAAATCCACCCCTCTAAAATGTTCCTCAAGTCTGTTATCCTCTAACAAAACTCTTCTTGCTCGATACTACAAAACTACTCGGGCCATAACCTATCCTCTTGGACACTCCTCTAGAAGGGCCTCGAGAGGATGAGAACCTCCCATAACTATCCCGTCTCCTTTCTGCTTCTACTTCCTGACCCTTCTTGTTGTAATTCAGAGCCGATTACACATGTTACCATATGTGGTTGCTCCTAACAGAGCAATTTGCTGTCTATATTCAGGCCTCATCTTTTCCAAAAGCCTCTTGGCTTTCCACTCACTATCATTTGTCTCATTCAGATAAGTAGAAAACTTTGATAGCTGGTTAAACTTTTGAATAAATACTTCCTTGTCAAGATCTTCTTGCCAAAATGCATAGAACTCAACCTCCTTCTCATCTCTGAATGCTAGAGGAAAATAATGATCAAAGAACATTTCCTTGAATTGTTCCCAAGTCAGCTGATGTCCATCCACTGGTCTTGTAGAATTCTACCAGTGTTTAGCATCTTCAACAAGATACACTGTGGCTATAATCACTTTTTGTTCTATAGAGCACGATACCACCTCAAAGATGGTTTCAACTCTCTCTATCCATTTCTCTGCTTCTCCTTCCTTCATAGTTCCATTAAAGGTTAGAGGGTTAAACCAAGAGAAAGTCCTCCATGCTCTATCAATAGCCATCCCTTAAGCATCTCCATCCGTTCTAGTCTCAAATGATCCAGGTCTACTACTGATACTATGAGATGGTTCCAATCTGCTCTTATGAGCTTCCTCTAGTCTCCGTTGTTCCTCCTCATGACCTTTATTATTGAGCAAAGCATCATGGTCTTGAACAGTTCTTTGAATATTGCTCATCATATCGCACAATTCTCCTAGAATTGCATCATTACCTTGAGGCCTTTGTTGTTGTTCCACTTGTATCTTTAGTTGTACCTGTACTATATGCCCATCAATCTTTGGTAAATTATCGGGTGAGTTGCTGGCATTTTGGGTGCTTCTTCTAACCATTTTTCTCCCCTCCTAAGGAAGAAACCAAGTAGAGAAGGGGAATTAGTAGGAAAATAAAGGAATGAGATAAAGAGAAAGAGTTGTGTACATAAAGTTGCTAACTAATGAAAATGAATGCAATGGACACATCACCATAAGTATATCTCAAAACTCCAGAAACTGATAGCAAAATGTAATGTCTAGCTTGACATTACCAAAATTCACCACACAATCACAACAAATAATCATAATTAGGAGCAAGGATTGCTCTTAAGCTCACATTATCTATATAAGGGTTAAAACTGATAATTTTTTAAAATAATTATGGACTATTTGGGATCCCATAAAAACCCTTCAAATTTATAGTTTAAGCTCAAACTTAATATTTTATAAAGGTATTAGAAGCATGGAAAAGTTTTGGGAAGCAAAACACTTCAAAACAGGGCCAAAAATGTCATTTTTGAGTATTTTGATCCATGCGCCACGATTCGTGGTCTATATTCCATGGCATATGGCACAGAAAGGCAATTTTTCTCATTGTACTGTGTGCCACAGCTTGCATAAAATGCGCCGCGACGCAGGTGTCCTTGACAGCATTGCTGTCATGATAGGTTTTCTAGATGAACCTTGAACACGTGCCATTTCTAGATTCGATATCCAATTGGAGTAATTCAAGCGCTCACGCGAAGTTTATTCAATAAGCTAACTAAGGGTACAAGTTTTGTTATGATCTGACACCATTTGAGAATTTTAGACACTCAAATATAAAAGTCAGTTTTTAAAGTGATTTTCAACCATCCAAGTACCCAAAACTCACAACTTATACCATTAACCCATTGTGAGGCTTGAACCAAGTCCAGTGGACCAAAATATACTTGAGTGAACATTTAAACATACAAAAACATACCAAACACAAAATTTGGCCACTTAATTGCCATTTCACCCAATATGACCAAAATACCAAATCAACACTATATACACTATTTGGCCTCTATTGCCATATAATACACTACATATATATTGTCACCACATAGATAAAACATTCCTTGCACTTGTAATAGTAATTTAGCCTATCACTACAAAAATTGCCACATATTCATATCATATACAATATTCAGGTAAAATATAAAATAATATAGTATGAAACAAGTGCAACCAATCAAAATGATATGCATTTCTAGTTGACAACATTTTATATCATCCTTATAAATTTATGTACACGACTCAAAGTAAAATTGAGCTTTACAATAAGAATGTAGCAAGTATGCTAGCCTGTGCTTGATTCCTTCCCTTGCTCAATCTTAGTGATAGAACCTGTAAAATGATAACCACAGGGTGAGATAAAAATCTCAGTAATTGAGATAATCTACATTATTAATTAACATGCCAAGTTATAAACAAGCCTTAAATCAAGTAAAATAAACATACCATATAAAATCACAAGTTACATGCATGATTCCTAACCATCTAGTCCTCTAATACTCCCGACCGAATCGGTAGACTATTTCACAGAACTAAATCACATGTATGGTCCCCAAGCTCACCATCCATGATAGGATTACCCAGCCAAGTTGTCTTAAATGACTTCTGGACTACTGGTTCTCCCTATTATAGGTAATTAGGGTGTCGTTACTCCAATACCACATCCTACAGATGCTAAGGAGCATATTCTCCAACTTCGCACCCTTTTAAGTACTAAGGAGAGTAAGTCTCCAACACCGCACCCACTTTTGGGCACTAAAGATAGTAAGTGCTGCACCTGGCATTCTGAAGTGCCAACAGTACTATATGGACTTAATCTTCACTAACTCTACTAGGGTGACCTCCCACCCTCTAATATGCCACATTTCACTGCATACCTCTACTTGACCATGTATAAAACACTTTCTAAACCAATATAATGAATATTACTACTTACTTCAAAAACTTGACATTTTACAAATCAATACTCCGCTCATTTTCTAAAATAGTTAACTTTTACAAAATTCATACTCATATACATAATAAATCATGCAAGAATAAGTTGAGAATAACTTATACAAGGTAATAAATAATGTAAATTATCTAGTTACCTCAACCCTTTTGTTACTAAAAGGGTTACCCGTGGTGCTAAATATTTTCTCATGACAAGGCAAATCTTCTCACACCACAATCTACAATAACAAGTACTACATGTTAATTTTCAATTAACACAAACACTATTGGCTATCAATAACCTCCCAATTCTCCTACTTCTCACTCATTTTCTCAACAAATAGGCTTGTCAAGATCATAATTTGTTCACACAATCCCTTCAAGCCTCCCTCTAACTCTATCACATCATAACACTTAATATCTCAACTTATCACACTTCAAAACCCTATAACCAAGTTAGGGCTTGATCCAACTTTCACCAAACAACAAAGTAGCTTCATATTTCCACATATTCAAGATTAATAAACCTAAATTAAATCTTTAGAATCAATAGAAACCTTTAAAATATAGACTCATAGCTTAATCCAATCAGAGCAAATTCTCCCTCTTCTAAATCCCATAGAAAATGAGATGAAAAGGTAGAGGAGAAAGGTAGGAAACTTACTTAAGAGTTTGAAAGCTCGAATTATCTTCAAAATCCTCCCAAACTAATGCCCTAACAATGTCCAAAATTTGCCCCTTCGTATTCTAGGTTTTCTACTACAAAAACTGTCATTTTCTGATGATTTTTGAAATTTTAAGTTACCTGCTATTCTGTGTGCCACAGCGCATGCCACACAAGCCGCGGCTCATGATACAGCAAGAAAAATATTGATTTTGCTCCCTCTGATGCCACCCGACTTGATTTGGCTTCCATCCTAACTCAATTTGGAGCCAAATATGACCCAAAAATCTAATTAGCTACCCAAAAACATATTTAAATTAATTAATCATATATTTAACTAATTTATCCCTTAATTAGTCAATTTTTCAAGTTTAAAGTTTTCAGATGTTACAATTAATTTCAAACCATATTTAAATTTTTTTTAATAATATCAAATATTTATTGGAAGAGTTTTTCCTCCAATGTAATCCTACTGGGGTTGACCCATAAATAAAGGGTAATTATATAAAAAAATAAATGAAGAAAAGTTATTGGTAGGAGTTCTCTTATTCTAAATAATAAAAGAATTATTTTTTATGCTTCAATGTTGAATATAAATGAAATTACGACCAATTAATTTCAAGTTATATTAAAAATTCATTTATTTGAAAATATATTTCTATCAAAATATTTTAATACTAATAGTCAAATTGATAAAAAAAATAACTTGAATAATTTTAAACACAAGATAAATATGAATAAAAATAGTTTTATCAAAATCTAAAACTTATTGTAATTTAAGAATAATATAGATAATAAAAAATTAATAGATAAAAATTTACTATACATTAGGGGTGCAATATTAACCCAATAACTCAACAAGTTCAGTCTTATCTAGGGCACCAGGTTGAGCTTAAACTTGGTCCTACCTAGCCCAAGATATATATATATATATATATATATGTATGTATGTATATATGTATATTATTTTAAATCTATATTAATATTAATTGAATTTATAAGAATATTTTTCTTCATGGATTATACCTATTACAAATTATTTTATTATTATCACGAAAAATATTTTAAAAAATCAATATATTATTTTAATTCAAAATTCAAATTTTTTCTAAAATAATATATAATTATGGAGTCTTTATAGTTTTAAAAATATTATTTTGGGAGAATGACAATTGAGGACCTGCTAAGAACATTAATCTCAATTACGGACCGTGAAATCTTAAAATCCCAGTTAAGGACCATGGTCCTTAATTGTGATAAAAAAATATAATTTGTGAAATGGGATTCACCAACGCGATTTGGAAATTCACTAACCCAACTTGAGAAAATTACTAACGTATATTGTGAAAACATGAAAGCCCACTTGGAAATGTAATGTTTAACAAAAAATGCCATTTAAAAATTTACTAACTAGACTTGAAAAAATTTCTAACATATATTGTGAAAAGATGAAACCTCACTTGAGAATCATTAATAAAAAGTAACTTGTCCAAATTGATGTTTTTTATTAAATAATCAATTCTCAAGTGGAGTTTCATGTTTTCACAATGTACGTTAGAAATTTTTTCAGTCAAGTTAGTGAAATTTCAAGTGACGCTTTTTGTTAAACATTCCATTTCCAAGTGTGGTTTCATATTTTCACAATATATGTTACAAATTTTCTCAAGTTGGGTTAGTGAATTCCCAAGTGGCAATAATGAATTCCACCTCATAAACTACATTTTTTTATCACAATTAAGGACCATGATCCTCAACTGGAATTTCAAAATTTCATGGTCTATAATTGGGATTAATGTTCTTAGCAGGTCCTTAATTGTCATTCTCCCTATTATTTTTTCAAGGCAAAATAGTTTTAGATGGAGATAGTTTAGTGTATAAATTTTATTTATTATTTTTCAAATGTATTTGATAATTTTTCCAGAAGAGAACTAGACCCAGACTTTATATTAGGTTAGACTGGTCCCGATCTTGGTACATAAGGATTGGACATCAAGTTGATAGCTAACCTGGACTTGTTAGTGAAGGACCTAAAAATTTTAGAATGTGGGGGCAGTATACACACATACATTCACACACACACACATAAATATATATTCAAGAAAATGACAAATAAATTCCCCCAAAATAGGTCAGTGACAAAACAGTACCATGAAATGAAGTAATTACATGTCTGGCCCTCTATAAAATAATCGGCAATGTGATAGTTAAAACCTAAACTAAAGGTGTTAATAACAAAAGTAAAGTTGTTAATTACTTATTTGTTATTACATGATTAGATTGAAATTATGATAAGGTATATCATTATACTTAAACTAAAGTTATTAATTACTAAACTAAAGTTGTTAATATAGGATAAGGATTTGCTAGCACATACGTTTTATATTGAAGTTGTTGACAAATGCTAAAAGAATATTCTAAAGTTAAGCAACTCTTTAGCCAACAATCTTCCCTTGAAAGAAAAAGTTATTATGTTTGGTTGAGACTTTAAGCAAATCTTTCCTATTATTCTAGGTGGATCGAGAGACATTTTTTTTCCATCATTAACTCTTTGTATATTTGGGATAATTGTCAATTTTTTACACTAACAATAAACATTTGACTTTTGGCAACAAATACTGAAGCATCTTTTAATACTCTTTAGGATTTTGCTTATTGGATTATCAATTGGTGATAGAACTGCTGCTGAAATTAATAAAGAATTCATAAATATTAAAATTCTAGCTAAATTTATTACTGGATGATTCAAATAACCTAATGAAGTCTGTTGTTAATTTGACTTTCTTAGATTTCCTTAGCGATATCTATAATTTTTCATATTTTAGAGATACAACTATATTATCTCCTACATCAACTATGGTTGAAAAAGTAAATATATACATGTTATCTCTGCTTCCTGGTGAGCAAGTTGTATGCTTAAGCTTAGATAATGTTGTGAAAGATGATGGGGAACATGTGTATTTATTTGATTACATATACTCTAGATTTTTTAAATTCAATTTCAATGTTAGGCTCCCTAAATCATGAATAAGACCAAAAGTGAGTAATCTAATTATTTTAATATGAGATATTGATAATTCTATGGAATCGTGCAATAGTACACATCTCATATATGCACTACTTAGAAAATATGTTATCGAGGCTCAAGAAATGTTTGTATCAAATATATGGATGAAAGTACATATATCACATACTGCTATGTATCCATCTAATTATAGGTTGTCATTTATTATGATAAGGAGTCAATTTCCCATTATGTTGGCATTTGCTATGACTATTAATAATAGCAAGGAACGAAGTTAATGTCATGTCAGTTTGTACTTTCTTTGTCATGTTCTTATCCATGTCCATTTATACATTGTTGTTTCTCATATTTGAAATAAGGAGGTTTTAAAAGCATTAATTCTTCATGAGTATGGTTGCTCTACGTATATAACTTATAATATACTTTATATGGAAGTCTTCGATAATTTGATTTAAATAATTATAAATTTATGTTAATCTACTTACCATCACATCCATTTACTCCATATGCATTTAATTTTTACCATTTGCTTTACCCTATATGCATATCTAATATTAATGACAATAATTACATAGCTCCATTAATTATATGGTGATATGAAAATGTATCTATTATAAGTTATTTTTGCAAGAAGATTTTTCTATAAAATTGACTCTTATTTACAAAAATTGTAGTATAAAAACTGTGCATCCCATGAGCATTTAACTACTTTAATGTTTAATAAAGATATTAAAATGATGCTTGAGGGTAGGATAATTTAATTAAGTACATATAGCATAGTTAGACTTGACTCAAAAGAATCTCCAATATGAAAAAGACTTTTTATAACAATCATATCGAGTGTGGCTAATAAGCAAGTTATAATTATATATAGTTAAAGCACGAATCATGATCATCATGGATGACTAATAAGTAATGACAGCGCAACCAACACGGTGCTCAAATTTGACCTCACGATATCAAATAAAGTCATTATTCATGCCATCAAATTATATACAGGAACAATTAATATGTAAATCCTAATAATTTTTGTCAATTTAAATTATATATATTTAAAGCACGAATCATGATCATTATGGGTGACTAATAAGTAATAATAGCGCAACTAACACGGTGCTCAAATTTGACTTCGTCACATCAAATAAAGTCATTACTTCACGCCATCAAATTATATATAGGAACAATTAATATGTAAATCCTTATTATTCTTTTCAATTTAAATTAGGACCTTATAATTAATTTTGTTTAAATTCAGCTCTCATAATTTGATTCATTAGATACGTTAATCCCTAAATATTAACATGATTAATGAATGATTAATTTCTCAAAACAAAAACACTTTCATGATGGGTTTGGATTAATGGAAATTTTTATTTGAATTTGGATTTTGATCAAATTCTTAATTTGGATACACAAAAATTTATGAATTTTGATTTAATTCAAATTCAAATCCTTTTCTTATTATATTTATTCTGTAATTTCAAATTTATATTATGATTGTTGCTGTCATTTTGTGTTGTACTGTCTTGTGTATTGTGATGGAAGTCTTGTTTGGCCAGAACAGTTGCATTATTTAGGTTTAGGCTATGGTGGATTGTGCTATCACTATAAAAAAATTGACTTTCGGTGGTGACATTTGTTGCCACTAAAAGCTAAAAAGTTACCACTGAAAGTTTTGAGCGGCGACAAAAAGTCGCCACAATGTCGCCGCAAGAGCTCTTCTTACTGATTCAATCTGCGTTGATAATAAAAGTTGCTGTTGAAAGTTGAGAATCGATGGTGACAAATGTCGTCGCAGAAAAGAAAATTTGTCACAGTCGAAAGATAGTCGCCACTAAAAGTTAAAAATCAACGGTGATATTTTGTCGCCGTAAAAACCACACATCAACAGCGATAATCTTGTCACCGCTGAATGTTAAGTATTAATGGCAACATTTGTCACCATGGAGGCAACCAATTAGCGGCAATGTCGTCGCTAAAAAGTAATGTTGGTTCACTTACACACATGACGCCATATCACTGTCCAAGTGGCACCCCACCTCACGCCATGTGGCGCCATGTCACCCTCCACATAGGGCCCCACCTCACACCATATGGCACCATGTCACCCTCCATGTGTCGCCCCCATCTCACACCACGTGGCATCATGTCACTCTTCAAGTGTCGCTCTGACCACACACCACGTGTCATCATGTCACTAATTTATATTTTCATTTTGAAAGTTGTCTTCTCTAAAGTTTGAACCCATGATCTCCTCCTTTTGTGTCCAATCATTTTGCCATTAAACTGGAATGAACTTGCAATCTATTATTTCATAATTAAATACACACACACACACACACACTATTAAACTACACAAAAGAGCGCGCACGCGCACACATATTAAATATTAAATATTAAAAAATATCATTACTATCCTTAAATACTTCAATTTAATTCTTTTAATTTATAAAATTGCAAATTATATTATTTATTTTGTTTAAAGTAAACTATAAATATAATTGATACAATATCATTTGTATTATTTATTTTAATTTTTTTTACTTCATGAGGTTGTTATATTATTTATTTTAATATTCATATTTATAATTGTAATAAAAAAATATTTAAGAATAAATAGTAAAAATACTAATGATTATACATTAGTTTATAATTATTTATGTTTCTAAACTAGCATCAAGCTTTAAAGTTACTGGAGTTAAATGTAGAATTTGAATTGAAAAATTAAATTAGATGAAATATCATTTTATGAATGAATAAATTTAAGTATCACATGTTTAATTATTATAAACATGTAGTTTTATTGACTTCTACATTGATTTGATGACTTATGCTTACTCTCTCTTCTATTCTATTTTGAATATTTAAGATTTTTCACTTATTAGTTATAATTTTAAATTTAATTTGTTTTATTTTAGTTATTAATTAGTCAAAAAATATATATTAAAAATTTCATGCTTATTTTGGCCATTAAACATCTCAAGTAGCTTTTGAATAAAATTATCCAAATAGGTTTTAGTTTATCTAACTAACTTCTAAAAAAAGAAACATATCCAAACGTAAATCATATTACATTTATTGAGTTTTCTTCTAATCTTAGTTTGCTAACCTTGGTTGAATCTTAACCTCAGTTGTAAATCTTTTTAATATAAACACACATTTAAAATAATATGTTTTGGTTTAATTCTTTACTTTAGCTCATTAGCATTAAATAATACTTTAACATTATTTTAAAGTTACAATTTAACTATAGAATATATTAAATAAAAACTCCTTATGTTATTTTATATATTCATTATAAAATTACAATAATACAACAAAATTAATGTCTTAAAATTTTAAATATTAGATAAATAAAAATAAAAAATTATGGTGATAATACAAAATCAAACTTTCGTGGCAACATTCAAAGTCGCCGCTAAAAGTCTTATTTTCAACGGCAGCACTAAAAAGTTACTGCTGATTCTGAACTTTCAACGGCGACTTATATGTCGCTGCTGAAACTATAACATAAGTTTTTTTAAAAAAATTATAACATATTTTAAAATATGTTGACAATCAACGACGATATTAAAAAGTCACCGCTGATTCTGAACTTTCAGCGGTAACTTATACGTCGCCGCTGAAAATATAAGTTTTTTTAAAAAATTATAACATATTTTAAAATATATTGACAATCAACGGCAACATGCTAATTCTCAACTTTCAGCAGCAACTTATATGTTTCCGCTGAAACTTACAACATAAGGTTTTTTTTAAATTATAACATATTTGAAAATATGTTGACAATCAGCGGTGATATTAAAATGTCACCGCTGATTCTCAACTTTTAGTGAAAACTTATATGTCGCTGCTGAAATTGAGGCCTTCGAGGGGGACATGCACTTGTCGCCGCTGAAAGTCTAACAATTAGCGGCGACTATATCTTGTCACCGTAGAAAGTCACTATTTCAGCAGTCACTTTAAATGTTGCCATAGAAAGTCACACTTTCAGCAGCGAATTTTACTATCATCATAGATTGTTCATTTTTAGTAGCCACTTTTTAGAGTCACCGCTGAAAGTTGTTGCTGAAAGTTATTTTTTTTGTAGTGTATTGACCATGGTGAGTGGCCCTTATGCCACAAGCCACAACGAATGTACATATAGCCGCAACAGACATGCCATTTTAATTGAAAATGACTTTTTGGCCCCTTTTTTAACCCATCATAAATGTTCATCCCTTTCATGTTACTGCAGTACTTTTTTAGATTAATTTTAAATGTTTTTCAAGGGCCTTAACTTGTACATATACTTTTAATTTTGTGGGTTCCGATCTACTCAAATATTATTTATAGACAATCTTTGGAGTTTCAAATGGCATAGGTTGATCCTATCTTTCTTTGATTTCTTCCTAAATTTAATTAATCGGTTTATACTGTGATTATGTGTAGAATAAGGATGCACAAGGGACTGACCCAACAAGACTTTTGCGTAAGCAGAAGTCTAGTTCTTTTCATGAAAAGGACTTAGTTAAACAACCAATGGTCTAATCTGGTCTTAGTATAACCCAAAGCCGAACAAGATTAGACTAGTCTAGTAGGACTATAAGATCGATCCCAGTCTGATCTAGTATCTCACTTTGTTTTTTCTCTTTTCATTTATAAGAGATGATAATTTATTCCAACATAATAAAGTCAATTGACATAATAAAATAAATTAGAGTCATAAAATTCATCACAACAACAATAATTATAAATCTACAATAATCTCCAACAACAACAAAAAGTATTTCAGTTACAATATAAATGATTCAAATTAAATAACCTTTAATAACATTAATCAACCTTTAATATGTCTAAAGTCCATTATACCAAATTGACAACAAATTTCACTAATAAAAGGAGAAGATTGAGGTTGTTCAATGCTAGAATTTTGCTCAAAATTCATGATTTCACAAGTATAAAACCAAAACAATACTAATTATTATTATAAATTAACTTATTATGATAATAATTAATAAATTAATTATAATTATATTAATAAATTTATATGACCAAACCGGACCAAGTGGTCTAAATGCTTGGTCTCTTATTCAGTTCAACCGAAAAAATAATCTGATCTTTTTAGTTCTGAAAGACCAATTTTTATCTGGATCAGATAAGACAGTGTTTGTCTCAGGTTGAACTAGATCAAATTGGACTGGAGGACTTTTGCACAGCCCTAGTAGAGAATGATATAAGTCATCATAGAGCTTGCTAAGCATCTATTTAAGCCCATTTTTTAATAAGGGTTCAAGATTAAAAAAATTAACATTTTTAAGGAAAAATAGGCTTTGAAGTTTGGTTATGATAGACCCCAAAAAAAGGGCTCAAGCTTGGGTCACTAGTTGACGCCCGTTTTTGTTTCACTTCTAAAAATAAAATATTTTTAAATTTTTAAATTAAATTTAAATTTTAGAATATATATTTATTTTTAAAAATTTGAATTTTTATTATTTATTTTAAATTTTTGAACTTTATAATTTGTATTTTAAAGAAATATGAAATATTATAATTAAAATTTTAATTTTAAAAATTTAAAAAAATAAAAAAAAGGGCTAATAAGCATGACCTTAAGCCTTTTGAATAAAAGTCAGGCTTTAAAAATAATTAATTTTTGAATAATCGAGCTTGTGAATTTGAGCCCATATGAGCCCATTTCACTCTTTTTCCAGTAGGAAGAGGCAGCTACCAAAGCACCAAAAAAAAAAATCTAGGAATTTCACAGCTTTCCCTTTTACAGTGTTCATAATCAATAACTATTTAAACTCTAGAGATGCTTGCCTTAGACCAAGCTAGACATTGAATTGAAGATGTTAGTAAGTCACAATTTTTATTGTTCAACTAGTTAGACCAACAATCAAACTGGTAACATTATATAATATCTATAAGAAATGAAATATTGAATTTTAAATAATTTCTTAAAAAAATAGTTTAATTTCATACTATGGTTCAATCCATCATAATTAAATTATTATAATTAAAAATTTTAAAAAATAAAAAAATACATTCAACCATTTTAATCATTTAGATAATATTATATTTTATATAAAAATAAGTATCCAATATAATTATTATGATAATATTAATATGATCCTATTTATAAGATAGAGAGAAAATATTTATTTTAATTTTATTTATAGAGCACCTCAATAATTATTGTATCCATTTTAACCTTTTTTGTCTTTATTAAATATTTAAAAAGTTATTAAATGTTAGAATATTATATTTTTAAAGAATATATATATTTAATAGGATAAAGTTAAAAATTTACTGAATTAAATACAATTGATAATGTTTAAAATTTTTTAATTTTAATAAAAATATTAAAAATGATTAATAAATAAAATTAGAGTATATTTTTTGCACTTGAAATTTGGATCTTGAATATAATAAAGACACGTACTGCAAAATTTCAGTATTTTTCTGTCACACATTTCAATCCTCATTAAATCATCGCATGTAAAAAGATAAAAACCCTCCTTCATCTTATTTTTTGTTTTAATTTTTCTTTTTTTGCAGTTTTTTTTAAGATCAAAGTATATTAATAATAAAAAAAGATTAAAGTTAGTACAATTATGGGGAGAGGGTTACTCTCTTTTTTTCTCTCACTTTTTTTTTTTTTTTTCAATTTTCATCATTAATTTTATTTTATTAAATAAATTTATTTTAACCATAAAATACGAGACGTTAAAAGTGTACGTTAAAAGTGTTGGACAGCTGTGTCCATGGCATCTATCCCAGTTTCTTTTTGCAACTAGCCAGCCAACCTATTTATATTTTATGTGTGGCTGCGTTTTCTCTCTCTTCCTCATTTTTATTTTCGCCGTCGGGATCAGTCTCCATATATCCTTTGTTCAACGTCGCCCTATTCTCACATCATAAATCCATGGTAATTTTTTTTTTGTTATTTATTAAGATATACGTGTATTTTCTCTTCCATTTTCTCCTTCTTTCTGTCCAGTTTTCCTTCTCCTTCCTTTTTTCTCCCTCTTCTATTTTGGCCGTCTGGTTTCCTTCAATCAGCTCCGTGGCTCAAACCCAGTTCCCTGTTCAAAAGCTGCTTCTGAACGCCTCAACCCAGGGCAACTCTTCAAACGGTCCAAAGCTAAAAACGAGCCGGTAAGGTGTCCAACTACGGCCGGACCGGTCCAGGTTTTAAATCACTGCGGCCCTCACCCAACTACTGATCTCCCGTTCTTTATCAACGCAATTTTCTTCAACCTTACAAAGAAAATTGTGAGATTCACAACCTTTGACCTTAAGATGAAACCCAGAGCACTTGATGTTCGCAGGCAAAAGAAGAACTTGCCATTTTAATAATGTTGATGCTTGCTCATTTGTGTTTTCTCCTCCCGTACGTATGTATAAATGTTATACGTATTCAACCTTTCGATTTTATTCTTCCAATAGCTAACAAGTTTAAGGTCGTTGATTTAGCTGGCTCGTCGCCTTCTGTGGGAAAGTTTTCTTCAGAGACTTAAGAAGATGAAGAGTCCTGGTAAAAAAACTTTGGTAAGTGGTAAATTAATTTTACACTTGTATTTCTCCCAACCATAAGATTAATCTAAGGGTCAGGATCCGAATCCGCTTCCGCGTGGACCCCGTCCTCATGCTTTTAAATTGCTTTCTTTTGTGCTCACCATATGCGACACTTTCATCGCTGACCACCCCTCCAATGGGATTCCTGACCAACTGCTTTCGAGGATTTGCTTCTACTAAGAGACCTTCCGCAACCGTAGAAGAACTTTCCCACCGCTTCTCTCTTTCCCAAATTCGAGCAGCAACCAACAACTTGGACGAAAGCCGAATAATCGATGAAGGACGTTTTGGTAAGTTATACAGAGGTCACATCTCGATCGATGGCCAACCAATAGAAATTGCAGTGAAGCATTTTAATTCTCGAGATCTATTCTCAGCACGTTCTGAATTCGTGAACGAGATCCTGTTTATGAGCCAGCTACACCACCCGAATCTGGTGTCCCTCCTTGGATTTTGTGACGATGAATTTAAAGATGAAATGATGGTGGTGTATGAGTTCATGCCTAACGGATCCCTCCACCATCAACTTCACGAAAGGGATAGCAACTCGCCAGCGCTTTCATGGAAGACAAGGCTAGAGATCAGCATAGGAGTAGCGCGTGCACTACACTACCTTCACGTAGGAACCAAGCGCACCATCGTCCATTGTAATGTGAAACCAAGTAACATTCTTTTGGACGACCATTGGAATCCCAAACTGTCAGGATTCGGGCTTTCTTTAAAAGGACCAAAATATTCATCGAAGGAAAAGGCCAAGGACGTGGAAAGGATCGCGGGCACGCTCGGATACATGGCCCTTGAGCATGCTTGTTATGGTAAGGTCTCAAGTAAATGCGACGTCTATAGTTTTGGAATGGTTTTGTTAGGACTAATATGCAGAGTAACACTCTTCCAAATTCTGTGAAAAATTTGTGGCGAGTATGATCAGGAGGAGAAGAATGATGAGGGTAAGGATGAACATGCTTCTTCGCCATCTTTCAAAAATACGGCTGATGATGAGGCAGTTGTTATTCTGCAAAAAGCATTGATGAATGGAGTGACGATCATAAGAATGACGATCAGGAGAGGGAGAATAAGGGTGAAGATGAACATGTTTCGCCATCTTTCAGAAATACAGCTGAGGATGTACGGACTGATTGGAGTGGCGTTGCATCGCAAAGTGATATAAGCAGCCCAGCACCAATTTTCGATATGGCTGAGAGAGTAAGGAGTTTTATGGAAAAGGGAAATATTGGAGAAATAATTGACCATAGTTTGGTAGGAGAGATGGCACCAGAGTGTTGGAGACTGTACATGGACATTGCAGTGAGTTGCGTGAGTAGATATCCGGATGAGAGGCCAGACATGGGTGAAGTTGAAGTGCAGCTTGAACGTGCATTGCACCTACAACAGGAAGCAGATGCCGATGATAGTTTCCACGCTTTCTTGATTTAACTCTCTCTCTCTCCCCTTCATTTTCTCTCTGTTTTTCTTCTTCTTCTTCTTCTTCTTCTTATTCTTCTTCTTTTTTAAATCTTTCTAGCGTCCCAACTCTATCTCACCCCGGGCCACTCCATAATTGTCTTCTTCCTATATTGATTAGCATAGTTGTCTCTTTATATTAATTAGGAGGATATGTTGATATTTGTTTTTCAGAGTAAGTAGTATAAGTTATTATAAACTCAAGAGTATCTTGAGTTTGAGGGGATCGTGTTAAGATATATTGAGATTTATTCTTTAAATTAAGCAATATAAGTTGTTACAAATTTAATAGCATTAATTTTAATTTTAAATGGGAGTGTCGTGATATATTAACTATAAAGATTTATTCTGTTAAGATATTATACATTTTTTTGGGCCAACCGTTAAGATATTATATCTATTGATATTTATTCTATTAAGATTAAGAGAGTATTTTGTATTCATCAGTTATTTTCAGAATATTTTTTAATTATTATTAGGGCAGTTTGTATATTATAAACTTGTCATATCAATAGAGCATTAATTTAAATCTCACTAATAAAAAAATACAAATTAATAAGGGAATTTAACAAAGGATCATCTATTCCTCTCTAAAATACCAAATTAGTGAGACAATTAGTGAGTGATTTGATTTTGTAGCTTGACTTAAAATTAGCGAGAAAATTAGTGATAAACTGTCAAGCTATCAATCACTTTGTAAAATAAGATAATTAGTAATGGATTTAGTGAGAGATTCTGTCACAAACTAATTACTACAAAAAATTTAACTTTTGACAATGACTTTTAAGCATATATTTAATTATTTTTATTTAAAAATAAATATTAAATTTAAAAATTAACTAAAATATTCATAATAAAATTTAAAAATTAACTAAAATATTCATAATAAAATTATGTAATATTTAATATTTTATTTATTTTAAGTTAATTTTCATTAATAAAATAATATTTTATTAAAAATATAATATAAAAAATAATTTAAATAAAATATAAATATTTTTAACATATTGATAGTTGAAAATAGAATTTAATATGTGTGTGTGTTTTTTTTCATAATATATTATTTAATATATTTGTGTAGTAAAATAATACATACTTAATTTCTCATATAATGATTGCAGGTGCCATTTATAACATCTTGGATTTCAAATTTGAAAATTTTAAGTGCTGAGAAGGGTGTTTTAGTCAACTTAAGTGAATTTTTAATTTAATGATGTTTCAAGAATATAAATATGACTATTGGATCCTTAAACAGCCTTGGAAGAGGATTAGGTTGGAGTTTGAACGGGCCATGGCACGAAAAGAGACCCAAAACGTGTGTGGGAATCTCGGTGCCATGCACTGCGGAGGATGCGTTGTAGTAGATGTGCAAAATCTATATTTATTAGCTTCACAATTTAGACCAACAATTAGAAGTGAGAAAGAGTAAAAACAAGAAGGCAATGGAGGACAAGCTTGGAGATACTAGGGCTTGACCTTAGAATCAATTTGGAAGTATTTGGAGCAAGATTTATCCTTGGATAAGCTTCCTACACCTCTTTCTATCCCTTTATGCGATTTTATAAGGTTTTAGGATAAATTAGGATTTGATTTTGATTTTTCTTGGGATATGACTAAACCCATTGACTTAGTTAAAGTCTTAGGTACTCAAAATCTAGTGATTTCAGGATTTAATTAGAGTGATAATTAATAATTATTGCTTAATTGTGTAGATTAAGTGTTGGTTGAGTGGGGTTGTGCATGTTGAACGTGTTGAGCAAATGTAGACCACAACAACTCTTTTTGTGATGAAAGAATTGAGGTAACGAAATAATTTACTCTATTTGATTAAATGTTTAACTACTTGTGAGTAGATATGTATATTGCTATATGTGTTTTGAAAGAATTGCATATTGCAAAAGAAGGATTTTGTACATTTGAATTGATTTTCAAACAACTAAAATTGTGAAAGTTCATTAGATGATTTAATTATGATTTTACTACAAATATGTAATTTGTATGAGAAGTGTGAGCATGATCATGATAAGAGGTAGGAGTTCACCTGTAGGATAGAGTAGTAAAAGTTCATATGGCATATATCTCCTTAGTACCTAATAAGGTACAATGTTGGGGATTATTTCTTTAATATCCATATAGGATACGATATTAAAGATTGACACTTCTTAGCATTAGTGATGCAATGTTAGAGTAACAACACCTTGATTCGTGTGTGACTGGGGGATACCATAGTTTAGAAGTGGGATAGGATACCTTTAACTGGGTGATCTTACCACTGAAGGTGAGCTCAGGCCATTATGAATATGAACTTGGTTCAATAGAGCTTATGATTTCAGTCATGGTGATATGGAAACTCAGATGGTAAAATGATTATGCTAAAGTGGAAATGAATTATGATTATTGAAAAGATTATGTTGACTATGCAAAATGAATGTTTTAACAATTATTAGCTTTATTCCCCTATAGTTGTTCATGTTAATTAATAGTAATAAATTATTTTGTTACTTAGATGTTTATCTCACCTTGTGGTTATATGTTACAAGTAAGGGCTCTGGTAGGGGTAAAGGGAAGGAAGGGACTACTGAGGCTTGTCACATCTGGAAATGCGACGCGGATGGTGCAAGAGCGAAGGTTCCGGCCTTCGGAAGGAAGACTGGAGAAATAGGAGTCGCCACCAAAATTTTGAGGGAAATCTCGAGAAACCGTTTAAAGGTGGATAAAGGTGGTCTGCGAAAATAGAAAATAGGTTCGGGAGTCGATTGAGTGTGGGGAAGGTGTTAGGCACCCCACAACACCCGTTCATAAGAACGGTTACCTGAAGTTTGTTGTGCTATATAAATATAATTTTAAATTATTTTAATTATCCCTTTTATATTCATGTGTTTGATATAAAAATAATAAGAATTAAGTGCGAAATGTTTATTTATTTACGGGGAGGACTTGACTCAGAATCTGACTCTGAGGCCTACGTACCCTACGGTGGGGATCAAAGTCCACGTAGTTCGGGTTTTAAAAGTTGTTGGCAAAAACATTTTTAAAGAGAAATTAATTAGAAATAATTCACCATTTTGTAAATAAAACAATTTCTGAAATTTTGATATATGTGTTTTAAATTGTAAAAAGTAATTTAATTTCAATTAATTTTCTCTATTTTTGAATTTTTGGAAAAGAAAAGGATTTAAAATTATTTTTTTATTTTATGATTGGGAATTTAATTGCAGTTCCTGCAGAGCCTTATTGGCTCCTACGATAATACAATCATTCTAAATATCTGCGGAGATTTCAAAATCTCTCACGATGAAAGAATTAAATTTATTTATATGTTAGTAATAATTTATTCAAGCATGCACGTATATGTTTTTAGAGAATTGTAATCATCATACCTGCAAAGTCTTATTGACTTTCACGGTAATACAATTATCCTAAAGGTCTATGGATATTCAAAAATCTCACATGACCAAAAAATTTAGTGCATTAATTTAAAAAAAAATTATAATTTTATTTATGAAATTTATTTATTTATTTATTTTATAAGTTAATGACCACGACATTTGCTAGGACTTATTATCCTTCACAATGAGGCGATTAAGCTGAATATCTACGGAGATTTTTTTAAATCTCTCACGATACCATTCAAATATTTTAATTGATTGTTTTTGTGAAATAATAAGAACAAACTCCTTCATTTAACCACACATTTAAAATCTCCATATGAAAATGATGTCATGCAAAATCAAAATTATCTTTAAGAATTAATCAATTATTAATAAATGGAAATTAAATACATAATAATGTATGACTTTGAGAAATAAAGAAATAAAAATTAAATTTAGGTTGATTAATACTCTTTCATGCTAGAAGACAAACTTGAATCTTCTTATCACTTAGCTCAATAATAAATTTTTTGTTCAAAATGTTAGAATCAAAAAAACATCATATAAAAGTATTATAACTAAATCAACCTCATTTGTAAAAGCATATAAACACATGTTAGAGCATATTTAAAGTATGCAACATTATTTAGAAAAAAAGAAAGCACAATGTTATAGGGCTACTTTCTCTTCAAATATTTTCACACATGTTTCCTATTCATACTTGAACATTTAAAACCTTTAAATTTTCTTATTTTAAAAATATGAGGAATTATCATCAAGGATCCCTTTCATGATACAAATATACTCACGTATCTATTGCCAGGTTTTAGAACAAGAACAAGATGAAGGAAAATACAAGTGTAGCATACCAAATAGCAGAGTAGAGAAGGGAGAAAAACAACTCAGACTTCTTGCAGTGATGGAAAAGGATGACTAGCTCCCAGTTTTGAACCAAAATGCTGCTCTTTCCTCAAGCAAGATACTGCCTTCGTTCCTTTGGCACAGAGAAAGACATCTACTCCTTTTCCTCTCGTCCTCGTTTTCTCTATTTTTTTTTGTGTTCTTTCTCTTCTCTTTGTGTTCTCATTTTTTATGTCCTTCCTCTTCTGACTATTGCTCTCATCCGTCTCTTCCTCTTTTTTTCTTTTTCCTGGTGCTCTTGTTTTCACATTCTCCCTTCTATTCTCGTCTCAATTTTCCCTCTCGGTTTCTCTCTTGTTTTTTTTCAGCCAAAACCAACTCCTCTTTCCCTTCAGTTCTCTCTCGGTTTCTCTCCTTTTCTCCAGCCAAAACTAGCTCCTCTTTTTCCTATTTCACGTTCAGCTCTTTCCATCCTCCTCTTGCTCTGTTTTTCTTCTCTTTTCCTCTGTACCTCTCTTCTCTGGTTTTCATTCGTCCTCCTGCTCCTGTTTCCTTCCTCTTCTTCTCCTTTTTTTGATGCTCTTATTTTTCTACATTTTTATACTCTAGATCTTTCCCTCTCGGTCTCCTTTTTTTCTCCTTTTTTGCCTTTTCTTTTAATGCTCTGTTTTTCTGAGTGTTTTTTTTGTGCATGCGTGTGCTCAAAGCTCCCTCATTTCTGGCTTTGTTGCATGAGTGGTGCTTCCTCCTTTTTCTCTGCTCTGCATTTTGTTTTTTACAGCAGCTTTCCACGTCTCCCGGTCGTGTGTTTCATATGCAAACTTTAGCCTCTGTGTTTTTTTTCTTTCTTTTTTTCTGCTTTACACCCGATTTGTCAATAATTAAGGCAACTCACCTCTTCCAAGCATAACTCTATTTCAGGAATGAGTATTCTTCAACATACAGCTCCACCACTTACATACAGCTCTCATTAATGGCAGGAAAGAGACAAATCGGGAGGGAAATGTTGGAGCTAATGAGTGTACATGTTATATTTACTTATAGGGGCATTTTCGTCATTTCTTTCGTAATTCTGATTGGGGAAAAACAACATGGGATTTGATTGACCTTTTAAAATTAGTTGGAACTTAACTAATATAAAATTAATATTTTGAGACTTGATTGTCATTTTTTCAAAAATAATTGTTAGTCTATCCAAACTCAATCAATCACACCTACCATTCTTTGGACAAGGCAAGGATCGCTGCTTCGCGTCAACTGTCTGACTATTCAAACTTTGTTTTTGGCCAAACAGCAATAATGGTCTGCTCTGACTATTCAAACTGAATCATCGCTACCAGCTACTGTTCAAACTGAATATATGTGACTTTGGGAACCCAACTAGATTGGTTCGGTGCGTTGCACAAATTCTATGTTGCACAATTGTATGAAGAATATAAGAGATTTATAATTAGGGCTCGTTTGTTTAAATTTATTTAATAAAAAAATCATTTATTTTCTTAAAAAAATTTATTTTATGAGTTTTTATAATATTTGTTTAAAATTTTAAAAATAAGCAAAATAAAAAAAATAAATTTTTTATTATTTTAAAAAGCTACTTTGAGTAGCTTTTAAAATAATTTAATGCGATAAATGAGAGATAGTATTTTAAAGAAGTGACATATATGAAGATATCATAAAATTTTAAAATAATATAATAATATATCATTTTAATAGAACAAAATCAAGAAAGATATCATAAAATTTAAAAATAATTAACTAATAATCAATTTTTCATTATTGTATTCAAATGTAAAATAATTTGTTTATAAAATCTCTACAAAATACATTGCTTTTTAAAAAATCTCTGAACTACATAAATATAATTTATTTTTTAATTTTAAACAAACAAGTCTTAGGACATGGACCAGATTTATATAAATGTCTTTTTCATATCTTTTGATAAAATTTAAATGTAAAAGTCAGTATTTTCACTTTAGTGTTTACAATATTTATTATGATAAAGTTGCTTCTTTCTTTTCTTTTCATCTACGAATTTGTCCAAAAATTGTTTTTTCAATATAAATCTTTTACAATGAAAATAATCTATATAATTTCTACGTAAATTTTTAAAAAGTAATTCCCTTGCGTTGAAGGATATGAAAAAATCTTGATGAAGAAAACTAATGATATTACAACCAAAAAGATAACAGAATTAACACAATTAGATGAAAATCAGCATATTCCGTAGACACAAGGACAATGAATTATTGGACAGAAGGTGTGATGGAAAAAAAAAAAATTAGTATAAGACGTTCTGGCAAGAAATATCCATGTGTGATGCACGGCTTTGATTTAAGAAAATTGTAAGAAATAATAAAGATAATAAAATTTAAAAAAATCTAATTTAACTAATAATTTTGTCTTGATAGAAAAAAAATGAAATATTGTTTAGATATATATTCAATTTTAAGAGTAAATAGAAAAATTATGTGACTTAAATCATCTGCTAAATCATCTGCTAAATCATCCGTAATGAAGTTACCTTAGTAAAGAATTGTTGGAATTCATTTTTAATTTAAAGAAGAAAAACTTGAGATTACCAATCATGTTATACTGTGAATATAATAATATGATAAAGGTTGATAGAACGTCAGTAAACTTTTTTATATCTATTGCGTAAGCTGTATGCTTTTGAAATGTTTTGAAACAAATTGAATTCATACAATATCTTTGAAAAAATAAGGTGCCCCTTTGGTCCTGTATATTAATTATATTTTAAAAATATAATCTGATTTACTTTATAAATTATTAATTGATGAAATTGTTTTATTTCAAATTAAAATTCTCAAATTATCCTTAAAAAGTAAGAGAAAAAATGATAAAAAATAATATTATATTGTTTGTTTACTTTTTACTTTTAATTTGAAGGTTACATTTCAAATTTCACTTACTTTTATTCTTTATACTTTTGTTGTATTGATATTGATGATATTAATAAAAATAACTTATAAATAGGACCGGAAGGAGTATGATGAAATTTTCAAATAGTTAATCCCATGTGATGGGATAGAAGAAATTTCTTAAATCACATGAAAATAATATAAATTGATCTTATAATAAAAAATGATTTAATATAGAGGCACAAATTATAATTTTGATGAAAAACAACTTAACATGTGAATATATGTTAAAGATATGAGTTAGATGTATAAACCAAAACTTTGCAATCTTATGCTTTATATATGTAACAATTAAATTTATATACGAATAAGGAAGATATGGATTATGCTTTCCAAGAAGCCCCATGGATGATTAATGATCATTATTTACTCGTGCAAAGGTGGAGACCAAACTTCAACCCTTGGAAGGCAGACACGCAAAGGAAAATAATAGTGTGGATTCGTATACTAGACCTGCTAATCGAGTTTTATAATGTGGAGTCCTTATGGAGGATTGGGAATATGATAGGTAAGACTCTTAGGATTGATCTTTCAACCTCTATTTATGATAAAGGGGGTTTTGCCTGAATATGCATTGAGGTAGATCTCCAGTAACCTTTGCTCTCAGTCTTTGAAGCTTTTGGTGAAGATCAACTAATAGTTTATGAGGGTCTACATTTGGTTTGTTATAGATGTGGGAAATATAGGCATCAATGCAAGGAATGTCTTTTAGACCAAGGAACCAATAGAGAAGATACAGAAACCAGAGATGGTAAAACTTGATGTTCTGACAAGGAGTGATGAGTAAAGTTAGCCTACATTGTTGGAAAAGGGTGCACAAACAACTCCAATGATAGAAACTAAGTCAGCGGCAGTAGAGGGAGACATCTTTGGTCTTAGAAATCTGCTACAGAGAGATTTATGTAAGAAATTAAATGAGGTAGATTTAAGGGGGTTTGAAAGAGGAAATGTCATGAGGAATCAGCATTATGTGAATAAATCAAATGTCAGCTTTACAAGGATCTCGTGGCGAAAATCAAGGGAGAATAAATGAAGATAGGGGTGGTGGAGAGAAGGATCAAAGATCATGTGCTTTTGGCAAAGGGGCCAATAGGGTGGAAAGTGAATGGGTCCCAGTGGGCTCAAAATGAAAAGGAGATGCTAGATTCAAAATAAAAGGGAAAGAGAATAAAGGGATTGGGCCTAGAAGAATATCTGTGGGCTCACCTTCTAAGTTTGTTGGCTCAAACAATTCTTTTAATATTCTACAAACAAACAATAGTGAGGGCTTAACAGGTAATATGGATATGGGCTCGCTGGACTTGGACAAGGGGCTGGAGGAAGTATGTGACATTCAAAATGGAAATGAAATAGTGATGGATGCTGGGATGTATACAAACATAACTCTATTAGATGCAAACATGTAAGACGAAGACAAAATAGAGAACACTGGAATGGAGATTGAGAAGGGGCAAGCACTCCTTCATGTAACATTCTAAGTTTTAATTCCCTGATTAATTAAACTTAATTAAGATAATTAAGTAAGTTGAAGTGGTGTATGGCCAGATAGGTCTAATAATCATGTTTGATGCCATTTTAGCCCTAGTTGTGGGTCCAGTATTAAGGCTGACCACACGAGCATTGAAAGGAGAAGAAAAGGAAGAGTTGAAATTGTTGTGCCACACATTGCAGTGTGTAGATCATCTCGAGGTGCACAGCCATCTCTGAGCAAAGGAGGACCTCTCTGTGTCATGTGCCGTGGTGTATTGTGCGTTCACCATGGCGCATGGCCATTTTTTGTACTTTATCAAATGTGAAATGAGACAGAAATAGAGAGAAGAGAAAAGAGAGAAAGGAAAGGCATGCCACAGCTCTGCTAGGGTTTACTTGAGGACCACTTTGAGAGTATTTTGAAGGCTACAAACACCTAAGGTAAGTATCATACTCATTAATCTCCCTGTGATTTTTGGCCGGGTCATATCTCACGATTAGTGAGCTTGGGTAGTCCAGTCACGTGGACGGAGCCCTAATCAGTGTTATAGCCCACGGTTTCAGTCTGAGAAAATAAGGAGGATATAAAGTTAGATGATCATTGTCTAAGTAAACATATGACGTGTCACACGTGCTAAGTGGTGGCAGGTCGCTAGAGTAGGGGTCATGTTATGTATCTAAGAATATGATGACAATGTACCTAGTTATGTGAGTTAAAGAAGCTATAGTGTGATCAATGGTAAATTATGATACATGTGAGTTTGATTTGTATATTTGCTCTCCTTGTGCATGTATTTGTTTTATAATTAATATATAACTACATAGGGTATAGTTAACCTTAGTTACTGAGTGGCTAGACTCACCCCACTTATCTAATAGTTTTCAGGCTCTAGCTTTAGTGTTGAAAGGGAGAAGACTCAAGAAGCGAGGAATTAGCATATTCCTTCTGTATGCCTCTAGTTTAGTTTTAATTGTGTAATGGTACATGGCCTGCTAATTCTAGGATGCATATTACCTTACTTGCACTATTTTGGTTGTTGAAAATGTTAGAATTGTATTTTGGGCCCTTAGCCTTTGTGTATTTTGTCATATATATGTTTATAGGGCCAAAATACTAGTAAAAGTGTAGAAATGAAGTTTTGAGCATGTTTTGAATGATTTGAGTTAAATGCAATGCTAATTTACCTTCCCCTCTTTTTTTAGTAATTTGGGGTTGAGGAGTGAATTTTAGTTGTGATGTTGTTTCGGTGCTTGTTGCGTATTGTACTAGTAGTCCTAGGTCTATTGGACATGGTCCAGGTGTTAGGAAAAGCTTTTAACACTTGTTAAGGGTTTTGGACACCCATGTTATGTAAAAGTATTGAAAAGCAGTTAAAATGTGTTTGGATGTCCAACTTTCTAGTGTGACTTGTTTTGGAAGTGAAACCCATGCCATTAGCTAGTTCATGTAAAGAGCTTTTTATAGATACCTAGATCACGTCATTCGAATGTCAGATGGAGAATCAGGGTGAGAAGGAAGTTCCTCGATTCTATTGTCAAATGACAAAAGAAACAGTGAAAGTCTATGTAACACGCCATGGTGTATGGTGCTTGAGCCACAAAGCATGGTACAAAGAGCAACACGTCATGGCGCAGAGTGTGTTCACCGCGACGTATTGCTTTGTATTTCAGCATATGTTTTATTTTTCAATCATTTTTGACTTCTTTCACTCCTCTGAGGTATCCCATGCTTCTGAAGCTTACTTTTACTCTGATATGAAAGATTTTGATTGATCTTAACTTCTTTTTACTTAAAAAACTTGGGATCCCTTTCTTTTGGATTAAACCTTGGTAATCACTCTTCAAAGCTAATTCCTTGATTACTTTGAGCTTTATTTGTTAAGTGTGTTTAGTGGAATGAGAATGTTACAAACTTGATATCAGTTTCTTTAGTTTTGAGAACTGGTGTGGCTTTGTGATTGAGTTGTTAAGATTTGTTGTGCATTGCATATAGAGAATTGGAAATATCCTATTACACTTGTTATTTCCCTCACCGAGCTAGTACTAACTCTCTTTTTCCTTTTTAGGATTGCTTCCATCCTTAGGAGGGGAGAATATGATGCAAACAAGAGCCACAAATATAGGAAATGCACCAGAAAATGTGAAAAGACTGGAATAAGAATTGGTAAACCAAGACCAATAACTAGGACCTCAATAAGGTAACAAAGACAATGCCCTAGATGAACTAAGGCATATGATGATGGACATCTAAAGGAGAATGGATGGTTATGACGAGATCCTCAGAAGAAGACCTAGGGAGAGTAGCAGGACAGTTGAGAGTTAGGGCTAACCAAAAAGAAGCCTGAGATGATGTGCACGCTGAGGTGTATGGACATAGAGACGAAGAGTACTATAAGGAAAGTATTCCTGAGAGACTGGTGCGACTAGTGAGGCCTAGGATGAGTGAGTCAGAATGCTTTATTGATATGGCTTTGAAGCGATTCATGAGGTTGAAGCCTCCTTCCTTTGAGGGTTTTATGGAGGATCGACGAGTTGAGAAGTGGATCGAAAGTTTTGAGACCATCTTCTTAGTCATGACATGCACAACTAAGTAGAGGGTTCTCTTAGCTACTTTTATACTTGAGGATGCAGTAAAGCAATGGTGGGAAAGTGTGAGGCTGGTGGATGGCTTGCAGTTGAGATGGATAGAGTTTAAGAGGTGGTTCTTCGCCCACTACTTTCTAACCAAATTTTGAGTAGAGAAAGAGATGGAATTCCACAGACTCCAATAGGGAAATATGAATGAGGAGGAGTTTATAGCGAAGTTCAATAAGTTATCAAAGTACTCCACTTACCTGAGTCATCATGACGATGAGTATTGGAAGGCCGAGTAGTTTCTTGATAAGATGAGGCCTGAGTTCAGCCAGCAATTAGCGACTTTTAATATTACTTCCTTCGAGGTTATGTGCAACAAGTTTAGAGCTATAGCCAAAAGGAGAGAGTGGTGGAGGAGAAGAAAAGAGATGGTCAAGGGAGATTCTCTTCTCACACGGGCCCTATGAGCGGAGTGGGTAAGAAGTCGGGTTTTAACCCGAGCATGTCTAGGAGGTACAGTTCTAGAGGGAGCAAGAAGAAGAGCTTTTAAAAGGCGTCCCAATCTAGGGGATCCAACTAGAGGAGCAATGCCCCGAGGAGTATGGGTAGGGTTAGAAATCAAACTTCCTAGCAGGAATCTACAGCTCCATCTATTATGATGCCAGCTAAAACTCCGCAGTGCAACATGTAACATCCTAAAACTTCAAATCTAGAAAAAATAGATTAATTAAGGGATAAATTAGTTAAAAATATGATTAATTTATTTAATTATGTTTTTGGGTGGCTAATTGGACTTTTGGGTCATATTTGGCTCTAAATTGAGATAGGATGAAAGTCAGATCAAGTTGAGAAGCATCAGGGGAAGCAAAATCAAGTTGTTGCTTGTTGTACTGTGAGCCGCGGCTTGCGTAGTGTGCGCTGTGGCGCACGACACAGCAGGCAACTTAAATTTTCGAGAATCAGCAGAAAAACTCAGATTTTGAGGTGGAAAACCTAGAGCATGAAGGAGGCAACTTTGGGCACTGTTAGGGCATCAATTTGGAAGGATTT
Source organism: Prosopis cineraria (assembly GCF_029017545.1). NCBI lineage: Eukaryota > Viridiplantae > Streptophyta > Magnoliopsida > Fabales > Fabaceae > Prosopis > Prosopis cineraria. Next base: position 29,333,000 of record NW_026555333.1, on the reverse strand, counting down.
TGAAGATCATTTGAGCTTTCAAACTCTTTGGTAAGATTCCTACCCTTCTCCTCTACCTTTTCATCTCATTTTCCATGGGATTTGGAAGAGTGAGATTTTGTTCTAATGGGATTAAGCCATGGGTCAATGTTTTGAAGGTTTCTATTGACTCTAAAGGTTTAATCTAGGTTTATTTATCTTGGATATGTAGTAATATGAAGCTACTTTATTGTTTAGTGAAAGTTGGATCAAGCTTTATCATGATCATGGGATGTTGAAGTGTGATAAGTTGAGATATTGAGTTTCATGTTGTGATAGAGTTAGAAGGAGACTTAAAGGGATGAAGTGAATAAATTCTAATCTTGACAAGTCTATTTGTTGAGAATTTAAGTGAGAAGTAGGAGAATTGGGAGGTTATTATTAGCTAATGGTGCTTGTGTTAATTGAAAATTAACATATAGTACTTGTTGATGTAGATTGTGGTGTGAGAAGACTTATATTGACACAAGAAGAGAATTAGTACCACGGGTAACCCTTTTAGTAACAAAAGGGTTGAGGTAACTAGATAATTTGCATTGTTTATTACCTTATATAAGTTATTCTCAAATGCTTTTCTATGATTTGTTGAGTATATATGCATAAATTCTTTAAAGGTTATCTATTTTAGAAAAAGTGGATTATTGGTTTTGTAAAATTCTATATTTTTGAAATTAATGGAAAGATTTTGTTATACTTGCTTGGAAAGTTGATTATTCATGGTTAAGTGGAGATACGAAGTGAAATGTGGCATATTAGAGGGTGGGAGGTCACCCTAGTGGAGATAGTGAAGATTTAAGTCCATATGGCATTGCTAGCACCTTGGGACGTCAGGTGTAGCATTTACTCTCTTTCGTGCCTGAAAATGGGTGCAATGTTGGAGACTTATTCTCCTTAGTACCCAAAAGGGTGCAGAGTTAAAGACTATGCTCCTTAGCATCCGTAGGATGCGGTGTTGGAGTAACGACACCCCAATTACTTGTAATAGGGGGAAACAGTAGTTTGGAAGTGGTTTAGGACACCTTGGCCGGGTAGTCCTACCATGGATGGTGAGCTTGGGGACCATACATATGGTTTGGTTCTGTGAAATAGCCTACTGGTTCGGTTGGGAGTATTGGAGGACTGGATGGTTAGGGATTATGCATGCAAATTTGTGGTGATATTATGTGATGTAATTAAGTTACTCATTTTAATACTTTTTTATAACTTGGCTTGTTAATCAATAATGTAGATTATCTTAATTACTGAGATTTTTATCTCACCCCATGGATTATCATTTTACAGGTACTACCAGTGAGACTAAGCTAGGGAGAGAATCAGGCAAGGGCTAGTATATCTGCTACACTCTTTGTAAAGCCCGATTTTGGTTTGAGTAGTGTACATAAACTTGTTATATGATATTATATGTTGCCAACTAGGAATGCACATCATTTTGATTGGTTGCACTTGTTTCATATTATGTTGTCGTGTATTTTAGCCCAATGTTGTATATGAGGTGAATATGTGGTAATTTTTGTGGTGATAGGCTAAAATGCTAATACAAGTACAAGGCATGTTTTATCTATGTGGTGACAATGTAATTGTAGTGTATTATGTGGCAATAGAGGCCAAATAGCATATATGATGTTGATTTGATAATTTATCCATTTTGGGCAAAATGGCCATTGAGTGGCCAAATTTTGTGTATGTTTTTGTGTGTTAGATTGGTCACTCAAGTGTATTTTGGTCTATTGGACTTGGTTCAAGCCTCATAATGGGTTAATGGTATAAGTTATGAGTTTTGGGTACTTGGATGGTCGAAAATTTCTTTGAAAAACTGACTTTTGCATTCGAGTGTCTAAAATTCTCATACGGTGTCGGATCATAACGAAATTTACCATTAGTTAGCCTATTGAATAAGCTTCGCGTGGGAGCTTGAATCGCTCTAATCAGACATTGTATGTGAAAATGGTGCGTGTTCGAAGTTCGTCCAGAAAAGCTATCATGACAGCATTGTTGTCATGGACACGTGCACAGCGGCGCATTTTGTGCAAGCCACGATGCACGGTATAACAAGGAAACTTGGCATTCTATGCCACAAGCCACGGCCCACAGACCATGAGCCATGGCGCACAGACCAAAATACTCAAAAATGGCATTTTTGGCCCTGTTTTGAAGTGGTTTGATTTCCAAAACCTTTCCATGCTTCCAATACCTATTTAAATCATTAAGTTTGAGCTCAAATTATCAATTTAAAGAGTTTTTATAGGATCTCAATTATTCCACAGTTATTTTAAAAGATTATTTGTTTTAACCCTTTTATATATAATGTGATATTAGGAGCAAATCCTTGCTCCTAATTATGATTGGTTGTTGTGATTGTGTGGTGAATTTTGGTAATGTCAAGGTGGACATTACACAACAGATGCAGGAAACATCACCAAGGACAATGTTGGGTTTGCTTTAAATGTAATAAGGTGGGACACATAGCCAAGTTTTGCCCAGAGAACATACTTACTCCTGATCAGAGATCCGCTATCCCAGGACGAGTCTTTGCTATGACTAAAGAGGAGGCCAAGGCTTCACCAAAGCTAATTAGAGGTACAATCTTGCTTTATGGTCACCAGATAGATGCTTTGTTTGATTCTAGTGCTACATACTCTTTAATATCTGATGATTGTGCTAAGAGACTAAACTTGTATATGCTTGAAATACTGTTTTCCATAAATGTGTCTACACCGGTTGGTGTATCTATGAGGACCAGTCGGACCTGTTTAAAACTAGAATTGAAGTTTGGTGATAAAGTTTCTGTGATTGATTTAATCTACTTACCTTTGAGTGGTATTGATGTGATAGTAGGAATGGATTGGTTGTCCGCCAATGGTGCGACACTTGACTGTAATAGAAAGATAGTCTTCTTGTCAATTTACATAGTGACAGCTATTAACCTTGAATTTGTCAAGTCATTGTCAATAGTGGATTGTGAGACTCCCAAGTTCTTGACAGCCCTATAAGTAGAGAAGTAAGTGAAAGAAGGGTGTTAGGCTTTCATGATCTATTGTTCTACACATGAAGTGTATGATGGAGGAATTGACAGAATTGGTGTGGTGAATAAGTTCCTAGAGGTTTTTGATGATCAAATGTCAGGATTGCCACTTGAAAGATAGACTGAATTCGATTGATTTACTACTCGGTACCGAGCCAATCTTTAAGGCTCTGTATCATATGGCTCTTGCAGAACTGGAAGAATTAAAAAAGTAGTTAGACAAGCTGCTAGAGAAGGGATTCATTCGGTCGAGTGTATCACTTTGGGGATCACCTATGCTATTTATAAAGAAGAAAGATGGGAGTATGAGGTTGTGCATTGACTACAGGCAACTCAACAAAAGTGACAACTAAGAACAAATATCCATTGCCATAGATTGATGATTTAATAGACCAACTTGCCAGAGCTATAGTTTTCTCTAAAATTGATCTAAGGTTTGGATATCACCAATTGAGGGTTAAGGTAGATGATGTGCCTAAGATTATGTTCAAGACACAGTTCGGGCATTATGAGTTCTTAGTGATGCCCTTCGGTCTGACAAATGCTCCTACAATCTTTATGAACTACATGAATAGGATCTTCAGACCCTACTTAAACAAATTTGTAGCGGTTTTCATTGATGATATCCTAATATACTTGAGAGATGAGGAAGAACACACAAAACATTTGAGGATAGTGCTGTAAGTACTGAAAAAGCATAGGTTGTATGCCAAATTAAGCAAGTGTGAATTTTGGCTATGAGAAGTGAAATTTTTAGGACATGTCGTTTTTGCTGATGGCATAGTAGTGGATCCACACAAGGTTGATGTGGTACTATAGTGAGAGAGACCAACATCGGTAACCGAGATAAGCAGTTTCTTGGGTTTAGCCGGCTATTATCAGAGATTCATCTAAGGATTTTCTCAGATTGCTTCTGCTTTGATAAAGCTAATAAAGAAGGATCAGCCATTTGTCTGGACAGAGAAGTGTGAAGAGGTGTTTCAAACTCTGAAGGAGAAGTTGACTACAGTGCCAGTATTGACCATTCTAGATCCCAAATGGCCATATGTGGTTTACATTGATACATCACTTAAGGGACTAGGTTATGTGCTAATGCAAGATGATAGAGCTGTAGCTTATGCGTCAAGATAGCTAAGACTGCATGAGGAGAGTTATCCAACTCATGACCTTGAACCAGCCGCGGTTGTATTTACTTTGAAAATATAGAGGCACTATCTCTATGGTTCACAGTTTAAGGTATTCAGTGACCATAAGAACCTCAAGCATTTAATTGATCAGAAGGAGTTGAATATGTGACAGTGAAGGTGGATGGAATTTTTGAAAGATTATAATTTTGAGTTGAAGTACTATTCGTGGAAGGCTAATATAGTGGCCGATGCTTTGAGTCACAAGACCTTACATGTTACGTGGTTGATGATCCATGAGTACAAGCTATTAGAGGATTTCTCTTGTAAACACCAAAATAGTCCAGATTTTACTGTGTATAACTTGAATACAACGGTAATCACCAATGAATTCTGGAATGATTTGAGAAAAGCTCAGCTTAAAAAGAATGGTAATAACTTGAATACAGGATGGTATTGTGTGCCGTGGTGCACGGTTAAAAATCAAATATATCTGATTTATTTCTGCATGGAAAGACCAGAAGGAGAAGAGGAAGAAAACAAAGAGCTTGTTTTGACTCTACTAGGGCATGAATTTTAGTCTCATTATTGATAGATTGAAGCTCCCAAACACCCAAGGTAAGATTGTAGTGCTTTCTTCTTCCTTTCTCTCACTTATTTGTAATGATTTATGGTAGGGTTTGAGTTGGGAGATGATTTTTGATCTATAGGAGTATGGGTCTAATTCCATTGCTTAAAATGAGATTAATAGGAGTGATTTAATGTATTGGAACACCACATTGATGATTTTACAAGTGGTTAGTTCATAAGGGCATTTAATATCTAAAATTGATATTTATGAGGTAGTTGGGAGAGGTTAATGTGCATTAATGATGGTTTGAGGTGTTATTAATGATAATGTGCATTAATGAAATCTAATGAGCCCATTGGGTAAGAATGGGTATTGATTATGAGTTGATAAAAATAGTATAAGAGGAGTTTTATATTGACAAAGCTTAAAGAGCTAGACGATGATGATATCCTAGGGATATGGTTGTAGAAAGGTTCATCTTGTCACCATTCGAGCTTATTGAAGCTTTGGGAAGTTGATATAGTGAGAGGTAAGCCTTTGACCTCTCAAAGGTTTAGGTAACTGGGGGAAACTTAATTTTTTTAGTTGAATATTAATTGTGTTTGTGAAATATGATTTATGAGGGTAATTGATGATGCATATTGGCAAAGTGTTGATTTATGAAATGGTTTCTTTTCAAAGAAAACCTTGATTCTACTAGGGTGGAGAATTGTGATGAAATATGAGTTAATCATGAGCATATGTGTTATGTGAATTCATATGTTGGGAAATGATTGTCAAAATGCATATCATGTGTGAAATGTACATAGCATGATCATTGGTGGGAGTTTACTTAGGGAGAGGAGTAGATTGGTTGAAAATCCACGTGGTATTTACAGTGACCATTGGAATCAAGAACTAGCCTTGACACCGACCGTTAGAATCAAGAGGTAGCTTTTGCCCCATGGTCGATTCGGGATTGTCCCACTTGTTCTACGAGGGACTCAAACCTAACTAGTCTCCACCCGTTTATAAGGAGGCTAGATTAGGGGTATGACACCCCATGGTTGTTAGTATTAGGGGAAACCAGATTACATAAGTGAGTGAGTTAACCCTGGCCCAGTAGCTCCTCACAAGTGGAAGGTTGGGTTAGTCCATGAAGGACATAGCCATCGATTTCATGTCGGAGGTAACAGGAGGATATAAGGTTGGCATATGATCATACACATAAGTCCGGCCACATGGTTGTTTGTTTTGTGGTCTGGCATGTGTTAAGGGTGCATGATTGTTATTTTTGTGACCCTGTGTTATGTTTTGTGAAATAATATTATATAGTGTTTTGTGGCAAGCCCGGTTACATGGTTGTTAGTTTTGTAAACCGTGGCCTAGTGCAATGTGTTTATTTGCCTAATTGCATCTATTTACAATTAATATGTGACTGTATGGGTTAAGTGAAACTTGGTTACTAAGTGGTTGTACTCAACCTTTAATTCTCAATATTTTCAGGACCTAGCTCATTAGATTCGAGTCGAGGAAAACATACAGAGGCTTAGGATTAGTGGAGTAAATCCTCTTTATGCCTCTCTTTTGCTATTTATATGTGTATTTGTTAATGTAATTGTTAACTAGGATTAATTGTCATGATTTGTGCACTACTTGCATAATTTTGTATTTAACTAGTTTATTTTGCGCCTTGGGTTAGTGAGTTTTGGTTATGAACCTATGGATAGGGCCAAAATACTCATATAAGTAGAAACATATGTATTTTTGAGAAATATGAATGAAATGGTTAATTTTATGCAACTTGTCCTCCCCCTCTCTGTTTTGTGAAAATTAGGGTTGAGTGGTGATTTTGCAAAATAAACATTATTAATTGAGTGTGGTGTGTTGCATGAGTCTGTAAGAGTTTATTGAGTGTGGTCGGATGGGTTGTGTAAGCTATTGGCATGTGTGGTTGAGTTGGGACACCCCATTTGGGAGATTTTGTGAAAAAGTGGTAAAAATGGGTTTTGTTGTCCAACTGTCTATAGAAAATGAGTTTGAATGTAAAACCTATAGCATTAGCTAGAACTAGAAAAAGGCTCCATATAGACACTAAAACCAACTCAATCAGACATCGGATGAAGATTTAGGACGTGTCGAAAGTCAGGTCCTTGTGCTATCAAATTACAGCATTGACTTGTCAAATTTCGTGCAATGCGCCACGGCGCATGGCACAGAGAAGACACGCTGTAGCGCACCAACCATAAGCTATGACGCACATGTCATTTTCTGCAAAGAACATGTTTTTGAGATTTAAATCTTGTTTTTATAGGTCCCAATTGCTTTTCAAGCTTTTGCTTTTTTTTTTTCAAAACTTTGATTTAGAGTCCTTAAATTATGTTTGGAATTTAAGATGACCAATTAGGATTCTTATGAAATAATTTTGAGAAATTCTCCTTTTAAAGGCCTCGAATAACTATGATTTAGAGTAAATGGTGGTTTAACCTCAGGGAGGTTACAGTTTGGTATCAGTTTCTCTGGTTCTGAGAACTGGATCATGGGTTTATAAATTAAGTGAGAGTTTGTTTTATGAATGGTGCATTTGCATATAGAAAGTTGGCAATTGACATTATATACACATGTTTTCCCTTTTAAGCTTATGTTAACTATTTTCCTTTTGTAGGATAACTTTCATCCTTAGGAAGGAAGAATGGTGCAAATAAGAAATATTACTAGTAACATTCCGGCGAATGTATCAAGACAAGTACAGGAAGTCTTGGTACAAGAGGAGAACATTGTCCCTAGTATTTCCCAGAGAATGCTCCTCACACCGATTGAGGTTTGCTATTCCTGGTCATGTGTTTGCTATGATGAGGGAAGAGGCTAAAGCTTCCCCAAAGCTTATCTGAGGTATGATTTCTTTAAGCAATCAATAAATTTTTGCTTTGTTTGATTCTGGTGCCACTTACTCATTTGTCTTTAATGAGTGTGCGTAAAGACTAAGTTTGCATGTAGTTGAAATGCCTTTCATGATTAATGTGTCTACACCGGCTGGTGCTTGAGTGAGAACTAGTCATGCTTGCTTGCAAGTAGAGTTGAAATTTGGTGAAATAGTCACAAGTATTGATTTGATTTGTTTGCTCATGTTAGGAAGTAACGTGATAATTGGCATAGATTAGTTGTCTGCTAATGGAGCGATGTTACATTGTAATAGAAAGACAATTTCACTACCAGTATACACAGCGACTACAACAAATGATGAGACTATATAGTCAGTACCTGTTACTACTCCGGAGACTCCCAAGTTCCTATCAGTAATGCAAGTGGAGAAATCAGTAAAGGAGGGATGTCAAGCTTTTATGGTGTTCTACTCAGTACACAGAGTATATGATGGAGCATTAGACAAGATTAGAGTTGTTAATGAGTTTCCTGAGGTCTTCATAGATGAAGTGTCAGGATTGCCACTAAAGAGAGATTGATTTCTTAATTGACTTGATACCTGGTACTGAGCCAATCTCTAAGGCTTTGTATCGGATGGCTCTAACAGAATTGAATAAGCTTAAGAAGAATCTAGAGGGGTTATTGGAGAAAGGGTTTATTAGACCTAGTGTTTTACCTTAGGGTTTGCCTGTTCTGTTTGTTTAGAAGAAAGATGGTAGCTTAAGATTGTACATAGACTACCAACAGCTGAATAAGGTGACAATTAAAAATAAGTACCCTTACCCCGAATTGATAACTTGTTAGATCAATTGGCTGGAGTAGCGGTATTCACTAAGATTGACCTGAGATCTAGCTATCACCAGTTGAGAGTGAAAATGGATGATGTGTTGAAGATTGCTTTCAGAACGAGATACAAGCATCATGAGTTTCTTGTTATGCCCTTCGGATTGACTAATGCACCCGCAATCTTTATAGGTTATATGAATTGAATCTTTAGACCCTACTTGGACAAGTTTATAGTGGTCTTTATTGATGATATTTTAATATATTCAATTGATGAGGAAGAACATGCCAAGCACTTGCGGATCATGTTGTGAATTCTAAAAGAGAAGAAGCTTTATGTGAAGTTGAGCAAATGTGAGTTCTGGTTGTATGAAGTAAAGTTTTTAAGCTATGTAGTGTCGCCCAGTGGTATTGTAGTTGATCCTCATAAGGTAGATGCGGTGCTACAATGGGAAAGATTGACTTCTGTGATGGAGATTCGAAGTTTCTTGGGTCTAGTAGAATATTATAGGAGGTTTATTCAGGAATTTTCCCAGATTGCATTTGCTTTGACCAAATTGACTAAGAAAGATCATCCTTTCATGTGGATTGACAAGTGTGAAGAGGCTTTCCAAGAGTTGAAATAGAGATTGACGACGACACCTATGTTGACCATTCCAGATTTGAAATTGCCATTTTTGGTGTATGCGGACGCTTTACTTAAGGGTTTTGGATGTGTTCTAATGCAAGATGATAGAGTTGTGGCATATGCTTTGAGACAGTTAAGATCGCACGAGGAGAACTATCCTACCCATGATCTTAAGCTTGCGATAGTGGTGTTTGTGCTTAAGATATGGAGACATTACCTTTATAGTGCGTAGTTTGAAGTATACATTGACTATAAAAGCCTCAAATATCTAATTGATCAGAAAGAGTTGAATATGAGGTAGCGAAGATGGATGGAGTTCTTGAAGGACTACAATTTCAAGTTAAAGTACCATCTTGGCAAGGCTAATGTAGTAGCTGATCTGTTGAGCCAAAAGACACTACACGTAGCATTCTTGATGATGCATGAGCACAAGATGCTAGAGGATTTCTCTAACGAGCACAAGAATGTTCCCAATTTTGTGTCATACAACTTGAATGGCACAGTGATTACAAGTGAGTTCTGGAACGAATTGAGAAAAACACAATTAGAAGACGAGTATGTAGTAGAGATCCGGGAGGACATTGAGGAAAATTGAACAACAACTTTTAGTTTTAGTAATGATGGTTTTGTGTTGTATCACGATCATATGTGTGTTCCTAATGATAAGGAGATTAAAGAGACTATACTATTATAAGCTCACAGGAGCAAGCTAACAATTCACCTTGGTGCCCCTAAAATGTATCAAGATATAAAAAAGTGGTGGTAGTGGCACGGAATGAAGAGAGATGTCATTGAGTTCGTTTTTAGGTGTTTGACATGTCAATCAAAAAGTCAAGATAGAGCATTAGAGGCCACCTGGACTATTACAAACCTTGGAGATCCTAATATGGAAATGGGATAGTGTGTCTATAGACTTCATAATAGGATTGCCTCATACTCAGGCTAGTCATAATGCTATATGGGTGATTGTGGATAGACTGACTAAGTTAGCTCACTTCCTAGCCATTAGAATGAACTATACCTTAGAGTGATTTGCAGAGGTTTATGTTAGAGATAGTACAGTTGCATAGGGTACTAAAAGAGATTGTGTCAGATTGTGATTCGAGGTTCACATCGAACTTTTAGAGAGCTTTATACCAGGTTATGGGTATTAAATTGAAGTTTAGTATGGCCTATCACCCCCGGACTGATGGTCAGACTGAGAGAATGATTCAAACTCTCGAGGATATGTTGCGAGCATGTGCTATTAAGTTTAATAAAAGTTAGGATAAATACTTACCACTTCTAGAGTTTGCTTGTAACAACAGATTTGATGCAAGTATTCAAATGGCTCCATATGAAGCTTTGTATTATCGAAAGCATCGATCGCCTCTTTGCTGGACTAAGTTAAGTGAGAGAAGTATTTTGGGTTCAAATTTGGTATATCAAACTACAGAGAAGATGGAGGTAATTTGACAGAAGTTGTTGATTGCCTAGAGTCGACAGAAGAGTTATGCGGATAAGAGAAAGAGATTGCTAGAGTTTATGGTCGAAGACCATATATTCTTGAAGGTATCGCCCATGATTGGTATTGGGAGGTCTATTTGAGCAAAGAAGTTGACTTCCCAAATACATTGCTCCATTTGAGATTCTAGATAGGATTGAGCCTTTAGCGTATCGGATTGCATTACCCCTGCATTTATCAGGTGTATATGATGTGTTTCATGTCTCACAACTTAAGAGGTACCAACTTGATCCGTCTCACATTATTGAGCCAGAAGAGGTAGAGCTATAAGAGAATTTGACTTATCGAACTAAACCGAAAAGGATAATTGATGTGAAAGAAAAGCAGCTAAGAAACAAGATTATTCATTTAGTGAAAGTGATATGGAAAGGAATGATTCCTAGTGATGCCACTTAGGAAATGAAAGAGAAAATGAGGCAACAATATCCCTATCTTTTTTTAGTGTGGCAAGATTTATATGATTTACCAAATTTTAGGGACAAAATTCTTAAAAGGAAGGGAGAGTTATAACATCCAAAAAATTTTAACTCTGATTCATTAACCTAATCAGGGTAATTAGTGAGTTAATGAGGTGTGTGGTCAGAGGAGCTTAACTTCACATAAATTGTTGTGATTTCAGCCCTAGAAGTAGGTCCGGATCATTGGTGGGCTACCTGGGCAAGGAAAGCAGATGAGAAAGTGAAGAATTATTTTCTGTACCACACAGCGAGATGTATGGTTGGTCCGCTGTAGTGCATGAAGACAATCCAAATATAATGGGCTCCTTTATGCAATGCGCCACGGTGGAGGGCATCGTGCGCCGTGGCGCATGGCCAAAAATTAGATATATCTGATTCGTTTCTGCGTGGAAAGTACAGAAGGAGAAGAGGAAGAAAACAAAGAGCTTATTTTGACTTTGTTAGGGCACGAATTTTGGTCTTATTGTTAATAGATTGAAGCTCCTAAACACCCAAGGTAAGATTGTGGTGCTTTCTTCTTCCTTTCTCTTCCTCATTTGTAATGATTTATGGTAGGGTTTGAGTTGGGAGATGGATTTTCAGTCCATAAGAGTATGGGTCCGATTCCATTGGTTAAAATGAGATTAATAGGAGTAATTTAATGTATTGGAACACCACATTGATGATTTTGCAAGTGGTTGGTCCATGGGAGCATTTAATATCCGAAATTGATATTTATGAGGTAGTTGGGAGAGGTTAATGTGCATTAATGATGGTTTGAGGTGTTATTAATGATAATGTGCATTAATGGAATCTAATGAGCCCATTGGGTAAGAATGGGTATTGAGTATGAGTTGATAAAAATAGTGTATGAGGAGTTTTATATTGATAAAACTTAATGAGCTAGATGATGATGATATCCTGGTGATATGGTTGTAGAGAGGTTCGTCTTGGCACCATTCGAGCATTTTGAAGCTTTGTGAAGTTAATATAATGAGAGGTAAACCTTTGACCTCTTAAAGGTTTAAGGTAACCGAGGGAAACTTAATTTTTATAATTAAATGTTAATTATGTTTGTGAAATATGATTTATGAGTATAATTGATGATGCATATTGGCAAAGTGTTGACTTGTGAAATGGTTTCTTTTGAAAGAAAACCTTGATTCTACCACCCTTGATATTTTATGAAATTAATTGTGATTTATTACTATGGGTGGAGAATTGTGATGAAATATGAGTTAATCATGAGCATATGTGTTATATGAATTCATGTGTTGAGAAATGATTGTCAAAATACATATTATGTGTGACATGTGCATAGCATGATCATTGGTGGGAGTTCGCTTAGGGAGAGGAGTAGATTGGTTGAAAATCCACGTGGTATTTGCAGTGACCATTAGAATCAAGAACTAGCCTTGACACCGACTGTTAGAATCAGGAGGTAGCCTTTGTCCCATGGTTGATTCGGGACTATCCTACTTGTTCTACGAGGGACTCGAACCTAACTAGCCTCCATCGGTTTATGAGGAGGCTAGATTAGGGGTACGACACCCCATGGTTGTTAGTATTGGGGGAAATCGGATTACATAAGTGAGTGAGTTAACCCTGGCCTGGTAGCTCCTCACAAGTAGAAGGATGGGTTTGTCCATGATGATGTAGCCGTGCTATAGCCACCGATTTTATGTCGGAGATAATAGGAGGATATAAGGTTGGCATATGATCATGCACATAAGTCCGGCCACATGGTTGTTTGTTTTGTGGTCTGGCACGTGTTAAGGGTGCATGGTTGTTATTTTTATGACCCTGTGTTATGTTTTGTGAAATAACATTATATAGTGTTTTGTGGCAAGCCCGGTCACATGGTTGTTAGTTTTGTAAACTGTGGCCTAGTGCCATGTGTTCATTTGCCTAATTACATCTATTTACAATTAATATGTGACTGTAAGGGTTAAGTGAAACTTGGTTACTAAATGGTTGTACTCAACCCTCAATTCTCAATATTTTTAGGACCTAGCTCATTAGATCCGAGTCAAGGAAAACATACAGAGGCTTAGGATTAGTGGAGTAAATCCTGTTTATGCCTCTCTTTTGCTATTTACATGTGTATTTGTTAATGTAATTGCTAACTAGGATCAATTGTCATGATTTGTGCACTACTTGCATAATTTTGTATTTAACTAGTTTATTTTGTGCCTTGGGTTAGTGAGTTTTAGTTATGAACCTGTGGATAGGGCCAAAATACTCATATAAGTAGAAACATATGTATTTTTGAGAAATATGAATGAAATGGTTGATTTTATGCAACTTGTCCTCCCCCTCTCTGTTTTGTAAAAATTGGGGTTGAGTGGTGATTTTGCAAAATAAACATTATTAATTGAGTGTGGTGTGTTGCATAAGTCCGTAAGAGTCCATTGAGTGTGGTCAGATGGGTTTTGTAAGCTATTGGCATGTGTGGTTGAGTTGGGACACCCCATTTGGGAGATTTTATGAAAAAGTGGTAAAAATGGGTTTTGTTGTCCAACTGTCTATAGAAAATGAGTTTGAATGTAAAACCTGTAGCATTAGCTAGAACTTGAAAAAGGCTTCATGTAGAGACTAAAACCACCTCAATTGGATATCGGATGGAGATTTAGGACGTGTCGAAAGTCTGCTCCCTGTGCTATCAAATTACAGCATTGATTTGTTAAATTTCGTGCAATGCGCTGCGGCGCATGGCACAGAGAAGACACGCTGTGGTGCACCAGCCATAAGCTGCGAAGCACATGTCATTTTCTGCAGAGAACAAGTTTTTGAGATTTAAATCTTGTTTTTATGGGTCCCAATTACTTTTCAAGCTTTCACTTTTTTTTTCAAAACTTTGATTTGGAGTCCTTAAATTATGTTTGGAATTTAAAATGACCAATTGGGATTCTTATGAAATAATTTTGAGAAATTCTCCTTTTAAAGACCTCGAATAACTATGATTTAGAGTAAATGGTGGTTTAACCTCAGGGAGGTTACAATTTGCGTGAGCTATTTACCATTTTCTATTAGTGCTTGTTGAAATGTAAGAACCTCATCATCTTTGAGAATATCAATGTTGGGCTTGATCAAGTTAGTATTCGAGCAAGAGCTATGGCTGAGAGCCTTATGGAGTCTTTCTAGAAAATAAGGATATTGACTAACTGCAATAATATTGGTACTGTTAATGATATCAATTGCTAGATGTCTCCTAAGAATGGTTGGGTTAAGTTGAATGTAGATGGGGCGTTTACTTCAATTAGGAGGAGTATAGCGTGTGGTGGTCTAATTTAAAACCATCTAGGAGAATTTATCCTAGGTTTCATGTACAGGATGGAGGAAGGAGACAATCTCTCAACAGAGGTGTAGGCATGCTTACATGGCATGAAGATGGTATGGGATAATGGAAATAAAAAGGTCATTATGGAGATAGAATCTATTGATGTGTTGGCTCTTATCCAAGGAAATATTAATATTAAGCATTAGGAATATACTGCTATTAAGAAGATAAAATGATTGCCATCTAAGGAGTGGGAAGTTCAAGCCTGCCACGTAGAGAGTGAATGCAACCAAGCTGTTGACTAGCTTGCAAAGAAGGGCCTTTCTGCTCTATCTGGTTTTCATGTTGTTTGTCATTTACCTGTTGATTTTGCTACTATTATTAATAGGGATAAAAGCCATAGGCCTTCTATGCTAACCAGAATATAATTTTTTAGTTCTCCTTAAGTATAAAAAAAAGGAAATATATCAATAAATTTATTTTAGTAGAGTGAATCACATGCATTGCTTGATTTAAGCATTAAGTAGAGTGAATATGGTGTGATAACAAATTTAAATAAAGTTCCCATGAGTTATACAGGTTGAATTTAAGAAAAATAAAGGAAAATATCAATCAAGAACTGCTGAAAAAAATTTATATCAATCAAGAATTGTTTATCAGAACTTGAATGAATTCTTGTTAATTTTAAATTAGTCTTTTATCAATAAGTATTTATTTAAGTTTTAATAGTAACTTATTTTAAATTAATAATAGTCCATTTCGGCTTTTTTTTTCATTTGGATTTCGACAATTAATCCTTAACTTATATAAATTTCCTCTGGTGGTCCTTTGTTTCTATTTTCCCAAAATCAAAAGTAACATAGATAACAAATATTTACAACAATTTAAGTAAAAATGTTGTTAGACAAAATGAAGATTTGTTATTGTCATTATATATATATATATATATATATTTCAATTTTATGGTTAAAAAAATGAACAAACAGTCAATTTTTTTTAAATTGAACGTATTATGTTAAGATATAATATATTTTGGGAGAACATACCTTTTGGTTCTTACACTTTACTCATGTTTTACTATAGATCCCTATACTTTTTTCTTTTGATATTTTGGGTCCCTAAATTTTCATTTTTCGGTTTTATGTTCATCCAAGGTCCCTACATCTTGTTCATTTTATTCATTTATTAGAATACCAAAAAAATGAAAGTATAAGGACCCAAAACATAAAAAAAAGGTGTAAGGACTTATAGAAAAACATGTGCAAAGTGCAGTACCAAAAAGTATGTTTTTCCATATATTTATAAGTTACTGCTCATGTTACAATGTGCAAGAATCTGGTGAGCTGAGATTAGTAGTAATCCCATCTCTTATAAGCTGTCTCATGTATAAGAACCAATCAAGAAAATAATTAATTAATGATTATATTATAAAAGGAAATTAATTATGGCAATCCCTAATAAAATTACTCACACTAATTGTGTGATATATAAGTTTCTAATAATTATCCTCAACATTTTATTAATTTCCCTCCTTATTTAGAGAGAAAAATGAAGGGGAGGGTTTGGCAAAATTTCAATCATGGGGGCTTCTCTCCCCTAGCTCCCCTCTTAACCCTTGTCTCCAAATTGAGGGATTTCTCCTTCCCCTTCCTTCCCACAGAACATCACATATTAAAAAAGCATTAAAAACCACATAACTTACCTAAAAAAAAGAGTAATTACATATATGTTTCTTTTCTATACTAGTACAAAATATGAAATTTAAGAGGTACTTTCTACATCGATTAGAAGGCAAATGGTGTAGAAAGTTAAAGTGGTGGCATTTTTGTAATTTCAGCAACGCGTATTATAGTTTTTACACTGGGTGAAAAGAGAACTGCTATAAAAAATGCTTTAGAAAGATGTAGAAAGATGATTTTCTACAGCAAATGAGAACTACTCGCTGTAGAAACTCTATTTTCTACAGCAGGTGAGCTTTACCCATTATAGAAAATCACCTTTCTACAACAGGTGAATGGTCACCCACTGTAGAAAGTAGTTCAATTTTTTTTCTTCACTTCGTGCGTCTCCTCCCTTATTTCCTCTTCTTTGTGCCTTTAGAACTCTCTTTCCTCCTCTTCCCCTTCCTGAGCCTCCTCCCCCTGCCTTACCTCTTCGTCCCCCACCCCTTCCCCTTTGTCCCCCATCCTCATCTTCCCCTTCCGAGCCCCATCCCCCTTGCCCCCCTTCTCTCCTCTTCCCCTTCCAAGCCTCCTCCCCCATCCCCCATCCCCTGCCTCCTCAGCCCCCACCTCCTCCCCCGTACCCCTCCCCCTCGCCCCCTGTCCCCACCCCCATTCCCTGCCACCCTTGATTAATTAGGTATACCTCTTAATTTTTGTAAAGATAATTTTTTATTTGATTGTATTTTTTGTTAATTTTTTTAATTTATTAGGCTGATATGTGTATATATATGATGATAATGATATTGATTATTGTTGGGAGTGCTATTAGTGGCTTCATAAAGCCTTAAGTTGTTGCATGTGATCATTAATTTAGTTTAAAATTATCAATTTTCTCTATTAAATTTTTTTAAAAGTCTTGGGAGGTCCAATTTTTGAGGGAGATTCTGTCAAAATTTTTTAAAATTTATTCTTTCCCCTAAATTGTTTAAATTTAATTGTTATTGATATTGATTGTTTTTAGAAGTGCTATTAGTGGCTTTATAAAGCCTTAGGTTATTGCATGTGATCATTAATTTGGTTTAAAATTATCAATTTTTTTATTAAAATTTTCTAAAAGTCTTAGGAGGTCTAATTTTTAGGAGAGACTCTACCAAAATTTTTTAAAATTCATTTTTTCCCCTTGAATTGCTTAAATTTAGTTTTTAAGAAGGCCTCATCAGGTTGTTTACATATGGTCATTTATTTAGGAATTTATATTTTTGAAATAGTTTGAAGGTAATAACATTAGTTATATTCTTTAGGAGTTGACATATGGATCGTAGTTGGATGAATGCTAGACGAACGAGTGATGAGTATGATAATGTAATGTGTATGGTAACGGGGTGAAGGAATTTTTAGAATTTGCTACGAAAAATGCTGTTGAGAATAATGCAAGGTTCTATTGTCCTTGTGTTAATTGTAGATTAGGTGCTGCTGAAGTAAGAGAGTACTTGATTTGTGATGGGATTTGCAAGAATTATACAGTATGGATTTGGCATGGTGAACAATTGGAAAATTATAGTAACACGTCTCAATATGTGGAAATTGATAATCTGGATGATGAAATAGATATGAATGAAGATTGGTTAGAGGACATGATCCGTAATATTGGGGAAGACGCTTTTCAATGAGCACATGTGTATGATAACTTGTGTGCTAACACAGAGAAGCCTCTATACCTAGGGTGCACTAATTTTAGTTTATCTAGGTTGTTAAAACTGGTTACCTTAAAGGCAAGAGCTAGGTGGAGTGACTAAAGTTTCACTTGATTGCTAGAGTTACTTCAAATAGTGTTGTCGAAAGGCAATGTACTACCAAAATGTGGTCTTGAACAACATGGTGATCTTGAATATAGAGCAATGAAAACATATCAAAATATGGTCTTGTAAAAGCATGGACATGAGCTCAAGGATCCTACATGGATCGAGCCAAAGGTAATACTATACTTTATGAATATGTTCAATTACTAAGATTTTTTATTGATTTCTTATGATTTATTCTTATACAAAGCCATAGACAACCAGTGAAGGTGAATTTTTGTAGCCTATATGTGATGAGACATATGCTCAACATTATCACATTGGGCATAACTGAATTTACAAAAGAGGTAAATATAATAAGTCTCTTTTACAAATTATATTTTAGATGTTTGACAATTCAGATCCATTCCTTAAAGCTGAAATTGAAGACATTCGCATACGTTGGGTAACTTATTTTGGGGAGAATTTGTGAGTTTTGTAGAAAGTTTCATACAATTTAAGAAGTTTGTTAGTTTTAGACAACTTTTAAAAATATTTGTTGACACAATGTTTTGGATAGCTCAATATATAGTTTTTAGATAGTTTATAGATAACTTTGAGTTTTTAATAGTTGTTAATTTAATTTTATATTGAAAATTGAAACTAAATTGTATTGTCTGATTTGGCTGTGGTAATTTTTGTGTATAGAGTAGGGTAAATTTAAAAATACAAACATTTATTTTAAAAATAAAATACACTTTTTACAGTAGTTATTGCCATAACCAATGTAGAAATTACTATTCTACATCGATTAATTAAAAAATGGTGTAAAATAACAAATTTTCTACAGCAGTTGTGGTTCCTAACTAGTGTAGAAAGTTACTTTCTACAGTGATTGGAAGTCCAACCACTTTAAAAAGTGTTCCAGTTTTTAATTTTTTAATCATTGACCCATTTTCTACATCAGTTATGGTTAGTTGATGTAGAATATGTATTTTTTATAGTGGTTGTATAACCGATATAGAAAGTTAAACTTTCTACATCCTTTATAACAATATCGCCTATTTAACCATTGTAAAAAGTTATTTTTAACTGCTGTAAAAAGTCATTTTTATAGCAGTACTGGTTCCATCCCAAAATTTTAAACAAACAAAAGATCTAAAACATTAAAAAACAAATCAATAAACAATGTGAAAACCCAAATCTACATCTACAACCAATATTAAAAACTAAGATTTAATCTAGAACAAAAGTCAAGATCAAATCATTTTCAGAAGGTACTCAAGTCAGATAGATCAAGTATTTAAAATGCTTATTCAGTTATTTGTATGATTTTAATACAAGAAAAATAAACTTGCTCTCGTCCCCCAGGGATGACAATAATACTCACAAATTTATGTTGAAATTCATTATTTCCATTGTTACTATCTTCACCATTTGTTACTGCCTCACCAATTAGAGCAATATCAAATACTTGACACCAATCTGTAGAAAAGTCAAATTAAATAAAAAACCAGTTCACATATATTAAATGAATTAAGTATAAAAACTAAATTCTGCACATTAAAGACTTGAATAGAAAAATAAATTCCACATATCCTCAAATAATTATAGAAATGAGTAAATTGCAAAACATGCATCCAAGTTCAAATTTTGAAATCATTATAAATAGATTTTATCAAGTTCATGCTAATCAATTCAAGTAGTCATTACATTCATAGTTGTGAATATTTTGTGACAATCATCATCAGGGTGGTGCTTAGTGTTTCAGCACCTAAAAATTGGACTATTTTAGATGCCTTAATTATTGAAGTAATGTGAGCTCATCATGAATTTTTTTTTTTCAGTGGTAGAAGATGCTTTCAAACTATGAGCTGCATAAATGAAATAATGTGGGAAAACAAAGCAACATAATGTATAACAAAACAAACCCACACTTTATCATCATCAATTAATACTTCCTCCCCAAGTGTTTTGACGGCAACATGAAAAAGCACACATAAATCATTCTTTAAAGTATCAAATAAAAATTAATTACTAACACAAAGGCATATTAAGCATCAACATGAATAGATATATGCATCAAGTACTATAAAACATTGACTTGAAAATAATCACCTCCAAATCATCCTCAAGGATGCAAGTGAAATAGTTTTGCAGTTCAGATCCTCAAAAATAGGTTAAGATTTCCTACCAATCAAGTGAGTTCTGTGAAGAAAAAAGGGGAAAATGAGTAGTGAGTAGGAATTTTAGATAAAAATGCAGAAAGGAAAGACTAATTTTGTATTACTATTTTTTACTTTTGCCAGAAAAGGTTAATAAGAATGATATACAGAATTAAGATATTACATTGAAATGGCCTTAGTTTGGTTTCAGTTTTCCAGCCAAACTTTGAGAAAAGTAGACTTTCCAAATCCATTTGTTCCAACCAAACCTAGAACTTGACTTGGCCTTGGTACTAGCAACCTGTCATTTTAATTTTAGCAAGTTGCAAGCCAAAGAAAATAGACAGTCACAAATTCTACGGGAAAAATAATTAATTGACTCACTTATGTAATTTAAAAGTGTTAAGACCATATATGCGAGTGCTGTCTTTGTCTAGGTCCTTTGGTAGGTTGATAATCCAGATGGCTTCTTATAGACATTTCTATAGCAAGGGATGATCTTGTCACGTAAACTCAACATTTATAATCTCAAATGGAATAAAGATGAGGATAAGATTGAAAATGGTAAAAATGCAACTGTCCCTTAGCACAAAATACCGCACCAATGAATAGTTCTTTGGATAAGTAAGCAAGTTTAGATTTGTCAAGTAACTTCAATAAACATTCTACTTGCATACACATGGTTGGTCACAATATACCCAAGAAGATACATAAAAATTGAACTAACAAACAAACTCTCCACTTTATACAAAATGGTAAAAGAAACTTACTATCCATGAATGTACAGCCTGATCCCCCAAGAACCCTTAAAGCATATTAGATAATTCCAAGTAAAACCCCAGGAATATATGGATTATAAAAGCTCTCTCCCATGTGAAAGAAGATTATATCATGCCTTAATAGTAAAAAAATGTCAAAATAACTTTTTCAAGCAAAGACTACATCTGCAAATACTACAACCGTTGCACAATATATTCAACCCAATATGTTACCACACCAAACTTACATCAGTAATTGAATGTGATTGAGATGGTTCAAAATGATTTTTTTCCTAAAGTTTTAGTGCTTATGGTAAATCCTGAGAATTTATAAAGCATTTAATGAGTCCTCTAACATACAAAAGTTAAATTTTGAAGTTTTAATGTTATTTAATAATATAAGGAAAACTAAATGGCTAATAATAGATCAGAAAATCTCAAAAGGTAAATTTCAATCTTATTTGTGCAAATGATCAAACCTCAATTATAATCTTATAAGAAAACAGTACAAGATCAGAACCTATAAGGCATTCAATTAATGGACTAATAAGCATTTGAATTGCTAGATTTTGCAGCAACTTTAAGGAAAAATAATCAAGCATAAAAAAGGTACTAGTAAAAAATTACCATGAAGAGTATAAAATTTTGCAAAATCTTACCTGCATTTAATTTCAAGGAACTCACACATCGAAACTAAACTTTCAATCGAGCTTGAACCCTCTTCTTGATTATATACAACATTCTCACATACTCACACAACAACAAAGATCAAGTCAGTACAAGAAATTAAGTCCTTTTGTTATTACTAAACATTAACCACTGTCATAGTTTTGTCAGAAGGAAATTACACAAAAAATATGTAGAAAAAGATAACAGAAAGGAGAAGTTCTAGAGGGAAGAGAATAACAAAAAGAAAGTCCAAATCACCATAATCACACCCTCAATCATTGCATGTCAGGCTTTTATTGCTTTCGTGCCTCTTGTAACTTCCACGTGAGAGTCCTTGCACGAGTACTACGATGCACCCCATTCTCATTTATGTGACTCTATATGCAACTTGCAAAGGCCATGTCACTATCCTGCTCATTGGCCACATCACTGTTCTGATCCTTCTCATGCTGTGTTGACGTGGTTATCGTCACAAACATCTTCTTCCATCAACTCTATGACTTTGTATTCTCTTTCTTCATTCTTACATAGAAATCTTCAATCTTCCATACTAAAAACAACATTTCATGGCTTAGCATTTTCCCTTTTGGTGATAGCTTCCATGGAACCCTCTCAATCTCTAACATCAAAGCCCCTATGGTGGTCATGATTTTGAGCCTAAGCATAGGCCATCTCATTTCCATGATAGAGTTCGCAAAACTACTTGTCGTTCATAATCTCGCCTTTGCCTTCATCAACCCCATCGATGGCCCTCCTTCTAAGCCCCAAAGAACCATCTTCCTCTACTTTCCACCTTCCATTACTTATGCCTTTCTTCCTCCAATTTTACTTTCTGACCTACCTAACA
Source organism: Prosopis cineraria (assembly GCF_029017545.1). Classification (NCBI taxonomy): domain Eukaryota; kingdom Viridiplantae; phylum Streptophyta; class Magnoliopsida; order Fabales; family Fabaceae; genus Prosopis; species Prosopis cineraria. The sequence goes on along the minus strand of NW_026555333.1, from coordinate 29,310,851 downwards.
CCACTAAGATAGAAATGATCAACTCCTTCATCATTGTTCGCTCCCTTTATTCTCTCCATGACTACTTCGGCTTGCTCTCGACATCTCATGGCCTTGCTAAAGTCCTTGATGACCTCTTTGGCATCGACAAATTTGATGACTCCCTAGAATATTGTGTCTTTCCTTACTTCTTCCATTTTAGTTGAAGATGAGATTTGAATCTGATTGAGGTGGCAAGATAAAGAGAAATCGAGGAAAAAGAATCCCATTTTGAGTTTAAAAAATGTTGTAGAGGATTAAATGATTGAACAGATCTGATGATATTATTTCAAAATTGGAAATTTGCATAAGTATGGGAATAACGATAGACATGGAGAAAAGTTACCAGGCTTCTCTTCATTTCCTCTCTAATTCTCATATTAATATTGAATGCTAATTGACATAAGGAGTAGAGAGGAAATGAAGATATGGGAAAATGGAGACAACAACAACAATAACAACAACAACAACAATAACAAGAAGCCTTTATTCCACTAGGTGGGGTCAGCTACATGGATTGTAAGACGTCATTATGCTCTATTATTTACCAAGTTTTTAGAAACATTATTAATTAAGAGATCGCATTCAACAACTTTCAAGAATATTCTCTTAGGTCTTCTTTTACCCCTCTTAACAGGGCTCAAAGTTTATGTTCCACTCTTTTCACTGGTGCCTCTCGTTGTCTTCTTTATTCATGCCCAAACCATCTCAAATGAATTTTTTATCATTTTTTCCTCAATAGGTGTTACCCTTACTTTTTTGTGTACGTGCTCATTTTAAATTTTATCTTTATGTGTATGTTCGCACATCCATCATAATATTCTCATCTCTGTTACTCCAACTTTATGCTCTTGCGCTCTCATTAGAACCCAACATTTACTACTATATAACACAGCTAATCTAATAGTAATACTATAAAACTTTTCTATAAGTTTATTAGGCACCTTACGGTCATAAATATCTCCTTTAGCTTTTCTCCAATTAAACCACCCAGCTTAAATCTTATGTAAAGTATCTCCACTAATTTTTCCATCATTTTGAATAATGGCTCCTAAGTATCTAAACTTTTCTACTTGAGGTATAATTTGATCTCTCAATTCCACTTCTAAATTACTGTTGACTAGTCTCTTACCAAATTTACAATATAAATATTCCATCTTATTTCTACTCAAACGAAAACCTTTTGACTCTAATGTCTTCCTCCATAACTCAAGTTTACAATTAATTTCTTCTTTTTTCTCCGCTATAAGAACTCTATCATCCATGAAGAGTACATATTTGAGAATTTTCCCTTGAATATGTTCCGTTAAAACATTTAGGACCAAGTTAAATAGATAAGGATTCAAAGATAAACCCTGATATAGTTCAATTTTTATAGGAAAGTCTTTTATTTGACCACTAGACATTCTTATACTAGTTTTTACCCCCTCATACATATCTTGTATAACTTTAATATTAGCAATCCATACTCCCTTCTTTTCTAAGGCTTTCCAAAGCACTTCTCTTAGTATACGGTCATAAGCTTTTTCCAAATCAATAAAAATTATGTGTAAATATTTATCTTGGTAACTATACTTTTCCATTAATCCCCTTAGTAGATAAATTGCCTTTGTAGTCGAACTATCTGGCATAAAACCAAACTGATTCTCAGAAGTACTTGTCTTCAATCTCAACCTATGCTCAATTACTTTTTCCTACAATTTCATTGTGTGGCTCATGAGGTTAATCCCTCTATAGTTAGTACAATTCTAAATATCCCTTTTATTTTTATAAATAGGAATTAATGTTCTTCTCCTTTAGTCGTTAGGAATTTTCTTGGACCGTAAAATCAAGTACATAACTTAGTTAACCATCTTACCCCTTCTTCACCTAAACATTTTCACATTTCAATAGATATACAATCAAGTTTGTTGGCTCTACCATTTTCCATTTTCTTAAGAGCTTCCTTTACCTCCATATCACGTATTATTTGATATAATGACAAATTTTGTTCTCTTTCATGAGTTACTAAATACTCCAACTTACTAGACATACCCTCTCTATCAGTGAAAAGTTTGAAAAAGTAAGTCTCCCATTTGTTTTTAATTTCATCATTTGTAACTAAAATTCTTCCCTCTTCATCCTTTATACACCTTACCTATTCTAGATCTCTTGATTTTCTTTCATTACTCTTAGTAATCTTATAAATGTTTTGTTCTCCTTCCTTTATCGCAAGGCTCTTATAAAATTCTTCAAAAGCTTTAGAACGAGCTTCACTCACAGTTCTCTTACTTTCCTTCTTAGCCATACAACACCTTTCTCAATTTTTCTCATTGTTATACAAATGTATGGCTTTAAAATAGTCCTTCTTATGTTTGATTTTGTCCTGTACGCTATTATTCTACCACCAAGACTCCTTATCTTTTAGACTAAAACCTTTTGATTCTCCCAAAACTACTTTTGCAACCTCCCTTATTTTTTTAGTCATATCCTCCCACAAGATGTTAGTACTTCCTTGAGATTCTCAAATTCCTTTGTCCAAAAAATTTCACTTGAAAATATCCTCCTTTTCACCTTTTAATTGTCAATACCTAATCCTTGGTGTTACTACTTGTTGATATTTTTGAGTTTTACTCATTATATACATCAAGGACAAGGACCCTATGTTTTGTCATTATAACATCCTCGAGAATCACCTTGCAATTTTTACAGAGTCTTCTATCTATGTTCCTAATCAAAAGAAAATTAATCTGTGACCTTGAGGCTCCACTTTTGTAAGTGATGAGATGTTCATCTCTCTTCTTGAGATAAGCATTGGTAATTTTAAAATCATACACCAATGAGAAATCAAGAAGAGTTTGTCCTTCATTGTTTGGCTTTCTAAAACCAAAACCATCATATACTCTTACAAACTGACCAGCCTCCCTCCCGACATGACCATTAAAGTCTCCTCCAATAAAAATCTTTTTACTTTATAGTATGTGTTAAATCAACCCCTCCAAGTCCTCCTAAAATAATTCCTTAAAGTATCAAATATATATACTAACTTCTAGACATGAATGCAACAAACAAAATAATCCAACACAATAATCACACATACTAGGCTTGGAATAGTTGAAACTAGTACAAAATTGTAATATCCACCTTGACATTACCATGACGACATGCTTACACACCGTTATGATAACCATAATTAATTAAAATCCCAAGAAAAAGTTATCACAACCTAAAGATTTAAAAGTAATTAGTTTAAAATCATGGGATCCCAAGAAAACCCTTTTTAAAAATATTGTTTGAGATCAAACCATAGTTTAAAATCAATCAACCACATTAACGAAAGCATGGAAATCAAACAGTACTTGAAAATAAGCTAATGCAATTGGAAATTTTCCAAAAATCTTGCCCATCTGCTATGGCACAGGCCACAACCGTTACTACAAATGGCACAAAAGGATGATTCTCTTGGAGGGCATTTGCATTGTTGCGTAATTGCTATGCGCTGTGATGCCCACCAACTGTCATGACAGCAGATTGCTATCATGACAATACTCTAAATTTCTAGAGTGTATTGTTTTGCCATCTGATATTTAATTTAAGTGGTTCAAGTGTCCACAAGAAGCTCTTCGCTAGTCTCACACTTAAATAATCATCTATTAAAAAGATGGACACTCGAACTTAAAATGATTTTTTCACCTTAAACTTTCAAAGATGTCCAAAACATACTACCAATTGCCATTAGCTCTAAAATTATTTTGACCACCTCAAATGGACCACATGCAACATGACAAGTTAATCATATCACACAAATAAGTATTCATATGTAAAATAACCATCAAACTCTTAATTTATAACAACACAAAGGGGGTGGATAAAACTTAACACAATTATCATTTTAGTCATTTTAACACATAAATCATTTCAAATATATCATTTGTAATTGTATCTTGGCCAAGCACACTCATTTAATCACAATAACATCAATCTTGGTCTAAAATATGGTCACTTCACATATTCTTATACAAGTAATAATAAAACAATGTCATGTTCCTAAGTTGGCATAATATTTTAACACATACATTGTAAAACCAAAAAGAGAAAAGGGAAGAGCTATATAATAATGCTCTTCACTCTTCAATCACCCCTTCCTTCACCTTGCCCCTACTAGAGCGCTCATGTGTAAAATATAACTATAGGGCAAGAGAGATATCTCAGTAATAGAATAATTCATTACTGTTAATTAACATGCACAACCATAAGGGAGTAAAGGTTTTATACACCAAAACATACTTTTAACATAGTTCAAGATAGCCTTTTTCATTTCTACTTACATTCAACAATTCCTTTTCATAAATGAGTCATTTACCACTAACATGATCGTTCTACCATTTCAGCCTCCATATCACCTCGACTGAAACCATAGACTCTTAAACCAAGTGTACATTTCACAATATGCAAGGTTATCAAATCTCAAGTATAAATTAACATATATACTCACAAACAGTTAAGTAATATAATTAAATAGTTAAATTATTTCATTACCTTAACCCTTTGTCACACAAAAGGGTTACTATAGTTCAACATTAGCTCCACATGTTTTATATACATGACAAAGCTCGAGAAACACAATCAAGTGACAATTGTCAATTATCACTCTAGATAAACCTTAAATTCTTTTTATTTAAAGTACCCACCATACTTAAATTCCTTATCTAACAATATCAATCATTCTAAAACACTCTAATTATCCTATTAAA